>NC_024309.1:1675098-1727254 GCF_000523025.1 Cynoglossus semilaevis | reverse complement strand
TTATGAAGAAGTGCGGCCTGTATATGTGCAATTATTTTTTTAATTAGACTTGACAGTCAATAGTCCGGAAATCAGGGTCATTGTGATTTTTACACATTCACAGTGTTGTTTAATTATCATGAATATCAATCAAAAGTGACATAGAGTGAAAGATTTTTTACCTTGGCTAACTGGGCCTTGAGGTCGTTCACCTCACTCTGCAGGGCTTGTTTCTCTCCAAGAGAAGTCTTAAGGGAAGCATCCTTGGAGTTAAACAGGGCCTCCAAGTCCCTCAATCTGGCCAGAGCTGCCTCGAGATCCGACTCCTTCTTAATATTTCTGCAATGAGAAGACAAATACAACTGAGACGTACATTTCCGCGGTCTTGAGATTTCCGTGATATTCCCCGTAAGAGCTGGAATAATTCGTTCATAAATGAGAATCATTGGAATACAACAACTGATAGAAAAGTCCATAAACTTAGCAAGCAAAATTAGCAAATAGCAAATTAAGGCCCGGGGGCCGTATGCGGCCCGTTCAGCTTTTTAATCTGGCCCGCCAAGCTTTCTCAAATGATATAATTTATTTATATTATCATTATACTTCTATTGCCTGCCATACCCACATTTCCCCAATAGATGGCGTAGAAAATGATAAAAGCATTTTAGCATTTTAGCCTTTATGCATGACTTTTACATGTCCCTGTTCAATTTTAGGACAATTGTGGCCCGCGAGTCAAAAAGTTTGCCCACACCTGGGCTAACGTGTCACACCGACAGTAGGCGCTTTCAGGACCGGGCGATTCTCCTATTGTTTATGGGTAAAAATGCAAGGGGTAATGTATTTCTCTAAGGCAATAATGGCATTTTATTTGTCCAGAACGTACTGTATATTAAATGACCAAATACTGGTGTATACAGTATTTGGTCATTTAATATACAGTACGTTCTGTGTACATCATCAACATACATCAGATATGACACAGTAGCTAAAAAGAGCGCTCAGATTCCTCTCAGGTTGGATGACACGTGATTTATTGGCAGTCATACTTTGGCTGTTTGACATTCAAAAGACAATAACGGTAAATGTAAATGCAGGTTATTGTTTGGTTACCGTAACGCATCTGATTGGAAATGATTAGGATTCTCGAAATTAAGTTCTCAGTCTTCTATCGAACACATGCCCTCTTTTGAAAAAAAAAAAAAAAAAAACGCTTGCGAAAACACTCTCCACCAGCTGCCATATGTTCCCAGACAGCACTTCGGAGCTGCAGAGGAATATCAAGTGATATCTCGCTGCGTCGCTAACACCCAGGGGTCACGGCAGCAGCAGAGCTTCAAACAAGGAGCCGTTACGTGGTGGATTTACACACAACGCGTGTTTCCTGACGAGGAGGATCTGTACTTTGCAGGAATAAATAATGCCGCCGAAAGCAGACGGTGTTGTCAGCATTTGTGTAATTGATTTTTAATAAGGCCCAACCTAATTTCTTAGCCCAGTAGATCATGGATCTGGGCAAAGTTGAGGATAATCTGCTGCTCTCTGGATTACTGCTGGCTCATACCACATCTTGGCACATCTTTTCAAGAAGTAGAAAAATGTTTCAGGAGGGTTTAACTTATCCTGCAAAATGACTAAAACTAATCTGTTATTATTTTCCATTTCACATCTGATTACTTAAAAAAAGAAACCTTACCTTTGTATGCTAGTGGTTCCGGAACTATAACTAATTGTTGCAATTGCCTGTAGTTGCCATTATGTTTTTCCTTTACCTATTTCACCAGAAGTTTCCTTTTCTTCATGGGCAGCACCCTAACAGGGCTGGATGTTTTCTAGCTGTTATGATGCTAATTTGCTAATTTTCACATCCAGCCATCATACTGCTGCCAAATGCATCAGTAGTTTCTAAAATCGATCAAAAAAGTTAAAATAAAGTAATATAGTTTATTATAATAAAATCTATGAAAAATACATATTAAAGTTGTTAGTATTTGTCATGCGTGTTATTGGGTTAAAAAAATAAAATTTAATGATATTGATATCACAAATAATCCAAAATAACTAATTGGTACTGTATCAAATAAAACATACAAATTAGTTGAATTATTTATTGCTGGCCAATCATCACTGTTCTTACAAGTCTATGTCTTGGTGACGTCTATCTCCAAAGTCTTATCCTATTGGTTGTTGATGGCTCTTGGTCAGATCGAACAAGTGTACCTATGGCGATGTCGGATGGTTATGGGTGATGAATGTCGTATGTCGATCTGATACGGATCGGGATCTGTCTGATATTCTTTAAAATTAAGAAGAAGGATTGCACATCGAAGAAAACACCATAGCCCCAATGCGATACCTAAGCCCAAATACTCAACTTTTCTTTGCGCGACATGTCGTGAACAGACATGCTGGAGGAGAAGAGAATCGAAGATATCGGTATCGTTGTATCGCGCAATTCCTAGTTGACTTTTTTTTCTTTTAAGCCCTCCCTTTACTGTGGTTGAGTATGAATGAGCTCTTCCCTCTCGTGCCTCCTCCAGCTCTAATGTTCCTAAGAGGCAGAGCCTGGTTTGGATAATTGAGACTGGGAAAAGATAATCTTAAAACCCATCAGAGCGGAGTCATTCCATATCCTGTTTGTTCTGTTACACAGTCCGTAATGGGAAATATCTCATGTGTGGAGCGGTAGAATGGAGAAGAAAAAAAAAGAGTAACCTTCATGGTAGAATACAAATAGCAAAACAATTTCTCTTCCAGGAAGGAACAAATATGACATTAATACTCAGGAATCACAATTTAATATACCTGTGAGTTTAGCTCCTGAACAAGTCACGAAGTGACGCTTCTTAGAAAGCTAGTGTTCTCAGGGGAAACACTAGCCTTTTCAAGCTTCTGTTCCAAATCAGAGAAAGTAGTTCACTGCTCCAATACGCGTGGATAAAAACTCATATTGGCACTCTGAGGAAAAAGGTGAGACTCTTAATGTATTTTTAATCAAACTGTAGACTGTTTTTAGTCCATTAGCTTGAAATACAATTCACCAAACCAAGATATGAGGTGATCCTTCCACTAGATTGATGTTAGATATCAGTGGTTTCAATCTCCCTGGTGCCTTCAAGTGTTCTTCAACAACACTTCAGAATCCTCTAAACCAATTCATAGACACATTTGCATCTGCTCAAAGCCACTACGGCTACTTACATACAGCCCCCGCTCTTTCCGGGAGAGAAGCTCTTCCTGGCAGTGAAAGCCATAAAGATGGGAAGTCTGTTCGGTGTCTGAATTCCAAATTATTTTGCATGCATATCCTTCAACCTTTTCACCATTGGTTAATTCAAATTACTAAAACACCTGGACTGACAACCACTCCCCTTTGTACAGGCGGTCCTCGATTTACGTCGGAGTTCCGTTCTGATCTATGTCACTTTTCCATTATTTCCATCCCCTTCGGGTCTTATCAAGCGGACCAGATTGAAACCCCTATTGGGCTAGTTTTGGCTCATGGGCTGTACGTTAACGTAAGTGAGTGACATAGACACGTATGTACAGTATGAGTTCCGACTTACGGTGAAAATTGAGTTGCGCTGCACTGTAGGAACGGAACTCCGACGTAAGTCGAGGACCGCCTGTACAAAGGGGAGTGGTTGTCGGTCCAGGTGTCTTAGTAATTCGAATTAACCAATGGTGAAAAGGTTGAAGGATATGCATGCAAAATAATGGAGAACCACTGGTCTAGCCAGTGATCCCGATCATTTTTCACAATAATTAGCTTAGCTTAGTTCGTACTTTGCACATAGCCAAGAAAGCTCCCAGCTCACTATCGGTGATGTATTTAACAGTTGGGTTTAAAGTGAAGGAGCTACCATAAAGTCATTCACAAAGACAAACCTTATCCAACAATTTAAACACCGTCATCCAGCCGCACTGAGCAGGTGTTTATTTTCAGACATAGTGTTACCGGAGCTATTTCAAGTCGTGCATTTGTTTGGTTTGACAGGCCATGTGGCGTATGGGAAGAGAAATCGTCTGACAGAGCAGAGGTGCTTTTGGTTGGAGAAAAATAAACTTGCCATTATTGTCCAAAATGTGTCTTGATACGTTGGCAGTTTAAAAGCGCGAGTTGTTGTTTAGAACATGTTGCAATTATTGGACATTTTACTTCAAGACAAGGAAACTAAGAGGTTACATGCACTGTTCTTTTTTTTATTATTATTAACGGCACAACAAAAATAATATTAACCACAGCTGTTTTTGTTTTGTTACACAGATCCACGAGCAGGCTTTTATTTGTCAGAAAGTTGAGATTACAGAAACCATTTTTGTTGAATACCTCATTCCGGTCTGTTAAATTAAAGAGAGATATGACATGCTTAATATTTGCCTGTTACGACAATAAAATTGGTTAAGAAACATTTGCTGTCAATTGAAAGAAATCAAAATTGGCAGTTATTGCATTTGTAAACTTAATCGGACATTTTTTCGTGCGACAAAAAAGACATGTCCTAAACGTGTTATTTGGGTTCTAAACAGTATATACGTATAATATAAACACTCCTGCTTACTTGACACGGCGGAACACTATCAAGTTAATGGATCTGTCACGCCGCGCGCTACCGCACGACAATACAGAATGCCTTACTGTGCTCAGACACAGTATGTCACGGTGTTGACAGTCACGGTGGCAAGTGTTCTATCACTGGTAATGACGGATGTCAGAGGTTTGAAGTCTTATAGATCACGGCGCGACCTTTCTTGAGTGAGTCGTGTCCGTGTCAAAGTGATTGAAACGTCTTCTAGAGTGAATCCAGGTCTTAAGAATCAGAGTTACCTGCGCCGTTGGTTCCGAAGTAACCTTCCCGTGTGATCAAACTCGGCATGTCTGTTGGAGAAATAGTCCTTAGCGCCTCCTGTAACCGTTAACACGATAATATCAGTACCCTTTCCGCTGTGTCTGGATACCTGTCTCTGATTTTTTGCATTACCTCTCAGTTCTGCACCTCCTGGAGTTTCTATAGAGACCATCTAAAAATAAATCCTGATCATAACAGTAAGTCATATAATACCATGTAAAGACGGCGCCAACTAGGGAGCGCGTTCATGACGGCAGAATTGTCAAAGAAACACAGAAGAATTTTTATTTGACCTTTGATGAAATCAAGCCCATTACAGGCATGAATGGACCAATAGGAAGATCACAAGTGATAAGGATTTCATTCATTTAGATCAGATTTAGATTTGATTGAATCTCCATCACCATCAACCGTCTCCGCTGTTGCTGTCGTGATCAGAAACTGATCAAATAGTGTCTACCCACTCGCGGTGGCAGTTGAAGACTTCCAATTTGTGCTTTTGCAGGATGTCTTCTGTGATGGAGGGAGAAAGTTCAACTCCTGACAGACTGTTTATAACACACCGATCGTCACGGTTACCTCGTTCCCCCTGTGACCGTGACAAATAACGTAGTTCTCCTGCACAACAGAGCGGCCACAGTGTTTGCCTCAGTTCGTCAACTCAGATGTCAGTACAGTGGACAAGCACAGACGAAAACTATTGTATTCCGTTTTAGTCCATTATATTGCTATTTTTTTAAACAGAGTGTGAGGTTTCTTTACAGCTAGAACTGTTTATTTAGCTTCGTGAAGCAGCTAAGGGCTAGACGTAGGTGGAGTGCGGCAGGTTAAATTTGTATAATCATCTGCCATATATAAGGTGGAAGTAGGAAAGATACTTTTTTCTGTTATTGATTAACAAAACCCTCAAACGCAAACATTTATCACAGTGTAAACAGTATGAAATATGAAGCTTTGTTGATTCACATGGGAGTAAGATAGTCTGGGCGATTGCTAGCGGGCTATAGCACCTGTATTCATTAAGTAATATTACATTGGAAAGTACGAGCAAAAAAGTAACTCTAAGGTTTAAACACCTTAGGTCTGGTAACAATGTGTTGACCAAAAAAAAAACCAAACACATTTGTCTCTCTTTTATTTATGGTTATTGCTTCCTCATCTAGCGGGCCAGCTAGCTACAGCACCTTCACTACCTGCGTTGATTAATTAATATTACATTAGTACTAAACATTATTTGCTGCTTAAAAAAGTAACTACTTAGATTTGGTGACAGTATGTTTCCAAAAAACACGTTTGTTATTGTTTATGAATATTGATTCCTCTACTAGCGAGCTAGCTAGCTACAGCAACTTCACTACCTGTATTAATAAACTAATATTAGTTTGGTGCTAAACATTGTTTGCTGCCTTTAAAAATAAACCTGAAGTTTAAAATACTTAGATTTAGTGACTTAAAAACATGTTTGTCCCTCTTTTATTTATGGATATTGCTTCCTCTACTAGCTAGCTATGGCATTAGCTCAACCTGCATTTATTATCAAATATTATATAGCTATCAAAAATGATCATCCATCGGTTCAAACTATCGTATTCTCCGGACTATAACTCTCACTTTTTTTTCATCCTTGGGCTGGGTTTGCATCTTATACTCAGGTGCGACTTATATATTAAAATGTATAATTTCACATAGTTGTTATTTTCACACCGACAGCCCATAGAGGGCACTCTAGGCTTGTGTACCAGGATCTGCTACTCCTGTACCACTCAAAATTTACATGTTCGTTATTTTCACACTGACTGCCACTAGAGGGCACTGGTGCGACTTATATTCCAGAGTGACTTATATATGTTTATTTATATGTGTTTCTTCATTATACATTTTTTGGCTTGAAACGTGTGACTTGTAGTCCGGTACTTAGATTTGGTGGTAATCTGTTAACTAAAGATCAGGTTTGTCCCATTATAATTTATGGTAATTGACACTTCAAAGAGAGCGGTAAACATCATGCGTTTCTATTTTGTGGACTGTGTGTGAAAACCCAGCGGTTCGGTGTTTGCAACAGACTGCAGGCCCTAAAAATAGAGATGAAAGTGCAGGAAGGCGACGTCGGCGGCGGGGATACAGTGCAGACAGCGGTGCATGATAACTGTTAGAAATAATTTCCCGCAGACACATGTTTATTGGATCATGAGGCAGAAAAGAACAGGAGGTCAAGAGAGACTGCAGTGCGATAATTGATGTCTTCATTGCCGGGTAATCAATGATCGGTGTGATCTTCGCCCATGAGGCAACAGGAGCAGTCGATGGGAGGGCACCGTATAAATCCACCGCAGGCCCACGCTTATGTAAACACCAACAGTCAAACTAAAACAGTTTGTAAATCAAACACCAAGTAACATCGCCCGGGTCGTGTATACACTACGCGGCTCGTGGAGACACCACATCATAGGCAGCGGCAGAAGTTTGCGGCGTTGTAGCAGATCAGCATTTTAAGCGAGTAATCCATCATGTTCTACCACTTCATCCTGTCACCAGTTGCAGGGGGAGCTGGAGCCAATAAAGAGCTGACACTGGTTGAAAAATGGATCCCGAAGCAAAGGACGTAATAAGTGATCAAAAACAGGGGGGTTTGTGCCGTGTATTACAGGCAGGTGGCGTGAAAATGGTATTTGGTTCTCCTTTAATTAGAACTTGCCGGTGTAGATATCAGTCGTCTCAGAATCATATGAATCATATGACGTTCTTTATGACTTCTTCTGGCTACACTGACTGGCTAAACAAACGCAATTTTTTCCGAGAGATACTCATTTGCGAACTGCCATGATTGAAATGCGTAATCCGTATGGGAACCTGTCTTAGTGTTGTGTGTGTTTCTTTTTTTTTTATGCCTCTTTACACAAACATGAAATTGGATTGCATGTGTTTATTATGTAAAGTAATGGGATGAGTGGATTCAGCGGAGGGACTGTTTCTTTACCATGGGTGGAATTCTACCCCTGCGGCTTCTCTGCTTACTGTACACTGATCCTCTGCGTGTCTCTCCCTCTACCCCCAACACCCTACCCCACCCTCAGTATGTGCGTCTGTGCTGTTCAGGCACAGATTTCACGCGAATTGTCATCACAAGCTGAAACCCTAAAAGGGTAGGTTGGTCAGGTCACGTTGACTCTACCCTTTATGTTTCACATGTTTTTGTTGCCCGCGCGGCGCTCCATTTCACTCCATTTGGTCCAATTACCAGCCTTGAAGCCACTGTACTCCAGGGAGGATGGTATCATTCTACAGCTGAAGTACAAACACTTCATCTCTATGGAAACTGCCCTTCTGCCACCCCCACCCTCCCACACCCACTCTGCTACACACACAGACATCGCAGGTTCACTGGGTGTGTCATTCTATCCGCTAGCTGGTTTGAAATTGACCACATTTTATTGTGTAACTATTACAAAAACTGCACCGTTGAAATTGGACGATATTTATCGGTGACAATAGCTGGCTAACAGTTAACCAATAAACAAAATAATATGGAAAGTTCTACTATACTATAAATAAAAAAAGTATATGATCTCTTAGTTATTCTTACAACATCAAAAAAATAATTAGGGTTAGCTTAATCCGATACCCGTATCAGTATCGGTCTGTTAATGGGTACAATTTTTTTGAATGAAATATCATATTAATTCTTTTTCTTTTTTGTCTGATCAGACCTACATCTCAGCACTCTGTTGTCTTTGGGTTAGCATAAACAGAAAAAGGTCATAAAGCTCACTATTTCCCCAAAGAAAATACGTATAATAGTACCTGTTTTTGTAAAGTTTTGAGCCATCATAAGCAGATTTTTCATCCCCAGTTGACGCAACCTAAAACAAAATAGCACTGGTTGCACTTTTTGACTCGCGGGCCACAATGGGTCCTAAAATGTGACGACTAAAATGCTAAAACGCTTTAAGCCTTTTTTGCGCCATCTATTGGAGAAATGCGGGCATTGCAGGGAAAAGGTAGAATAATATAATGATAATAGGAACTAAGAACATAATTTGGACAAGTTTGGCAGGCCGGAATAAAAAGCCAAACGGGAAGCATCTGGCTCCGTGCTTTAGCCACTCACAGATATTACAACATGGTCCTTTTTTTGACATGTTTAAAAAATAAAATCTGTTCCTGGGAACAAAACTGAAAGCCAGAGGATTGTGTGCGTCTGAAGGAAAAGTGCTGAGCGCTACAAAATTGACTCTCTACCCGGGAGCTATTTTGTTTTCATTAGGAAATAAACAGTTGGGCATGATTGGTTGAGGTAAAAAGACACTTTCAGTTTGCTGGTTAGTTTACTTTGTTGTTCTATAGACAGTTATTTTATACTCACAAGAAAGAGTATTAAACGAGGTGAGGGTGGCAGCGAATCCCTCAATTCCTAATTAGAGAGGAACTGTATTGCTTTTAGACAAAACTTTCAAAAACGTTCATGTGAGAGCTGCAATATTTCCTAAACCACTGTTTCTTTATGTATATCGCTGTAGAAAGAGTATTTAACAAATCACACCAAAACAGGTAATACCTGTGAACATATACCTTTTTTTTCTCCCCACAGTAGTTTAGTGTGCGTCTCGACGGTGTCTTGTAGAACGTGTCAAGAGTTTCTTTCCAAACTTGGGTGAAGCCTTTGTTGTCAACGACATCCATCAGTCTACAGTCCCTCACAATCCATTTGACGATTGTATCTGTCAGCTTGTCGGCAGTAGATTTATTTACTGTCCCGCGCTTGCTTTGAGGCCTGTCTGACACGAGCCGGGTGTTTGTCCAGAAGCTCAAGCCTCCATAAACACTTCGCTAGATGTTGACACGATAAAAGTGTGTAGAGAACGTTCAAATGATAGGAAAATACAGTTGTTCACGCCCATGCGATAAAACACGTGCAAATAAACATTTGCATTTATATTGTAAATGCTAGGATGTGTCGCACTTTGGCCCAGAGGTGATGTCTCTGTCATTGGTGTGGAACCCAGGTTTAGGGGGGTTGGTACGGGGTGATTTCTGCCCACCTGGTAACGGCTAAGCGGATGAAAATGGATGGATGGATGCCAAGATGTCTACCAAAACATCTTGATGAGTGACGAACCCATGACGAACCCCAGCTTGTTTGGCCGTGACATCAGGGCATGTGTGGGAGTGACAATCGACTACAGTGCCTTAATGTGTCCAGTATAGGGGGAATTAAATGACTCAGTGCTGAGACACGCTACTGAGCGCGTGAAAATATTAATAACATATTCAGTGCGTTTATTCAGATCTCGGGAGATGTGGGAAAAAAAATAATATCATTTGAGGTTTGTTTAATTTTATCCTTCTCTTGGCAGACAAAGGAACATATGTGTCTCTTTCCCGCTGCACACGCTTCATCTAAATGTTTGTTCGCCATATGTTGAAAAAAAAAAAAATGCTGTGTCAATATTATTCATCGTCAAAGCTTCATTATGCGCCGGGCCGTACGCGTACAAAACAAAGGTGGGACTGAGGGGGGGCTTCGTCTTTGGTTTGCTCTATTTCCGTGCTCCATCTGTTCCACTCGGATGGCGTAAACACGTCGGCCCTGCTACACCGTTGCCGAAGTCTGCAAGTGAGTCAGCGCCTCGAGATTGCACTTTACTGGTGTGAAATCACTCGTCTCTCGCTCACGCACTCGCTCCCCGGTCGTCGTCGTCCTGTCTTTCTACCAGCCTTTTTTTTCCATACACACACACACACGCACACCCACGTTACCAAGCGGCCACGAGCGCACTTGCACTTGTAAACATTGAGAGCTTGTAAACACTCGTCTCTGGCAGTCCTCCCCCTGCTCCCAGCTCACTTTCTGCTGTATGTCTCATCTGACAACCTGTCTTCGTCGCTGTCTCTCCGGTGCCCACCAGATACCTGCTGTGCAGCCGTATCAAACTGCCTCTTAGGGCTAGAAATAGTAACTAGGCACCTGCTGGAGGGGCAGGCTGTTGATGACTGTTTTTTTTTTTAATTATAATTTTCAATTTCCTGTACAGAATCAACAACATGGGGCCCGTGAATGTTGAATCAAACACATCGTTAGGTCGCAAAGTAGGAAATTAATTGATCGGAAATTGAAATTATAAAATCAAAAAATTGAAAATTACATCTACATCCCGATGGTATAGGTCAGGGATACTCTGGTTCGGGGACCGGTGCTGGTCCATGGATCATCTGGTACCGGGCCGCAGTGGGACACAAAAATGTACCGTACTTCAGTTTTGCTAACTTAACTGGCAATGTTTCAAAACAATAGGTCATTCAGACTCTGATACTAACAGAATAAAATCTAAAAGATGTTTTACTTCAACGATGGCGTGGTATTACTAGACCGCAGTAATGGCTGATATCGGCCGACTGGTCCTTTTGGTTTCAGAGTTAAATCTTGTTAGTACAGTTCTAGAAAAACACTACGTGACAACATTGTTGTTGTAGTAATAGTTTAAGCTAACGGTTTAAGAAAACACTACGTGACAACATTGTTGTTGTAGTAATAGTTTAAGCTAATGGTTTAAAGTAAGTACTAAAGTAACTACTAAGTAACTAACTAAAGTAGTAAATGATGTTTTTTTGTCCCAAAATAGTTGGTCATTCGGTGCTTCATTAACAAAAATGTGATTGAACTCTTAGTTCTAGTGTCATATTACCATTACTTTCACTTTGTTACTCTTTTTTCAAAATTTTGTGTCTTCCGTGAAAAATGTTGTAACAAGGCCAGTGAACCACCGGGGGGCCTCGACTGACGTAGGAGATTGGTTCCTAGTGGCGACGTAACTTGGATTTTTAAGTGTAAATTGGAACAATACAATAATCGCATCGAACAGAATACAGGTCAAGGAACCGTTGTATATTTAACTATTGACTTTTTTTACTCTGCCTAATCAAAGGGCTGCTGTGGATTAATCACGATTAATCGTGATCAATCAAGTATGATTGATACAGAACAATCTATATTCTGTAATAAGAAAAAAAAACAACAGATAGATGTTTTAATTTGTGACTTATCAAAATTATGGAATTATTAGTATAGACATATGTCACGTAAGATATTTAATTGTATAACTCAAAGTTTAGCTTTATAGAGTTGGTGGAGTTTAATAATTTCGTGCATCCGAATTACAGAACTTGTCGAGATGCACTTGAGTGAAGAAGTCGCCTTCAACGACAGCAAAGTTTTTTCGTACGACACTTGAGAATAGAAACTTTAAATATACAATGTGAATAAGTGAAGTACAAAAAAGTACAAAACATAAAAAAAATAAATAAATAAATCAACTCATAATACTTCAAACTTTAAATATACAATGTGAATAAGTACAAAACATGAAAAAACCAAATAAATCAACTCATAATACTTTGTCGTAATTGACTCTCAGGAAACAACAAAAGAGCGCGACCTCAGACGTTTTGTCCTGGTTTAGTTTGTGAGTAGGAGTCCAATTATTCTAGGGTTAGAGAACTGGAGCAAAGAGGCACGCAGCAGCTCCAGTTCCCACCAAAGGACACTTTGATAAGGATGGATGCGCTCAGTTAAGATTAAACTCGTGACCCTGTGGCTACTGTAGCCGGCGAAAACAAAGGACACGTTGGTTTTTACCGTCAGAACAGTAACCTGTATGAACCACATGCAGCGGGGCTTTAATTTTCTCCCTTTAACGGCGGCGAAAACGCAGCACAGTAATTTCTTAATGATCACATTTTCAACTCGCTCAGGCGTTTTTTTGGCAGGCGATAAAATTGAAGGAGTTCTCAATGCCCTTTGTAAAAGCGTATGCTGACGATGCACTGAATCCCGAGCATCAAACAAAACAAACTTCCTTTAAAACGATGTTCCGTCAGAGCTGTGAGTGTTTGCGGCTACGCAGAGAACGAGATGAACATCTCCCGAGCTCTCTCCTCAGATCCTGACACACATGTCAGAAGTGTCTCAGGGAAAAATATATCGCTACACATCCACAGCTTCTAATTGGCTGGGCTTTCATGAGAATGTAAGCCTCCAAGACTAAATCATCAAACGCAATACCTGCATGCCTTTTTTTTACGCTAACAAAAAAAAAAAAAAAATGATACAAGTACAAACTTAAATGCATCACTAGCACATTGTCAGTCTGTTTGTTTCACAGCTTTGAAGTAACACATTTAAAAAAAGAGTGCAACCTTCCCTTAGAGAAAATCAAAGGCGAATAGAAACAGAAGATAGTTCCGAAACTTTCACGGCCGGCTTTGGTACTCCTTTCATTAGACAGTAAACAATAATTGAAGGAGGTATAAAATCATTAAGACGCCAGGCCAGCTCCTTCCAAATTAAATTGCCGGCGACAGACGGATGATACAGTCAGTGCATCGTAAATTAAACCGAGGCTAGAGTGTCTGCTTTTATTTCTCTGTGGGATTGTTACTGTTAATCTCTTCACCCTACAGCGTTTTCACCAAGTGTTTTTCAGGAGGAGAAGTTGAAAACGTCGATGTCAAAGTTCCATCCTTTTTTATGCTTTTTAGTTCAAACCAAAGTATTAGCCACGGAAACAATAATTGTCATTCTCGTATTATCATTTTAACATTTTGCACGATGAGTTATTGAGAGCAATACGCCGAAGACCTCGGCTTTTAACTTACTCTCAAAACTGGTTCTGTTTCGTCACATTGCGTTTACGTCCTCTGGGTGGAGTCGAAAAGTCGAGTCATCGTCGTCGAGATTGGTAGCTTTTGCTAATGGTGATAACGCAGCAAAGTAATCTATGGAGAGTCGCATGATCATTGTTGGACGCGCGCGTCCTCCATTGTCAACGTGGTGATGACATTGAACAACTTGTCAACTTGAACTTCGAGTGTATTGTCAAATTAATTGACATGAAAAAAGAGTTTTTGGCTTTTGACCAAATTGACTGCTGCCTAACTCACAACAACTTTACTTTAAAAATCACTTGAGATTACTAGATTTTTTTTTAAGCGACCCCTTTTGAATTCTAGGCAATCCCACATGGGGTCGTGATCAAACAGTGTTTTTCAACACTGTTTGATCGTTTTGGTATGTCAGACATACTTAAAGCGAAAACATTATTGTGGCCATGTTTGGTAGTTAACAGTTAGCATTAGGCCTCACATCGAACATTATTTTTTAATGGTGGTTGAATTCCATAAAAGTAAAGTATAGCATGGTATAAAAATACTGACACTGTACGAGAGCTTAAATGACTGGATACTAGATTTAATAAAAAACTGAAGTAAATCCTGAATCTACTGCTCTCTTGTTAGTCAGATAAAATATGTTACCTTGTGGCATCATGTTATACTTATATATTACATATATACGGTTATATTTTACTTCTATCTACCCAAGAGACCCTAACAGTAATGGAAAACCCAACAAAAAACAAATAAAAATGTAACCTGTATAATCCCTTTAAGGATATGGTGGTGATTGACTTTTCCCATTAAAGGCTCTGTATCCTCTTTAGTTTCCAGGACCTAATTAACTCGTCTGTCTTTACGGTGGATGTCACAGTCAATGACAATTTATATTAAAAACGCTAATGAAAGATAAATCACCTGTTTGACTATCAACAGCTGACGCGGCATATGCGATAGTGCCGACTGTGTCGAGAGATACCGACTAACAGAAGTGTTAGGGTTGAGGTGTTTTACTTTATTGATCCCTGACTGGGGAAATGATTGCGTTGCAGCGGCGGACACGCCCGACAGACATTTCGACTACTGGTCCCTACAGATGTTTGATGTCCCTTGTGAGGGGGGAAAAAATGTCAAGTACATGCAAATAAGCTCCCCGTTCTGCAGTTAATGTCTTTTTTTATTGAAACATTTTTCGTGTCACCTTCAAATGCGATGTTATCAGTGAGGGCTTTATTTTACGGCTTTTACGGTAATTAAAGCGCATCTTAGCTGCCGGTCATTTCAACAAAAAAAGACGAAGTTTAACAAATGAAGACCAACACGTCCATATGAGGACACTTGGCTCGTTGGTTCCCTGTACCACCTCGGGGTTGCTCCGCAAAAAGGCCAGCACAAAACTGACTTGAAGACCTTGCAGAATCCAATGTCCTAGGGATTAGGCCTCATTTGCATAAATCTGCATAACCTCATTAAACGGGACAAGATGCTGTACACACTGTAGAACACCAGAGCAAACCAGCCCATTAAGGAATGCAGTGATTACGGGATTATCACAATTAACGACTGCTGGGCGAATGGAATAGTTGTGTAGCCGGTGGAGTGTGCCACACTGATGACCGAATCCCGAAGGGTTGTGTCGAAGAAGGAAGGTCAAGGTTTTGACACTTGGTGAACTTTGGAGTGCGTTCTCTCTTTGTACCCATTTAACGGTATAGGAAGGTAAACCACTTGTCATTGTGACACTGTACGCGACGGAATGTGACCTCTGCTTTTAACCCATCGCCAAACTGAACAGTGGGCAGCTTGAAGCGCCCATGCTCAGAGCACCTCAGTGGTAACTTGGCAACTGGTGGATTCGAACCTGAAACCTTCCGCACCTGAGGCCGTTTCCTTAACCACTAAGGCACTGTATAGTATTATATTGTTATGTATAGTATTATTTATAATGCATATTTTCAAGTAGCCCACAGCAGCGATAGCAAAGATGGTTAGGGTGATAAAGGGTAGAAAGAATAGCAGCAGGCTACCCAACAGAAGGCGTCTCTGGGGCACGAACCAAATACCTTCTGCATGTAAGGCTGATGCATAAGCAGGCATGATGATGACAACTACATTATGGAACTCGCTTCAATGTTATGTATCTTCTGTTATCCGGTACCCAGTACTAGCAAACATCCAACAATACAGCAAATAAAAAGTGTTGAGAAAAGACAAAGACACAAACGTGACTTTTTAGCTTTATATGCTAACCTAGTAAACCAGCATTACCATAACATTATATTTAAGGTATTACAAAAAAAAAAGCCCGGGCAGACACTTTATTAGCGCATACAGAGAAACTCGGCTAAAAATACTACACAGCACAGCAGCAGTGCCAGGGAACTGTAGCCGTTGAGGCTATCGAGGGTGGATTGCTTTCACCAGGAGCCCCCATCCGTAAACATTTGTATCGAACAAATTAGAAATGGGGCATACCGGTCTGCTATTTCTCTGCCATTATGTCTAATGCAACCCAGCAAAGCTTTCTCAGTTCTCTAAAGAGGTAGGAGAACTGACCAGAAGGACAGTTATTCAGCGACACTCCATTATTTAAGCAAAACAAATTCCCCAAATGGCAGTAAATGGACTGGAAAAAAAAAACAAATCCCCGGTCTGATGAGACAATTTGAAGCTTTGGCAGAACTCCAAACAATGCACTGTTGAATGTCCGGATCTGCTCGTCAACCGACTTATACTGTACCATCCCCAAGGTGTAGCAACACTGTGTATGTGGGTGGTCAGTGTCAGCGCTAATGTCAGCCCAGCATATAAAAACATAATATGCTAAAACAGCAGACTTATGCTGAATCACAGTCCAGAGCTAAAGCTTGAATAAACACCTATATAAGGAAGTGATAAACATGTAAGTTTCAGTTAATAATTATTAATGTTGGGCTACACCAGAATTTTTGATTCACTGAAATACCGATTACTTTCTTGGCAAATTTCATCAATATCGATATCTTTGTGCGTTTTTTTTTTTTTTTTTTTTTTTTTTTCTTTAACCCAGTGAAACACGTGACAAATAATTAAAAATGTGTATTTTTCATAACATTAGTCATAACAAATAAATTTAGTTTAGTTCAGTAGTTCAATTGCTGGGAAAAGACGTCTCGTGGCGTCACTGCTCACAGGTCAGTGGTCACATGACATGAAAGGATCGTTCAAGTCTGCAAATGTGTTACCGCAGGTGCTACAGGATTCCGTACTGCTATATTGTCTCTTTGTTATTGTTATTGCATTGGTTCAGGTACAGACTGAGAAACTGTCGCTTTTTACAGGTGGATGTTGTTTTTCTATTTAAAATATGCTGCGAAGGTCATTGAAGTGAGAAAAATCCACCCCCGCAAAGCTAATTTTAAAAGTTCAGTTGTTCTAAATGAAAAAAAAAAAAAAAAAGAAAGAAAATGTACATCAGTAAACCATGTCACTTGAGTATACAAACACAATAGCAAAGCACTATTAGCTGACAGAAAACAATGTGCCAGCAGGATTGTCACTTTTTTGCTCACTTAACAAATGAGACTACATTTATTATTCATGTGCTTTAAAAAAACAAGTAGCGGGGGGAAAAAGCTGCAAAATACCATCCTGGAAGACTTAGCTGTCAAAACATGACAAGACCCCTAGCCTGTCCTCTCTTG
Source organism: Cynoglossus semilaevis (assembly GCF_000523025.1). NCBI lineage: Eukaryota > Metazoa > Chordata > Actinopteri > Pleuronectiformes > Cynoglossidae > Cynoglossus > Cynoglossus semilaevis. The sequence goes on along the minus strand of NC_024309.1, from coordinate 1,710,075 downwards.
CTATCTATCAACCGCTAATGGCCTCAGTAGCCCAGTCCTGAATTTGTAATGGAGTGCGTTTCATGTGGACACATTGTGCTGTGGCAGCATTAATTTTTTTTTAAAGCAAAACAACATTAAGTTCTTGCCAGGCCAAGCAAACCGCACATGATTTGAATGTCATCACTTTTCCAGGATAGGAGACAGGGAACAGTGAAGGATCTGACTGAGTGAGTTATCGGAAAGATCCGGATTCACGACAGGAATGCGTCCCACCTGCGAACTGACAGCTGGTTTACAGCTACCGTCTGGATGGTGCCGTCGTTAGCACCATGCCAGTGAAGCCAGGCAATCAATAAGACAGGGATTGGTAAAGTGACACTATGGCAAATATAAATAACATTCAAGTACTTTTGAGAATTGATTAATGATCAAATTTAGATGAACCAAAAAAAAAAAAAAAAACACAACTCAATTTTTGCCGTATGTTGGAACATTATAATCTAGGACAAAAACAGCAAGAGAGAGACTTGCGCTTGAGCACCTTAAGCAACTTGATCGGCTGTGGACTTGACATCTTCCGCTTCCTTAACCATCAAGCCACCGCTGCGAAAAAAAACGAATGTAAAGCTGTCTTCCGCAGATAGCGCCGCGCGATAACATATTTGTCTGCGCCGCATGCTAACGTCTTTCCGTGCACACTAATTGGTTTTGACGCTGTATTTCGAAATGACTGAACAGAACTTTCTTAAAAAAAAGTTATAGGAGATGGCATCGTAACTACAAAACGCCGCAGATAGAGGACTTCGTAAACCAAAAAAAAAAAAACCCTATGTTTGAGTTTTCCTTTCCTCTTCCCAACAAATAATGGACCAGTAAATGATCGACTGCAGTACACAAAATATGATTGGTTAGCAGCCAGTTGGTGGACAGGGCCAGTCACGCTGATCACTGTCCTTTTTGATGGACGCAGCTCTAACATCCAGTCATGCATGAGACTTCAGGGATTCTAAACATGAACCGGACTGGCAGGAGCTTCCCAAAGCTCCCATCTTTTTTAATAACATCTTTCAATCTCCAAGTTTGGATTTGGTCCCTTTCGGGGACGGCACATCTCTCGTGCCTATTTTGGCAAAGAAACACTAGGGGAAGTAAATAAATATTTGATCACAACACAGAAATGAGCTTTTCCACACTTCCTTTAGGTCGATCTGGTGGTGATTTTTTTTGGCAGGGCAGAAGAAAGAACTCTGTGAGCTGCTTGGAAAAAGAAAGGCTGATTATAAATAGTCCTGCATTATACTTTAATAATTGTGGGTGTTTGTTCTCTCTCTGTGAACTAAGCATTTGTTCAAATGTTCCGTTTCCATGGCAATTGGCCAGTAGAAGTGAAGCGAGTGCGGAACAAAACCCTCGGAACTACTTGAATAAATGGGCTTTTTTTTTGTTTTTGTTTTTTTCCCCCTCTCTGTATACACTGTCCTTTTAAGCAGATTTTGCCGTCTACTCCGTCTTCTGCCTTTTTGTCTTCTTTCCTCCTCCCTCTCTCTCTTTCCCATTCGCTCTTAATCTCTCTCTAACTCTTCATCTCTGCCGCTCGCAGACACGGGGCTGATACGTTGACTCGCGCTTCTGGCAAATGGGTTTCCCTTCCTCGCCGCCTTCACAGCGTACTCGGGGAGATTCCGAGCGTGCACACACACACACACACTAGTAGATACACACATGCAAACGCATCACTTCAACACACAAACTGGCAGACTGCGAAGGCCCAAAGGTCTGGTCTTAGTAAATTATTCAGTCTGCGTTGGTGGGTTTATGAAAAACCTATGCGTACGTGCGTTTAGGGCTGCACGCGCGTACGTGTAGATGTGCGAGTGGGAATATGAAATGGTGTTTTCCTCTTAAGAAGCAGCAGCTTGTCTTTAATCAGGCTCTCCATCAGCTCCCTTCCTTCAAAAGCTCATTAGAGGAAAATTGCATGGACAAAACAGGAGAGGGGTGGAGTGGCCGGTGATGTCACCGCAGGCAAAGGCCGACTCTTGATCACGGATTTGCGCTGCCTTAAAATATATCTGCTGTACGGTGCAAGTGCAGGTTGGTCACGTTGCACAAATGTATATATGTGTATATATTTAACATATATATATATATATGCATATATGTATAATCTAAACTAAACATATTTTATATACACATGGGGTGTCCTCAGTTTACAAGGTCCTGGACCTTCATCTTTTTAGCAAAACGAACGGCCGCAGGGTAACAACGCTGCAGCTAACATTAGCTTCTTCAGATAGGGTGCAGTTAGCTAATCTACAACAGACCGGATGACAAGGCTCAGAGCCAGAAATATGTCATATGTCGTAATATGCTGAAAAGAAAACGTTTTTGGTTCACGTAAATATTTGATCAAGGTCTCTGTTCAAATCCACAAATAGCTATAGTACCTGATGATACTCAGCCCCCTGTTGGATGTAGCAAACACCCCCCAAACATTTCCCAACTAAAGTCACAGTCTTGAATAGATTCACAAAGACAGAGAGAAAGATTTGGCATATTTTTTACATTCGTCGTATCCTTGTACGAAGCACCTGATGGCAACATAATGTAAATATCGGCCATAATGAAAATGGCAAATGAAGCTTGACAACAAACACGCTGATTATGTAGAAAAGTCATACCGCCTCAAAATGTTATTTAGAAAAGGGAGGGGCTTCCATATCGTAAGCCACATTGTAATCAGATGCGTGTTTATCAGGAGCAGTGTCGCGGTTTATGTGCACTAATTATAATCAGCGTTGTGCTTTTAATCTTGTGAAGGGGAAATTAGGAAATAGATTGTGGAGATGGAAAGGGAAGGAGATGCTATTCATTTATTAGCACACTGTTAGCTTGGAAAAGAGTCGCTAATATATCCATATTGTTTTGACTGTTTTTTGGCTCTGAACCTCGTCATCTAGTGAGTAGTAGATTAACTAACTGTACCCTATCTAAAGCTAATGCTAGCTGTGGTGTTGTTAGCTCACAACAATAGATTTTGCGCGTAATACAGGAGGTCCTCAACTTACAACGGAGTTCCATTCCTGTGGCGCAACGTAACTCGGAAGTTGGAACTCACATACCTTACAAGTACCAATGTCACTCACCTACGCTAACATACCGGTAACATTGTACTCTATGAAATAAAACCATCAGAAGAGTCTGACTTATGCCTGGGAACCGTAATGAAGAGCAAAAAGTCGCCCCCCCAAAAAAAAACGAATGTGAATTGTAATTTTGTAGCGTATGGCGTACAACTTGCGAACGTAAACAAAGCTTTTGGCTCTATGTGAAAATCCTCCACTCCGCTCACAAACTAGTTCTGGCACGAAATTCGTTTTTTGTACGATGGAATTATGGCGCACGACTTTCTTTATAAATTTATGATGGCATCTTAACCACGAAATGCCCCATCTCCGGGTCGTCGTAAACCGAGGACTTCCTCTACCAGCTGTTCATTTTTGACCACCTCAGCCGTTTACACTTACGCTGCTTTTTCTTCCAATCGCTGCGTGACTCTAAATCTGCTGAGTCACTTCAAAAAAGGTTAACACAACAGGCTTAGCGGAAAGGAATGTAGAAAGTAATTAGCCGGCCACTAATAGCCTCGTTTAATTCACGTGTCCTGCTGTTACGTGTCACGCATTTCATCGAATTCCCGCAGTTTCTAATGAATTTGGGAATTCTACCCCCTCCTGGTTGAAATATGACAATGTTTACTCGTGTCCAGCAGGGGTACAAAACTCTGAAGTAGACCATGAGTCAGCATGGTGCTCAGAGTCCCGGGACTTTTTTTTTTTACTGAATAGACTGAACAATTCTGCTGATTCTTCTATTCACTTTTCTTTTCCTTTCTTTGAACACGGACTCTCGTAGGACTTTTACGGTTTGGTCAAATGTACCAGTAGTTATTATGAATAATTAACCTTTTTTATCACCTGCTCTTTATGCATTTGTGGCCTGTTCATCAATTTCCTGTTAACTCCGGTGGTTAAAAACACTGTTGCACTCACAGGAATAAAAATCAAATACATAACACACACTTTTATATCACTGCTCTTGTGTGTGTCGCCCTGTGCTCATTGCATCCAGACAAACCTATCAAGCTTTATGAGCCTTTGAGGGCTGCTGCTGCCGCACTGAATTCATGGAGGCTATCAAGTGCATCCACACCGCTGATCTGCAACGGTTGAATAAATATCTGAGTAGACACTTCCACCAGTTCATGTCCCCGGAGTGGAACGTCCTGTTGATAAATGACGTCTGCTGTTCACGATGAAACGCACGCTGTCAATGTGGAGCGCGGCATCGTCGGACGTTCACTCTTTGGATAAGGGTGAAGTCAGTTCCGATTTTTTTTTTATGGCATGGCTTTACTTTAATGGTGAGAGGGTGAATTACTCACCGAAGAGTGGTTCTGTAGGGTTCTTGTCGTGTTCATTTTTTTTTTTTAATGACAAATTGACCTTAAACACCTCATCTTCTCGTTCTCTCATGGCAGTTTTCAAGTCATTCTGGTTGCGCTGGAAAAAGACTGGGAAACTTTGATACCATGATCCCTATGGACTAATGTACGATTTTTTTATACCTCTTTTAATTATGCAATATGCAAATAATGCAATCGTTAATAGTGTGAAATAATTTGTGAAATCAATCCAATCAAAATTGTGTACATATTTCAATGTTTATTTACAATAATTCGTGCAATATGTCCAACACTTCCACCCTTCTTCTACGCTGCACAAAAAAAAGTTTACGTTTCATCAACGCATCTGGAGTGTAAAAAATCCTATCTCAACTCCCAGCATGACTCTCTAGAGAATAGACCTTTTGGGACTGTAGACTAAATAATATTTTCAAAGATTCTGAAAGCAAAGTTGTGACTGAAATCAACTAACTATGTGAATCAATTCACAATCAATTCTCAAATAAGAAGAAACACAAACATCTATATATCATGATCAATAATGATCAATCAAATTAATCATGATTAATCCACAACCACACTGAATAATCAGACAAAAAAAAATACATTGTTTTGTTTACTGAGTTGTGTTTATAGTGAGCTAGCAAAAAAAAAAAAAAAAAAAAAAAAATAGGATAGAGCTGTTTTGTCTTTTTCACAAGAATTTGTCCTCAGTCTGAGGTTCATGCTTTGTCTCTTGTACGTCTGGCACAAGGTCACTGTGTTTTGTCTTTGTCTCTGTTGTCTTTGTTACCTCCCTTCATGTGCTCGTGTGTTTTACTGACGCTTTATTTTGTTTTGGACCCTGTCGAGAAAGATGCGAAACACATGCACATGACACATTTTTCAATCTGCATAAATTACGGCACTACAGTATCCAACTTAATTTACCCAGAAACGACTGGGTAATTTCTTGCGAGGCGACATTTTGCTCAAAAGTGCGGCCTCCCCTCTGTGGACCAAACTATCACTGGTCAACCGGTGATTATGAAAAGAAATGAAGTGTGCAGAAGTGTCTGGATACGGCAGACTGTGATCTCCTCACAGTTGTTATAAAAGTGAATGATGAGTTACAGGTTCACGGGGGGAAAATTGCTTCACATTACCTCCGTGAACTGTTTCTGAAACAGAATTTAGAGGACGTGATGAACGCCTACCCTCTTCCTCGTTAAAGGATAATTTCTGTTCAGGGGCTCGTCCATAATGAAGTCTAATGAGAAATCCATTACAAACACTTAGCAGGAAAATTGCCTCAGTGTGTGGACTTTGTTTCCAATACATTTGTTCATTAATTTATCATTAGAAAAATGTAAGACACAGTACCTGCTTCCAAAAAAAAAAAAAAAAAAAAAAAACCTCAGCAGTAGCTTGAGGAAATCCTACAGCGAGAGAGTCCTTCAGTAAGGAGTTCATTCAGCAAAAAAGGAGTCCCTTTGTTATCCCAGAAATCATTGCAGTGCATCCAGACAACAACCTTTAATTTCGCAGGACTGTCTCGAGAGGGCTATACTACTTTGTGCTGAACAGACAGGAGATATTTTGGCAGTATATCCGCAGTTTTATTATCGCATCCCCTGTGTGATTTATAGGTGCAATATTACGACTTCATTATCACTGTAGCTCAACGCAGGACATTACGGTTAGCGCGGCCTTTTGTAAACATATTCAGTAAAAGAAATGCACAACACACTGCAGTGAAATTCTTTATATATATACCTATATATGTATATATCTATATATATATACGTATATATGTATATATTTAACATATATATATATATGCATATATGTATAATCTAAACTAAACATATTTTATATACACATGGGGTGTCCTCAGTTTACAAGGTCCTGGAGCTAACATTAGCTTCTTCAGATAGGGTGCAGTTAGCTAATCTACAACAGACCGGATGACAAGGCTCAGAGCCAGAAATATGTCATATGTCGTAATATGCTGAAAAGAAAACGTTTTTGGTTCACGTAAATATTTGATCAAGGTCTCTGTTCAAATCCACAAATAGCTATAGTACCTGATGATACTCAGCCCCCTGTTGGCTGTAGCAAACACCCCCCAAACATTTCCCAACTAAAGTCACAGTCTTGAATAGATTCACAAAGACAGAGAGAAAGATTTGGCATATTTTTTACATTCGTCGTATCCTTGGCTTCGGATTGTGGATTTTTTTTTTTTTTGTCACAGAGATTCCAGGTTTTTTAAGAGTACCTTTTGTCTTTTTATAGTATTTGCCTCCTGGTGGATTTATTTTTGTGACTCAGTGCTTCTATTGAAATATGTATGCTGTTGGAAACGGGTTGTCTTGTGAAGACGGGTAAACATCCATAGTTTTCTGTGTATTTGTTCAGTGTTCACCAGTGTCTCCTACAACGTTGTGATTATGGATTTTTATAAAGTACTCATGTAGCCACACCTTCTATCCTTACTACTACGTTCTTTAAATGAATGTTAATGTTAAACTTAACATCCGAGTTGCTAAAAATAAACCCGCATCGTGAAATTCACAAAGAAGTTACGACCTTTTTCTATTTTACCTCAGTATCCTTAAAACTCGTAAACACAAGAAAAGCAAAGAAACACATGACTTACAGTGATATCACTACAATACTAGTTTAATGGTAAAAGTTTAATCAACGATGAGTTCACGATTTTCCTTTATCGAGGGTTTCTCTTTTATTTGGTTAGGCTGCTAACATGCGCACGTTCTTGACTTGTTAAAGTTTTAACCTAAAATTCTTTACAATTTTTCTTTTAATGTTTTTTTCTTCTTTTTTTTTTAATAACCACAGTTCAGAAAGTTTTCTCAAAGCCCACGAAAAGAACAAATTAGTCCCTTGCAGCCCATTAATTTTATTCGGATTCAACGGCAGTAAAATGTCGTTGGGTTCTTTCATCCACTGACGGATCACCTCCCCATTATCCTCAACTTACCTTGTCCTATTTTACCAACCTTTTTATTAATGAAGTTGCTATTTTTTTTCCATCCCGTAATAATCTTATCTCCAGCTTAACCTCGGTAATTATTCCCCTCTTTCTTCGTGGCCGAACCTGCTTTCATCAATTAGGTCATAATCTCCATTTACATTGTACGACAGCAAACCTCTCCCTTCTTCTTGTAACTTTTTACGAGTGAAGTAATCCTTACAGTGTGAGCCCCTCGAAAGCTGAAAAAAAAAAAAAAGTTTTAAGTGGGAGGTCATAAATGCAGCACAAACACGGTCTGGCGTTTGGAAAAAGAGAGGCAGGACGTTCGGCTGTCAGAAACCAAAGACTTTGAGTTTATTCACAATTCATTAAATGTGAAGAGGCAGAGTGCAGGGTAATGAGGTTTGTGTAGTGGCTTTCAGAGTACATAAAGATTACCCTGTGACAGTGAGCAGAGGCAGTCCACTTCTTCTACAGTAAGTGGTTGAGGCAAAGACTGGTTTTAGAGTTAGGGCTAAAGCTGCAGCTCACGCTGCGTCACGCTCGCTGACCAAAGGCAGCCGTGCCAATTTGAACGGAAAACAATTTAGTCATAATCTGTCGCTTCGGCGAAAAACATCTAGTGGCTTGAAATAGATAGTAGTGAGTGATGAGCGATACCAGATTTTTTGATTCGATACTTTTTACTGTTTTGGCTTTTTATTTATACCGATATACAGAAGGTAATTTTTTTTTTTTTGAACGCTTTTTCTTCCTCAATACTTGCCACTTTTTTAAAATTTGCTCAAACAGTTGATTTGAGGTCAATTTCGGTAAACACTCCTCAATACTTGCCACTTTTTTAAAATGTGGGTAAACAACATGCAGAATGAATCAACAAATGGATTAATCCATCCATCCGTCCATCCATCCATCCATCCATCCGTCCATCCATCCATCCATCCACCCATCCATCCATCCACTCATCCATCCATCCATCCATCCACCCATCCATCCATCCATCCATCCGTCCATCCATCCATCCATCCACTCATTCATCCAACATTCCAGTAAATAAGAATATATTCACTATGCTGAACAAAAAATCTAGATTGTTTACCCTGTCCATTAAAACAGAGGCTACAAGACTTGCTTTTCAATCTTGTGAAACTAAGGCGCAATCACATTCCTTTCGCCTAAAAAATGACAAATTAGTGATAACTAAAAACTGTAGTCAAAAGTATCAGTCGATTTCCGTGAATCACTTGAAGTCACATTCTACGTTTTTTCGCAGCACTGAGCTGGAGGCAGGGCTAGGTGCAAGCTCTTGCTAACAAGCCAAAGGATCCATCTTCCTTTTCTGCGACGATACTATAAGAGGGTTCTGTATGATTGGGTTGTGCTCACAGTGCCCCCGCAGGGGGAATGCATAAAAACTGAAGCAGTGTGAATGTGGTCTTTTCATAGTGAATATATTCAGATGGTTTCAAGGTGAAAAAAAACTTTTGCATAACATATATTGCAAAACATAAATTGAAAGAGTTCTTTGAGAAAATCCTTCATTGTGTCATTTATAGAAAGTCTGGTCTGTCTAGTCTGGGTCCTGCTTCTTCAGCTTTACTCTATTGGCCACGTCTCAAAATTAGCAACGGCGTATGACAGTACGATTGCGATACACAGTCTTACACAAATAAACCTGAACTCCGATGTTTTCCCCCACAGGTCGTAAGTTTGTCATCGCCAACGCCAGGGTGGAGAACTGTGCCATCATCTTCTGCAACGATGGCTTCTGCCATATGTGTGGTTATTCCCGGGCTGAAATCATGCAGAAGCCGTGCACGTGCAACTTCCTGTATGGACCTGACACCAAGCGACTAGCTATAGCCCAGATGGCGCAGGCCCTGCTCGGGTCAGAGGAGCGGAAAGTGGAGATCAACCTCTACCGCAAAGACGGTAGGAAACTACGTCACGGTTTCTATTTTTGTGTTTTTGCAGAGTGTGCATGCGGAGAGTACGCCACCCGATGTTAGCCTCTGCTTGGTGGCAGCAAAATATTTGCACGAGCCTGAAAGTGTTAGGGAACAGAATGTTGGTATCCAGATAAGTGAGAATTCAGACAGTCTGCCATTAAAAGGTCAGTATTTGTGTCTTTTGTACTAGTATTTCTGCTTCGCTTTCCTAAATATGGGGTGAGACTTTTGAAAGTGTGCTTGGAAATATGATAGAAAATACTGGATTCGGATTAACCTCAATGCAAGTAAAACTTGAAGGATGTAGACGGTAGGAACATACAGTAAAATATCATTTTGGTTTTCTTGTGTGCAATATATTGGCTTGTTTAAAAGCTACGTGTGAGTGACCATCGTCTGATTTCTTGCTGGAAAACCTAAGATATCTTCATGTCGCTCTCATGGGTGCGTGGGTTTCCACCCACATCCCAATATCATGACCGTAGGTGTAAATGTGAGTGCGGATGGTGCTTTGTCTCTGTATGTGTCCCTGCGATGGACAAGCAAATTGTCCACCATTTATCCTCACCCGACCCAACGGGAGATAGTGGATGGATAAGCTGCTGTTCATTTCATATGTACCGTATTTTTCGGACCGTAAGGCGCACCGGGTTATAAGGCGCATTAAGCGAAACAAAACAGTCCAGGACCAATTTGAAAAAGGGTAGTGACCTAAGTTGGACACTGGAGGATGCTGTTGTTGTTGTTCGCCCCTCCAGAGTCAGGCGGTTGTCACTATTTTTGTTCGGGATGGTCACCGTATTGTTGTTTTGACGCTGTTCCGTGCGGGAGTGCGGATGTTGTTTTGCAGAGAGAGATTGGGTTTTTCCTCTATCGATTAAAAAAGAAGAAATAAAACGAGTTCTTGACCACGAAAAAAACGACAGACACATAAAAAGAGTTCTTGACCACGGAAAAATCGTTCAGACACGTGTCTGAGTCGTTCTGCATCGCACCATACGTCGACAATACAAAAACACAACGTAGAGTCTCCGGGTGTTGAGAGGCACGACGCGACGTTGCACGGATGTGGTTTACACAACTGTAGTAACTGCCTAAGTTAGTGTGATGCGCTGTGTAGTTTGGCTTTATAAAATCGGTTCCAGGTCAGTAGGCGCAACCAAAGGTAATACATAAGCCGCTCCGGGTTATAAGGCGCACTGTCGATCTTTGAGAAAATGAAAGGCTTTCAAGTGCGCCTTATAGTGCGGAAAATACGGTATAATATATACAATAGAAATCTCAGCCATTCGCAAACGCACACTGCCGCTCAGCTAGCCATGGGATTCAAACCAGCAACCTTCCAATTTACAACCCTGACCCCCGTAACAACTAGGGATAAATCATCCAAAAGTTTGAATCCAAATTCGTTTTGTAACTATCGTGGAACGACGTTCCTGTTAAGCAGGGATGTACATTTGAGGAAGGGAAACCCCTCGGTGGAATCCGCCACGATGGCCCGAGTGTATTTATGTATGCATACATGCCAACTGGATCACGACCAAGTAATAGGACACTGGTCGTTCGCAGTGATAGGCAGCGTCCATGGTGATAAAGAGCTGTCGTTGTTAATAAAGACAGCAAGTCCCTGGACCGTGGCCAAAGCATCTGTTGGACACTTTCCACGACAAGAAGACAGACACCAGAGCAGCAGGAGGGGAGAAAGGGAAAAGTATGGAAATGTGGAAAGAGTCAAGGGTTTAAAAAAAATGAGTTGGGGGAGTGAAGGGGGGGGATCAGGATATATGATTATTAGAGGGGAAACGCAGGGGAGTAGAAGTCAGGCAGGGTACGGAGAAATAAAGTGAAATGACAGGTCATTTTTTTTTTTTTACTCCCGTAAAAAGTGTTTCTCACATGAATTGACTTTATTTAATAAGTTTAACATGAATCATTTGACGCCATTCTTGTACGACTATCGCCCAGTGTTTCTGAACGTTGGGAGTCCTCCACTCTGCACATCTCACTTTCCACTGTTTACACAAGCTGGGCAGGCGCTCTCCTTCTTTCCCTCCGTCCCCCTCTCTCCTCCTTCCTATTAGACGTAAACATGCGCACGAAAACACAGCGACTGCACAAAGGTGCCTCGTAAAAAAAAAAAAAAATCCCCTGCATATGAAGAAAAAAAAAGAAAAGAAACGGAGCTGTTGTTGCATTTCTGTCACACCGCCCGTGTTACCGAGAGACCGCAGGACATAGCTGAAGGCTTCGGAGGCAACAACGAGCGATTCCTGCCCTGTTTCATTGTCAGTGTGGTCTGGTCGTTACGAACGACAAAGCTGTTGATCTAAGAAAGGAAAAGGAAAAAAAAAAAAGAAGTGAATCTGAAGTCACAGGTCTCAGTCCCTGCATTTGTCTTCAGGTTCTGTCACTAGTTTCATTTCAGACCTTTGGCATTGCAGGTAAAAAGTTGCCGATCGATGAGGCATTTTAAAATGTTTTCGCAAATACTAACTAAGAAATGATGTACGGTAACAGTTCCCAAATCTATAATCATGTCAATCCCAGACGTTAATAACGTTAGAAATAATATAAATGGCTACAAAGAACTCATTTTACGGGGTTTTGTGCAGGACTGTCAATACGGTCATTAGGTTTGTCAATAAAATGACTTGATTTAAGGCAAAGAAATACATTTGCTTTGCAGTGTAAATAAATAAGTCAAATTGTGCTGAAGACCTGGAGTGTTTTAAAACAGCTCCATATACTGAAGTGTCTGACACAACTGTAAATGAATAGAATCAATGATGTGTAGCAGCTGATGTTTACTCGCCTGTCTGCTGACTAAGGGCTTTTCCAGAGTTATGAATTGTTGTAATCAACAATCGCGCCACGTAACGTCTGACGAATGTAGGGCAACTGACCATTTGATGCCCCCGAAACAGTCTGTCAGCATTCTATCTTATCATCCTACGTAGGGAAAATGAGGCTTTTATGCAGATGACGAAAGCCAGACGTTTAATGATAGATGGTGTCATCAGCGTAACATCTCACCCTAATAACACTAACATTAAAGTTCAGCTTTGTATAAAGGAGAATTATTGATAGCTGCTATTTTTAATATTTCTGGCTTCAATCAAATCAAAACAAATCACAACAAACTCAAAAGTATTTATTGATTGATTTTTAAAAAGTCTTGGTTTGGTGTGAAAAGTATCTTCGGTAACCTGCCAAATTCTGCATTTTTAACTTTAGCAATTGTAGAGCATCAACCGATGAGACAATAATTAAAAAGCCTGGTCTTTATTAAGATATAGGTAGACCATGAATATATTGCTATACTTTACAGTGTGCTCTGAGACAATAAATCACAATTTCTTGTTGTCCTCCAGGGATATGGTAGAGTTCCGTGAGAGTACATACGTCATCAAAAATATACCTCACTAACAGCCCTGACATGACTTTGTTCCTTACTACAGGCTTAAATTTGTCTTGTTGCCATGGAGTGGCAGCAGCCCACTGTCAGCATAACCATGGGACACGCGCTCTTGGAAATGTCAACCCAGGCACTTACCTCAGGGGCTGTACAGTTTGCGCAAGCATAGATGAATACGGGACGGAGCCTTTGTCGCAGGGTATGCTTAGACTCACTGCAACCAATCATCGTAGTGACAACAACACGTTGTTGTTAGTTTGCAGACATCAAGACTGGAATCAAAGTCTTTTTGATCAGCGGATGATAAAGATGCCTGCGGAGGGCGTCTGTTATCTTTGAACACTAATGACTGTGATCTCTGTGATTCTTGCATTGCGTTTATGGTCCCTCTCTGTCTGTATCGCACACTCACAAAGTCTTAGGTAACCCCAGCGTGTCGCCTGGAAGCCATCGGAGAGCCACTGATCGAACGTGGCGGACACACCTCATTCATAATGCACACAGCCACGAAACATTATGCCACCTCCTCCCATCCCCTTATTCCCCTTCCTCTCTTCTCTTGTCTTGCAAAGGCAAAAAAAAATAGTAGAACTGTCCTTTTTTTTTTTTTAATATATATATATCTTAAAGTACCCTGGGAACCGATTGTGCAGGTGTGTGTTGTACCCAGAAAGGTGGGACTAGGTAGCCGCGGCCCAGCCACACATACAATACATGCTTGAGGAAACACAGACACACGTGCACATGCACACATTCGGGTGAACACAATGGACATGTGCACGAGCGGACTTCATCTGAGCCCATTTATCTAGTGCCAGGCTCAGGCATGAGCCTTCACGATGATAGATCTCCCTCCTCGCTCTCACGCTCAATTGTCTGACTCCGATTGCTCACCAGCTTAATCAATCTTGCTCTCCAGGTAAACTGTAATAGGAAATGTTCACACACACACACACATGCATGCATACATGCACAATGCTGCCCCAATTGGGTATAGTTGTAAAGTTTTAAAATGCAAAGCCATACACAATCATTTCGTGACTTGCGTCGGGATTCGGTTCCTAGCGTCGTAATTTTTTGGTCATAAATACGTACTATATATCGCAAAAAATATAGGAAGGAATTGAGTTAAATTACAATTACTCAGGTTAGAGTTTATTTATAGTTACACATTCTTGAATAAAACATTTTCCGTATTTAGTAAAAGCAAGTTTTAATAATGGCGACTGTAGGTGTAAAGTTTCCTAATTTGTGTTTTGTCCTGCAGCCATTCTAGGTGTTTATTGGTCCAAGGGGGCTAGAGTGTCATGGTTTCATGGGAAATTTCGTGTTTTTTTCCCGTCAGGTTAGAGTTTATTTATAGTTACACATTCTTGAATAAAACATTTTCCGTATTTAGTAAAAGCAAGTTTTAATAATGGCGACTGTAGGTGTAAAGTTTCCTAATTTGTGTTTTGTCCTGCAGCCATTCTAGGTGTTTATTGGTCCAAGGGGGCTAGAGTGTCATGGTTTCATGGGAAATTTCGTAATTTTTTTTTTCCATAAATCAGGCATACAGAGAATGGAAAACGAAACTTTGCGAAAGGAGCAAATAAACAAAAACATCGCTTTTAGAACAGGTTTCGGTGGTAATGGCTGCTTAATCCCATTTAGAGCAGTTATCCTTCGTCAGCTAGAAGAAGAAGGTGCACCGTGTGCCCACTTTCCCATTTTTCACATTTATTTGCCATCTGTTGTTGACACTTTTAAATTCCCGAGCCCTGAACTTTATTGGGCCTAGCTGAGCAAAATAGTTTATGTTGTTATTTCAGTGGTTTAAAGGGATCGTTTGGTGTAAAACTCTGGCCCTCGTTTGACTTTGGGGGGAAAAAAGATCACGCCCGTGTTAGCTTCTGTCTTTGATGCTGTGGTTCACACTTTTATATCTCACTTTCGTTTTCACTAAAAGGCACTATTGCTAATTCGTTACTTTTTTTTACTATCTGCCACAATTTTTGCTTATATTTATGTATGATTCACAATTTTCTCACATACTTTGTGATTCGCATAACTCCTAGCTTTAAGCTGCGACACAAACCACTCTCAGAAGTAGTCATGGTTGAAAGCAATTTGCATGAATGTCCGTGCATTACGGCCACAAACCTGGGTCCTGGAAATAACCACTTCGGCTGCTTATGTGACTTGCCCGCTAATAACACGCTATGAAAAGACAACACTGATCGTGTCGTGGGTGTGCAATTATCAGGTGTCTGTCTGTCTACGCAAGTGTTCTCCTGACGTTGTGCAGCGTTAACTCGTCGAGCTCCAGGGAGCAGGCCGCCCTGTGCTTCTGCAGGGACTCCTGTTTAACTACCAGCAGTAGCTAAGCACTTAGAGACCTGCAGCCTCCGAGGGGAGGTGAACACTCTACGCTGATGACTGCCACAGATGATCCCGTCCCCGATTAAAGAGCACAAAATCCACCGGCACAAACACGACTAATGTAGGCTGTCGCCTCCACACGATGAGTAGTTGCATTATGTGTAAACGCAAAAATAGGCGTTTATGCTTATTTTGTTTGGTTCCAGCACCAAATGTCTGGAAGAAGTTTGATATTTGCTGATGTGTTCAAGAGTGGATACTGCTGAAACTTGACTCTCCTGCTCTATCATATAACCCAGAGGTCCCCAACCCCCAGGTCCGTAGCTCATTTGGTACCTAACCGCAGTGGGACACGGTGAAAAAATGTACATCAGTTTTACTTATTTACTTCATCAAAAAGGGTCCAGTCATTCATCTTTACATTTTTCATACAAAGGTAATCTAGCAATGTTTCAAAACAAAGCTAACAGCAAACAGCTAGCAGCAAACAGAATAATCCTAAAAAAAATTGAAAATTGAATGATCCTTCAACAATGCCACGGTATTACCGCTCCACAGGTATAAAAAGTTGGCGACTGCTAGCATAGCCATTTGAAGTTTTTCCGAGGTGAAGTTTATCCAAAGTGGCGCTTTGGCCCAGAGGCAATGAGAGGCGGTTGGTACCTTCCAGTGGACTCACCACCCGCAGGAAGGTTTGCGGGGTTGGTATGGTGCAATGTAATTTGGGTGGCGACTGCTGCCCCCCTGGCCTGGTAACGGATAAGCGGATAAAAATGGATGGATGGATGGATGGATGGAAGTTTATCCGAGGTGGAATGACCAAGTGTCTTAAACATCTACCTTTGGACTTTGTGCAGCTGCTCCCATTAAATACAGTGGGACTCGTGGGTCCTGCCGCCGCGCCTGTTATTCCCACCAACGCAGCCAGAAGCGCTAGCCTCGCAGAATCAAGTCAGGAACAATAATAGGATGAACAGGTAGAGTGGGTCCATTTTACAGCTTATTACCTTATTTGTCTGCATGGCATCAGTCCATCAGGTGCTGTCACTCTACCCCCGGCTCCTGAGTGCCGGCCCTAATATCAGTCAGATGTGTTTCATTTTGCTGCGGGGCATAAATGCTCATATGGCCTGGCCTTTTTCAGCCTCTATTGCTTCTTCACACCGTTGAGCACACAGATGAGATGGAGTGGAGGCTGAATGAAAAATACATACCAATTCTATTGAACTGAAGGTGCCCCTTTGAAGAGTGTAAATAATGAGCGCTCTGGCGATGGGTCATACTGCGGAGGCTTCGAATCGTGTGTCGGCGAAATTATTTAGAATTCTGTATTTGTTACGAAACTGATATTTTGTTTTTGCATTTTTACTAGTATTTTTTAATACTTTTGGGAACACTTCAATTGCTAAAATTAAGACTTGAGCATATAGAGTCAGTGCTCTTTTCTGGTCAGTGGTTACATGACATGGATGGATCTGTTCAATTTTACGTTACTGGAAGTGGAGGGCCTGTTGCAGCCTAAAAGCTTGTATGTAGTAAGTTACCCTAAAACATTGTTTCCCAAAGACTGGGTCGCGACCCTCAGGTGGGTCGCAAGAGTTTTTCTTGGGGCGGTCGCTTCGCCTCATCTTTCCCAGGAGTTTAAGAATAATGTCTATTGACTTGGGTTTGTGACTTTTCAAATATGGGTGCCCAGAAAAAAGTTTGGTAAACACTGCCCTAAAAGATGTGGATTAAATACAAATTTCTTAATTAGTATGAATACTTTTAAGCAATTGTTACTCCATCGATACTTGCGTCTGAGTATATCAATACCACAGAATCGATACTCACATCACTAATGCACACTGTATGTATACGCTGACACATGAACAGAAGATTTATTTATTTCACTTTAAAGACTACAGGAAAAAAACAACATGAGATGTTAAGGGATTTTGGTTGGATAGATGGCGTAGTAGAGCAAATGAAGCTTTCCCATTCATTGAACTTCTCATATAAAAAGATTCAATGCTCCGTGAAGCTTCATCTGCCCATCGTACTCTTCAAAATGCGTATCGTCAGCATAAAAGGAATTTTCATTCATTGATGTTTATGTTTTTCATCAATAAGCAAAGTAAAAAAAAATTGAAATGTGTTTATTTTGTGTGTAGAGTGTGTAGTTTTCAAAGTATCAAAAACCACTTATTGTTTTATGCGGGCAATAGAATGTGATATTCTCCATTTCCAATTAGTCTGAGTGGTTTTTTTTATTGCCAGATGGATATTCAGAAGATGTAATATTGATATTTGTTTCAACCTGAAAAGGAAATGCGCAGCTCGCTTTACCGGCGGTTTTACTGTTAGTGGCTGAGGGTAACTGATCTGAGTCTGTTGATGCACTGGCCTTGCTGAAGCACCATCATCCTTCTTTAGGACTTAGTCATCTCCCCTGAGTTTGTCTTTTTTCAGATGAGACAAAAATTACTTTGAGTCTCCCGGGCTTTAGGATATGACAGTGCGACTGCTCTGGTGAGACACTAGAGCGGCGCTGCTAAAGGTTCTTGTTACTTCTTAAAGTGTTTATTCTATTTAAATGACCTTCAAACCTTGTGACACATTATTGGTGTATTTCAGTGAAAGTTAATGTCATTATCGGTGGAAAGAAAGCCTTTATTGTGTTCGTACTTCTGAACAGAACTAGGAGCATGTGATCTTGGATGTATTGATTGCAATTTTTATTGTCTTTTCCTTTATGAAATTTCCTGCGAAACCAAGCAAACACTTGAAACAGCTCTCATAATGCATAAGTCGGGAAAAAAAAAGAAGTTAACTACTCAAACTACTACAAACTCCCAGTTAACTTTGCTGTTTCATGTATTACAAAAATCAAGCTGTAAACTTTCTTGGCTCATTGCGAAGTACTTCTAAGCTAGCCACAAATTATCTCCAGCATCTGTGCGTTAGCTCCCTCTCTGGTGTTCTCTGACACACAGAGTGCATGCGCAAAATGATCGGCTGCAATACCAGCATTACGCGTTGTGACAAATCTAGCCAGAAATCGAAAAACTCCTAAGCCAGTGGATGGGTACATCTTTACACTGATCTACCGACCAATATTCAAGCTATGTATGGTTTATGGGTAAACTCAAACCACTGCGTTTTTTTTCTCTCACCATGTATTGACCATTAAGCCTGTCTCTCTGATTCTCTCTCTCTCTCTCTCTCTCGCTGCCATTTCATGTCTGGAGAGCACTAATGTTGCCCCTGCATAGTCACGTCCATTAATATTGCTGGCCTGGCTTGGTTGCTGCCATATTAGTTTCATTTCACCAAGAATTACTGCAGACCCTTGTTCCCAAGCGGCACGACCGAAGGAAATAGTCTGCAACATTATCTCGCTGCTGTTTGTTATTTTCTTTGTCTTCGAGACCAGTTAGATCACAATGGCACATCGGCATCTTTTCGCTCATCAGTCAGTTTTCTCACTGCCTCCCAACATCTCCTCGATTTATACTGTAAACTGCTGGAAGAATTAGTGTTGTTTTCGCTTTCTTCCATCTTTTCCATTTATGAAAAAAAAACGTACCATCTCGTTTTGACCAATGTCTGGCACATTGTGTGTTAGAGTTATTTATAATTACCTATAAATAACAATACGTCTGTTTTCTTCCTATTTTAAAACTTTGTCGAAAATGAGTCCCTGATCGTCATCATCGTTTTACTGCAGAGACAAATGTCAAGACATTGAAACTAAAAAAAAAAATGTTTTAGAAGGAAGCAGATCATGTATGTACATTTTTCTCAGCATTTATTAGTCCAAATATTAGCTAAATGCTAACCTTAAAAACATGCTTCAATCTATCTATCTATCCATCCATCCATCTATCCATCCATCTATCTATCTATCTATCTATCTATCTATCTATCTATCTATCTATCCATCTATCTATCTATCCATCCATCCATCCATCCAATTATAGGCCATACTGTGCAATGTAAATTGTAAATAAAGTGGGCCTCTGTTTGCATCGGGGCCGTATTTGGCCCCCCGGGCCTTGAGTTTGACACATGTGATTTACTCAATTGGAAGTGTTTTCCTTGAGGTCCTGAAGGTACTGTAATATATCCTGGCAGTTAAAATGGTAAAATACATTGGAATCTCACTTTGACTCCAGGCACAATATTATAAAAGTTGATCTCCACTGCTCTCATACAAAATTATTTTTTTTACCTTTTTTTAATTGAACATAAAGAGGTTAGACAAGGGGTATCAAACCCCTGGCTTGTGATCCACTTTTGGCACCATGAACCACCCATCTCCAGCCTGCAACTAAATGTCAGTAATACTGACAAGTGTCCATTATGAGATGACAATGATGGCCCCGAACTCAAGAGACCCCTGGGTTACGGCTGTCGAACGCTTGTAATTTCTTTCTTGTCGGATCTTCTTTTGTTTCTCTTCCTCCCCTCAGCTGAACCCCCACTGGGACCGTTACTTGACGAGGACACGACTGATTCTCGTGATAGCGCTCGCGGTATTGATTGATGATGTTCACATTTGTTCTGAAGGGCTGTTTGAGGGAGTTTAATAATCCAGCAAAACTAACGACATTGAATACGTACGGCGATGTTATGGCTCACCTGCTGCAGTTAGGTGTAGTTCATGTATCTTCGCGCAGATACCCACCAAAGTCTGAGCCTAGAATATTATCCGTGCTCGTCTCTCCCAATGTGGTAGTTTGAGTCTGGTTCTCTGCGTCTAGAATAACAACAACAAGTCTCTCGTGAGATCACTGTTGTTTAGGCATACAAATGTGTGTTTGTGTGGGTCTGTATATACATTAGTAAGTCCATTTAGTTTTCATTGGCTGAAAATGATGATGTTTGCAGCCCATAACCCCCCTCGCTTCCTCCTCCTCCTCTTGAGAGTATTACTCACTCAGCACAGTTGCCGCTAAAGAGATAGAGACGTCAGATATTCGGTAGTCGGGACGCCCTAAAATCACAGTGGCATGACAAAAACAACTGTCGCTGATGATGAAATGGAGACTGCGTCTTTCGCCCGAGCGAAGACTCTCAATACCAAGCCAATAACATTTTTATGTTGCCATTCTGATATCGCAGGCCGGGGTGGAATAAATGGCACTAGTGTAAAACAAAACTTATTCAGTAGTACGTCTTTTCCAATGCTATTAGGACTTAATGTTGCGGTATTTGAACAGAGGGAGAGAGCCGTTGAAAGAAAAAAAAAATGCATAGGGAGTAAATAATAACGTTGTACAGATTCGATAAGGGAACAATGGCCTGTACTTTTTAACCTCGTGAATGACTTTCTAGGTACATTAAGGTATTTAGTACATAGAGGTATTTAGTCACGACTTTTGTAGTCCCCGGAAACGAGATAACACCCTCAGGAATCCCAAGCGGCCGCATACAATAAACATCCTATCAATGCAGTCGACCTTCATGGCCGAAAACTTTAAAGTTCCTTTTGTCCTTTGCACAACGACATAATGATCAAAATCACGTGTTGGAATTTGTGTCTTTTTAGTGATTGATGTTTATATTTCATTTGTATCATTAGTAAAAATCACTTTGGAAATATAGGTCTACATCAGAGGTGTCAAACATCGGGCCTGTGGGCCAAAACTGGCCCACTCTGGGGTTCAATACGGCCCGCTTGATCAATGTTGACAGTGAAAAAATGCCCAAACGCTACATGTTAGTGATGTTTTGTCGAATACTTCATTAAATATACATTTATCTATCATATATATATTATATATATTGTATTGTTAGTAGTTATTTATAGATAATTATGATAGTACTAATCCGCCCACTTGACATCTAGTCAGGCTACTGCCCCTAATCCAAAATTTGTAACCCCTGGTTTACAATAACTTGTAGATTGTACATTGTTGATCAGGCAAACTTAAACTTCCTGGTTTGAAAATTAGCCACCCAACCCTTAACATATTTTACCCTGATAGTCATCAGTTCACATGTCCCCAAATCCCCTTCAGCTGTTTGTTTCTATGCTCTGAAGAGTCAGGATCCCAGCCTGCTTTGCATTGGGAAATTCGAATTTAAGGCACAAAGACATAGTGAAAGACCCTCTTCCAACACTTTGGAATATGAGCCATGCATTTCGGTGGCAGAGGCTTAAAGCCAAAGTCCGTGGTGAATAATGCATGTTGAATGGGCTCTTGGGATAGGGTGGTTCTCATGTGTGGTCACAGTACTCGGGTCAAAGGATTAGCGGCAAGCAGCGATGGGATTACATCTGGCATCAGGGGTTATCTAGTGAACAGGAGTCGGCAGGTGAACTGACCAGCAAGAGGGTTTCGAGTGGCGCCACTGGGTTATATCACGGTCACGGACCGCGAGGGCTGTCCTCAGATTTTAAAAAAATGGTTTTAATGGCATGCGGAACTCCCACCAGCAAACAGCAGGGGGATGCCACGCTGAAGTACTTAACTGAAGCGAGAAAAATGATGAAAGTGGAAAGTTTTGGTCTCCCCTCCGCTCCCCCTCGCACTGTCAAACACATTCGGGAGATTTGAGTAAAGCAGTGTGAAATGACGACCAAGAAAGCGAGTTTAGCTTCATATCTGTTTTAGCTGTGCCAGTTAACAAATTACTAGGTAATTCTAATCCATTTGATCATGACCTTGGGGAGCCGTCTTGATTTGCTAATGTTTTTATTCCTATGTACCGTATTACTCGAACGTTGACGTCTTTGCCATATTTGTGTACTTTATATACTACGGAAGAGGGAGCGAGAGCGAAGCTGTTTGCTTTTCTAATTGTCTGTGAAACAAGATGGTAATGTGCTGCAACATCGTCGTCTTATTTGGCATCTCTTTCCTGGAATCTTACATAAATTCTGGGGGGTTCAGCTGCCTTCGAGATTTTCACTCATGACATCCGTAACAATTCCACCAATCTCATGTTAGAACCACAATGGGATCTCTAGGGTAACACCAAAATTCACTTTAGACACAATGGTTGCCTTTGAGACAATTCTGGTGGTGCTGGATAATTTTTCCTTTCGATTAAATTCTATCCGTTCGTCCGTGATCTATCCCTTAATCCTTTGCAGGTTCACCTGGGAACTAGAGCCAATCCCAGCTGTGTATAAGAGAGGGTAGTGTACACTCTGGACCAGGGGTGTTTTTTGGTTTACGGGCCAAAATGAGGTTCAACATTTGACTTTTGGCTGGCCGGTTCAGTATTGGTTGGATGTAGATTTGAAAAAAATTGAATAAAATGTACAAGAATGAACCAAAGATAATTAAGCACATCTGATGTCTGCTGCCATCTAGTGGCATCATGTATTCACCATACATGGTACCAATGTTTGACAGGCTGGATTAGAAAGTTAAATGGCCTGTATCTTGCCCCTGAACCTTAGTTGGCCTAGGACTGCTGTGGACCGTACCTCACCTTACCTTTGGCCTAGTTAATTTTCTAAGTTTCCACAATGGTGCCTTTAAATTTCTCTTGGTGTACAGTCTCAAGTCCTTTGCCACTATTGCAGAGTCAAGTGTCAGGGTCCAAGTACGTAAGTCAGCTATAGGGTACACCTCATTGCCTCCGCCACATGCATTATTCTGTCACCGTAGACCAGGGCATGGTCGTCTTTTGTACGGTACGACCCACGTCAGTTAGTCTCAAATGACACCATCTCCTAAATTGCCCCGCTATTCCTTGCGCACATTGTTGTTTTTCCCTCGGTGTTGTTTGACACGAGAAACGAGGTCACTTTACAGGGCCTCGCAAATTCTGCTCACCAACAACTCAACAGATGTGAGGTCTTTTTCGTGTGCTCAAAAAAAAAAAAAAAAAACTAGGGACGGTAGGGCCGCTAGATATGAGCTCCCTGAAAAATGAGTTTTCCAAGTTACGAGTAAGCAACTTTTGCAAGATTTTCCTTCTGATGAGACATCTTACGAATGCTCAACTGAGCTGTTGGTGATGCTGACGATAATGATAGTAGTGATGTTGATCATGTAGCAGTAATGAATGATGATTAACCTTTGGTGTTTGGGATTTTATTTCAATTCAGTAATAGTATATTTCTGGGGGGCTGGAACAAATTATTTGGTTTTTAGTTATTTGTAATAAGGAAAATACAATCGGGATACAAGTTGATCGGCACACGTGTGCTTTTGTGGAACTGATTAAACCTGTATCTAGCGGCCCCAGTGTACAACTGTGATATAGTGACGAAAAAGCGAAGCAAAATCCCAAAGGAAAACGTTTTCATGGTACGGCACTGGGTCCTTTTCTCGTCGGTTCTGAGGTCCTTTATGATGGCGGTTCTTTCAGACTATGCAACACGTGTTCTGTCAAAGGAATGCCTTTCAGAAGCCGAGTAAAAAGTAAGCTAGCGTGTCTCAATGCTTTCTAAGGTCCGTCTTCCTGTGTCAGGAAGAGAGAGACGAGGAACAAAAGAAATCCTTAGATTTTACGAGTGGATACATTTTATATATGGACCCCAGAGGAAAATGGTAGCTCTGTGAAGCGTTTTCAACAGCTGAGGCAACAGATACCGGAATATGTCATAGCATGTTACTAGCAAATCATCAATGATGAAAAAAGTACTTTTTGTTATTTCTTTGACAGCTGAGGCAACAGATACCGGAATATACCGGAATATGACGAAAAAAGGAGTTTTTGTTATTTCTTTTTTTTTAATAGTAAAATGATTTGAAAGATATGGGTAAACCAGCACACCATGTGACCTGAACACTAGACACATCACTCAGAAGATTTGCTTTTTTTTCCTCTTGTTTGTTAAAAATAATAATACATTTAATTATTTACTAACTGGTAGGTTTTAAAATAAACTGCACTACTGCAGTTTGGCTTTTTTTCTAATTGAAAAAAAAAAAATTACACCGAGCTTCGTCTAACTGAGCAGAACTGCTATCGTAATTCCTCTGCGCACAGACACCAAGATTTTGTCTTGGCTTCAGCTCAGACGCTCAAGGACAGTCGGAGATTTATCCTGAAGGAACACCAATGTTCTCTTGGCTCTTCGGTGCAACTCTCTGTCATGCTGAAGATGATTGTAGCCTGGTCGGAAAGATATAGAGCGGGGTTACATCCTTAATTCAGCGCAGTTCTAGCAGCTCCTGATCGGGAGCATCAACACAGAATGATGCTAATGTCACCGTGTCTGCAAAAGTAACTTTCGCTCACAGACAAACATAGTTCACTGTGTTCTGTTTTTCTACCAAAAAAAAAAAAAAACTCTCAGTGTTAAACCTTCACCTGAAAACCTCCAGTTCATCCCTCGGCCCCGTACTGATACTTCAACACTGTTCACCACCTGCTGCTTATCAACCGTACTGTGTATTAACAACCAAGTTAGTAAAACATTACTTTTCTATATTTCCATTTCTAATTCCCACCTTTATCTGACCCCTCTTATCCTTTCCTTTTTTTCTCCCCCTGTTGTGGGAGTCCTCTGTGTTACAGTATGTAACAGTAGTTTTCAATATGGGGAGTGGGGGCACTAGCCGCACCTCAGGAACTTAAGGTAAATAAGAAAAAATTACATTTTTCACAAATACTTTTCCTAAACCTTACAACATAAACTGCCAGAGTCGTCGGATCCTCAAGTTTCCGATGGTACCTGAACACACCTCATGTGACAGCAGCAACATCGGCATGATGATCAAAATGTGTAGACCTGGAGGTTTGCTCCTCGAGCTAGCATGTAGCTAGCTAGCGCAAAAATGGACACGTTTTTGACAAGAAACAGACTAAAGGAGTGGACCAACAGTTTACTATTTATATATACAATTCTGAAAATAATTTTCTTCTGATAAACAAACGTAATCATTTTTGAATAGTGACTAAAATACATTCTCAAAGTTTTTTTAACATATTTTTTAGCATCGCTTGTGGACCCATGACAAAATGAAAACTCCATCTTCTCCATCTTTCACTTTGTCTCTCTATATCAATTCACTTTACTCTGTTGTTGCACTTCTTTAATCCCCATCTAACACACACACACACACGCATATCAACTAGTCTAATGAGGATGATAGCTATGGTCGCTATAGTTTCTTCTAATTGCCCTCCACACTCCCCTTTGCCCAACTCGAGTGTTTCCCACTGTTACACATGGCTGATTTTCGCCCGTCTATTTTTAATCCTCTGCTCCTCCACATTTGCTGTCTATCCTAATGTCTTCTCTTAGTCTCCAGTCTCTTCTCACTTCTAAACTCTTTTTTTTTTGCCACTTTTGTCAACTGCCTTCTCCCTAATTGCTCTAATACGCTGCCTCCACTCATTGTCTCTTGTCTCTGTTTCAGATTTATTTTTAAAAAAAATAAGAAAAAATACCCTTGACGAACGGGTTGCTCACTACATGACACATTTCCTCAAAAATATATGTATTAACAGATTTTAATTAGCTAAACACTGCGCAGCAAAGGCCAGTAATTTATAACTTCCCAAATGGAGAATTTGGAGCGAGCGAACTGACCGATGTGCTTCCATTTTCCGTCCAATAGCGCAGCATCTTCTGTCTCTATTCTGGTTGCCGTGGAGAATGGTTCTTTAAGTTATGTCCAACATTAGGCACACTCTATCTATCTATCCATCTATCTGTCTATCCATCTAGCCGTCTATCCGTCTATCCATCCATCCATCTATCTATCGATCCATCCATCCATCTATCATCTATCCATCCATTATCCATCCATCCATCTACGCATCCATCCATCTATCATCTATCCAACCACCCATCCATCCATCCATCGATCCATCCATCCATCGATCCATCCATCTATCATCTATCCAACCACCCATCCATCCATCCAGCCATCTATCTATCCATCCATCCATCATCCAACCACCCACCCACCCCTCCCTCCCTCCATCTATCCATCTATCTGTCTATCTATCCATCTATCTATCCATCCATTATCCATCCATCCATCGATCCATCCATCTATCTATCTATCTATCTATCCATCTATCCATCTACGATACTTTGAAAACTATTCTAGGAATACTACAAAAACGTGTTATTTGAAAAAAACTGTTTTTTCTGCACCCAAAAACAAAAACGTGTAATAATGGCTAATCATTGGAGTGAATCACATACATCTCTGAGTTGTTTTTTGTTGTTGTCATATTTAGGAACGATGATTAATCCCGAGTAAGCATGATAAATTACGATGAATTAATGTCATCTTAAATAATTAACCATTATTTAGTATTTTTTGTTGTTGTCATATTTAGGAATGATGATTAATCCTGAATAAGCATGATAAATTACAATCTTAAATAATTAACCATTATTTAGTGCACCCTATGCTACCCTATGATTAATCCATTGACTCTACCGATAGACCTGCGATCTTCTAAACAAAATGATTTTCTGTTGTGTTTCAAATATTTCATGTACCACAGTGAAGAAGCAAAAAAAAAAAAAAAACAACCTCAAAATGACCACGGCACATGCAGTGAGACTCGCCAAAATCAACAAAGCGATAAATGTGTACATATCCGTAAACACGCTGTACATACAGATGGAAAATGTCTCCCGGAAAACGCGTCTAGAATGCGTTTTAATGCCAAGTGTGAACAGATGGACCTGAATCTCTTACTGGAAACGAATCTCCTTGAATGGTTTGTTTCTCTCTGAAACGATCATCGATAAACAAAATAGACTGAATGCATAACTGTGTCAACACCCAAATAAGGTGCGTACAGATTAGAAGACTTTACTGTGTCTCTATCGACAAGTGGACGCGCAGAGGCTTATTAGACTAGCTAGCATGCTGTTCCCTGTTGCCTAACATCACTGTTGTTACTGGATGTTACTTTTTTTTTTTTTTTTTTGGCTGATGTTTAATCAACCAGCAAGGTGGATTTGGAGTTGGACTTGTTGCTAACAAGATGACAAATACATTGGCGGCCATTGCTGCCGATGGTCTGACGAACGTAGTATCGATCGGCATCTGCATCACGCGGCAACGACTGATCACCGTTTGAGCACATTAGCTCCGCATGGTGCTTACTGTCCACGTGGACCAGCTCCAGAGCCGAGTCATAACCGCGGAAGGATGAATTGATCCGAACGGGCAATTTAATCCATTGTCTGCGGAGGAGTCAAATAAACCGCACGGGGGGGGAAATGAGCCAGGCAGCAGCTGGCATGGGGCCTGTGAGCTAAACAGAAGACGAAAGCAAATAGCTTTCTCCACAGAAGGGCGATACAAAAGGAAAAGGCTTTTGTGGCGTCACGGGGTAATTTGCACTGAGCAAACACTTACCGCTGAACGTTTGCACCGAACAGTCTCGCAGGGCAATAGATCAGGTTGGAGAGCAGGTTGTATCTTTGGATGGATTTCAGTGTTATTATTATATTACTATTTATAATATTACTGTTAATATATTAATATTGTAATATATCACTATCGGTGTCATATTTAAGTACATACTTTCTTATCAATATTACAATATTATTATTACATTATACTGCAATGACAGCTATTATAACTAATATATATACACACTATATATATATAGAAACACAATATATGTATGGATATTTATATATATGTCGAAACACAATATATATAATATATAAATATATATATATACATATATGTATGTATTTATATATATATTTACATGTTACATACATGTATGTAATATGTTGCTGTTATAATTATGCTTGATGCTTTTATATAACTACTCTTTGATACTGTAAGTATTTAGTTATTTTCTTGCACCAGATTTATGCTAGTATATTAACATATATTGCAATTATTATTACTATTACTATTATATTGCGGTTTTCATATAATATTGTCATGTTATTAAAAGTGATTTTCAATTATTTTCTCTCACGCCCCCTCCCCCCCCATTGGGGGAAGGAATGAAGATAAAAAATGGAATTACGACAACCCTACCGAATGTTTGCGAGCGTCGACTGCACTGATATTTCAACGCGTGTGCGACCACTTAAAGCCCTAAATTATTCCTTTTCCTCTGCAGTCGCACAGACACAGACAATCAACAGCTCAGTATTCGAACCTCTCAGAAAGACTCCAGCCACAGCTGTTGTGTGATCTGATCTTCCCCGGAGGCCTCGTCTCTTCATGCGACTCGACCCCGTGACGCTGAGCTCGGGGCTCTGCCGGGGTCACCGCGCTCGTTTCAGCACTAAAGATAGGCCTTTATGACTCTCGCTGCGTTTAATGGACACATGCAGCGGAATGACCCGCAAAAAACGTCACGTCAAGAATCTAGATTTTTTTAAAATTTCATAATAATTGCCAGGAATCGATGTTGTGGCAAAACAAAACTTCAAGATGTCCGCTGAGAAACCAGTGGCAGTCACGTCACGTTTCGTACAACCCTTTGTTTCGACAACTCTGCTGGTGCAGTTGTTTTTAGCTCGACCCGAAGAAACAACACAGCCGACACCCACAGAGATGAATTCAGTCGCATCCCATGTGACTTCTTCACTCTTGAAAATCTTTGTTCTTTCTCTTCTGGTTTGTTTTGCTCTAACTTTACTGCTGTGGACAGCAACTGTTGTAGAACTTCGGGGTTCTCTGCTGCATTATTTTTGTTTTAGCAAATCTGTTGTGTCTACAGTTTAGAAAAAGTGGCGTGTCTGTTAATAATAGTTTGGACAAAACATTTGAATGTGAGTAGTTTGCTGTATCACCGAGCTGCCCAATAAGTAGATTGCAAAGGGAGTACTGCGAGATCACAAGCAATTCAAATAAAAACTATAAAAAAAATATATAGATGTAATTTTATTTTTAGATGATATCTCTAACACTAAAGTAGTAAAGATAAAAGACTCATATTGTGGCTAACTGATGCATTTAATCAAAGTACCTCAATGTATCATGCATATAGAAAATATATGTATATACTGTATGTATGTGGCTATATTCAATTTAAATGAGTAAATATACATAAACATATATTTTCTATTTAAGCAACATTGAATCAAAGTACCTCAATGTATCATGCATGTAGAAAATATATGTATATATCTATGTGTCTATATTCAGTTTAAAGGAGTAAATGTACATATACATATGTACATATATATACAGCAGGGTGTCCATGCTTTTTCAAACGACCAGGCTAAGATGATCAACTTACATTTATAATATGATAAAATATATAGTAAATATATATATTTACTCATTTAAACTGAACATATGCACATATATACAATATATTTACATATATTTTCTATATGCATGATACATTGAGGTACTCTGATTAAATATAGGTATTTTGATTAAATATATGTACAGTATATATTTACATATATGTATATATATTTCTCCACAATCTAACAGTACATTAAATGTGCATTTTGTCAAGAAAAACTTTAAATATCATCTCCAACTTATATGTGAAAAAAAAAAAACATAAATTAAACCCAGAAAAAGTATCAGGAATTGTTGGGTAGTAAATTAAACTATAGTTATTCAATTTTGATTGTACTTTAATGTACTGTGGGAGACGTGTCCAAAATACGCGTTGCTTTAATTAAAAGACAGCAAATCTATTCAAGTTATTACATAGTTTCATCTGGCACGAAAGTTTTGTGGATCTTACTTTTATAGCAGGATCGATGTTCATCAAAAAAAAGAGAAAAAAAGAGATGAAATGCAGTTCTATATTCGATCAGTTTTATTGGTGCGAACCACCGCCCCAGATGAGGATACCGATGTTCTGTCAAGACCTTTTAATAGCCATACTAAAAAGACTTTGCTGAGCGGACGTATTTATTGTATCGGTTCTGCAGAATAATAAAGAGCGGAAGGAAAAATAAAACGACAAAGGAATTATTACGCAGACTTTCCTCGATTAATTTTCATTATGAAACAAAAGTAATTGGGCTGTTGGAATGATACAAAATATATTCTTGCTGTTGTCTAATTTACTAATAATGGAGTTATGAAACAAAAGTAATTGGGCTGTTGTCTAATTTACTAATAATGGAAGTCTATTACGTACAAACTGTAATCTTACGCTTCATTAATGCTAAAGTGAAAAAAAAACAAGTTTGATTTTAGGGGGTTAAAGTTCTGGTATAATGGCGGGTAAAGAATGTTTCGCACATACAAAAAGCTATTACTGCATTTAAATTAGATTTTTTTTTTTAGTTAGTCTAATTTTTTTTGATAAATATTTTTTTGTGCTTGTAAGTTTATTCTCAAGCCCTCGTGCCTGAACAATATAACATGCGTTGTTTCCATAGGACAATATTTTTCAACCATGGGGTTGTGGTCCCCACATGGGGTCACCCGTAAGTCCAACGAGGTCTGAAATGTCTAGTAATTGGTTGAAAAAAAAATACTGATAAAAATATTTTTTCTAACTATTATTTTTTTATAATTAAAAAACTACCGTAATTTCCGGACTATAAGCTGCTATTTTTTTCTCACGCATTGAACCCTGCGGCTGAAACAATAATGCAACTAATTTATGGATTTTTACGGGCTAACGAAGTTCATACTGCTAGCGATCAATGACTTTTCTGGTAGGCTACTGTGTGTTATGCTAGTAGTGTTTATCTATCTGTTAATGGCTGTGTGCGTATGTGAGGGTGGGGCACGTGATAGAGCAAAGAAATGGTAGCTACGGTAGTTAGCCCTGCAGCTAATGTTAGCTTTGTCGCTGGAGCAGATCACTAAGTCTCTCCTGTGCATTCCAACTACGGTCGGGGCCCCAACTCTGTGAGAGGTCAGCCAGGTCACACATGGCCATACCTGAATCATATCTCACAGACACACACACAGACACACGCGCACTTAGCTTAACTCGGTAACCCGAACGAGTGCAATTGTACAAGACAGAAGATCAAATTAACACAAAAAGATGAAGCGGCACATTCATCAGCCCATTTCAGTCGATCACAGATAATCAGTCAGACCGTGAGGTCAAGCCATGAATCAAGCTTTTAATTAAGACTTTCTCACCGCCTTCAATGCCGCCTTTAATCGTCTGCACTCAATGACATTAGCAGTAAATAAACGCACCAGGAAGTAGCTCTACGTAATTTGTCAAGTACTGGAACGTCAACTGATATCACTAACCTAACCAGATGACTCGAGAATGACTGTACAGTTACCTGCACTTAAAAAATGTAAATAAAAATAAATTTAAAAAATATTTACAGCATTTCAGATTAGATCGAATAAAACTTTTTTTAATCATAATATATCAAAATATCAACTAACTCTTTTAAATATATTTTACAACTTAGATCAAGTATATTTTTTATTGTTATTTCTTCCTCTATTCATACAAAGAACCATGTGTTTGGCGATCAAATAACCCAAAATCTTTTTTGGTATTTTGGTTAGAATTTAGTTGAAAGGACCGGTACTTTTTACATACAAATTTCAAAATGAAACACTTTTAGGCTTTATTCCGGTCTGAAAAATTATTATGAAATTGCTGGGTTATCTTTAAATGCAGGAAATAATTAATAGTTTCGCTACGGCGCGGTACCCAATGACCGACGGACAGGTATCAGTCCGCGACCCAGGAGTTTGTCAAGTGCATATACGTACTAGCATTATGTGGTTGTTGAGAATAACTAGAAAATGACGGCTGATTTTCTGTCAAAGATTAAAGTGTCAAGCCTGCTCCTTAGCTCGGGTAACAGAGAGGCGTCATGTTAGCACGATGCTAATGATGTATGACTGGTGACACCTACCGTATTAGCGTGTACAGTAGTTCTCTGTCACATTCCTAGCCAGACGATGAGGATCTGTAACACAACAATTGTTGTTCAGCTTTTTCAGAACTTGTGTGGCGCTGTGTTTGCTCCATGTGTGAAGCTGTTGTCAGCCCTCAGGCCCCTTTCCTCCAGCTGTGGCACACCGTCATGCTGCAACTGCTTACGAAAGGCCTGGATATAATTAGGAAGGCCATTAACTCTGCTTCATTATTCAATTGGTCTGGATTTATGTTCTTTCTTGTTCTCTTTGACTTCAACTCCATTCCTTTCAGCTGCTGTCTGCCCTTATTATTTCTATCACTCCCTGTCGTTTATATTTCACATTTACCACCAACGAAATACCCGAGGGGTAGTATTTAGTATTAACTTCATTCCTAGTATTGTGATATTTGAGAAATATCACAACACTGGGGGTCCTCGACTTAAGTACCTATAGCACTGAGCTACGCTAACAAAATGGTAACATCGTAATCTAAGACAGGCGTGGGCAAACTTTTTGACTCGCCGGCCAAAATCGCTCTAAAATTAAGTCATGCATAAAGGCTAAAATGCTGAAATTCTTTTGCAAATCATGTATTAGCTAATGTTAGCATCGGCCCTGGAGCAGATCACTAAGTATCCCTTGTGCATGCCCCCTACAGTCGGGACGCCAAAGCAGGAAAGAGCTAACGTGTAACCAGTTGTGTTCGGGAAAAAAAAAAATTATTAAAAGTGAAAAAAAATCGGTGTAAATATCCCATGATACAACATGGACACCTGCGGCTTATAGAGAAGTGTGGCCTATATATGTACTTTTTTTTTTATTTTTTAGTGGGTGTGACTTATATTCAGGTGCGCTCAATAGTCCGGAAATTACGGTATGTATGTATCTTGTTTTCTCATGACTTTTTTTTTTCTACCAACATAATTAAAACAAGCAACAATATACAGTATAATATAACATTATTAGGAAGGAAAGACAAGACAAATATTATTCTTGTTAACTGTAAAACTACTAATCAGTGCCTTTGGCACCAAGGCTAATATTAACACAATATATATACTCTCTGAGTCTATAATGTAGATATTAATACTTAAATACATCGCATGCCTTCCAGCACGGGGTGAACCTCATTGTGTCGTCATTGTGAAGGCAGTGGTGTTTAACTCAGCCGGGGTAATGGTGTTGTCTGACGTACTGGATGGGAGTAAATGAGATTTCATTGTTATTATGTGATAGAGCCCATTAGGGACCCATTCAGCAGGCTTTAATGTGCGTCTGTTTTTTAGCCCTGTCCCGACAAAACAAACTGTTCTGCCTTCAGTCCTTCTATAGCACCAGGGGCCACTCCCAGCTAGCTTATTCCTCACATCTGCCCCAATAGCTACATTCAAATAATTACTTTACTCCATTGCTTTTTTTTTTCACTTACTGTAATGTTTTAGTTAGTTATTTAAGAAAGACAAAAAAATGCATTTTTTATATACATTGGCTCAGCCATTTTGGAATTAATTAAAGCAGGGGTGTCAAACATACAGCCCCCGGGCCAAAACCAGTCCGCTAGTGGGGTTCAATCTGGTCCGCTTGAGGAATTTTGAAAGTGAGAAAAAATGCACAAACTCTTCATGTTTGTTATGTTTTGTTAGATTATATTTCATTAAATATGAATATTTTCTAATATACGTGTATATACCATTTAAGGTAATTATGATGATGATTATGATTGTACTGCTGCGGCTAACTTCACATCTGATTAGGCTGAACCAAAATGAGTTTGACCAACCTTGTTCTCAATATTAGCGATATATGGATTGATTTGCTCAACAGTACTACAATTCTGTGCTCTATAGAAAGTGAGTTTATCCGGGATTATTTCCACATATTCACTCTGCAACTGTTGGAATTTCCAGCTAATTGGATGTTTGCTGGACTTTGCAAACACCAAACACGACCCAGAGGAAATGAAAGTAAAATACAAAAAAAAAAAAAGTGGCCATAAAGAGAGATATTGCATTATAATGCTGTTGATAATATTTGACAGCCATCTGTGCAGGAAACCTACAATGTGATTACACCATTCTTTTTCCGTTGTCCCAGATATTTCAATATCGACCAATTGTTTTCTTCTTCAATGGTAATTGGTCTAAAAAATCTGTTTTCCACCCGGGGCCGGTTTACTTTAGAACTGTGAACAATGTGAGCAGGGGTTCAGACAATGCTGGTTGTGCGATTTGGCTAGCGCCTATTGCATTATCTCGTGTTTCTTACCTCAGCTTTGCTCAATAAGGATGTGGTTTTCCGTGACTGTCAACCTGAAACCCTTTTAATTGGCCACGAGAAAGATGAGAACAAAAAGCACCGGGACGGAAATTGATTCTTACTCCGCGTGGTGAGTTTCACTAGAACGAGGTGGATCTGCTCAGGGGCACTCAAACTCTTTCATGGCGTTCTACTTTGAGATGATGAGCGTTGCTTTTGGTTATGTTTTTGCGTGGTCCCCCTGGGGGGCCGTGAGGGGCCTCCAATGGAATATGGCACACTGATGTATCACTGCTGTAATGCTTGAATGATAACAAGCTTCCAGTCACTAGGGGGCAGCAACTCATACAGTGGTTTGTACAGATAAAAATATATACTGTACATGTTAGCAGGTTTTCAATAGTATATCCATTTTTGCGGGGGTTGGGTTGAACGAAGGGGGGTGAGCGTGAAAACATTTTTGTCCCCAAGGGGGCGCATGAAGGAAATTCAGTTGAGAAACACTGGTTTAAACAAATGTTTCATAAACTGAGAAAGGAGGCGTTTATCCAGATAATTAAAATTTTCATCTTTATATATATATATATATATGTATATATATATTACTTATTATATTATTCATTATTCACTCATAACATAATCTAGGACATAAAAACATCAGTCTGACTCATGCCTGGGAGCCATAATGAAGGTCAGCGTATTCGTCCACTCCGCTAGCCAAATAGTGTGAACAGTGGAACAAGACTTCCTTATTAAATGTATCGGAGATGACTTAATTACAAAATGCCATAGGTGGAGGACGTCCTTAACAGAGAATCATTCTAAAAAAAATTCCTAAAATCAAATATGTC
>NC_024309.1:1672312-1674803 GCF_000523025.1 Cynoglossus semilaevis | reverse complement strand
TTTTTTGGAATGCTGTACAAAACATCCAGTGATGTGCCAGACAGTCGTTCTTCCATTGACCAAGATTTATCAGCGAAAACTGAATTGCACCTGTTCTTGTGTCTGTCCTGCGTTTTTCTGGGTGTGAAAAAAAAAAAAAAAAAAAAAACACCCCAAAAAAAAAAAAAAAAACGAACTAAGCTTACTCACGGCGAGACGATTTGACACATCTCAGTAGGAAAGGCACCGGTGTAAATAATATGATTAATAATCACTGCAGTGACTTCCTCTTCCACTCCTCATTTAAGGCCACACGCTGTCTCAATGTCACCTTGTCCTGACTTTTTCCGAGCGAGCGCAGCTTCAATTCGACGAAGTCAAAGCGTCAGGAGTCGCGAAGGGTCAAGAAACAAAAAGTTTAGAAAAATATTGGATTGTGATTCGAACTCCAGGACAAACAAAAAGTCATTGATTTTTTTTTTTTTTTCATTCAAACTCCTCAAACAGCTCTTCTTCTGTCTGAGTGGTGTCAAATGAATCATTTATTTATTCATCGGTCCATTACCTACCACGTAATCCTTTTTCAGGGATGTGGCGGGAGCCAGAACCGATACCAGTGGTCGTCGGGTGGCTGCTGACATTTTGCCAGACTGTCACCACATATAGAGCCAATCAGTCACACTCACATCCATATTTATGGTCAATTCAAAGTCCATCTAAAGTAATATACAAGTTTTTCGGAAAGAACCCAGAGAACCTAGAGGAAAGACTGCAGACTTCAGCTTCGTGAGGTTCGGGGTTGTGCAATTTTTTTTTGTAAGGATGATGCCAAGGTTACCTATGTATTTTGGCCAAATGATAATGTCTTCCAATTTGTCTGCGTTCAGTTCAAGGAAGTGTGAATTAATCGGTGAGTTTAATTCCGAGAGGCACTGGACGAGTTTGGATTGTGGTTTTGGTGATTGATTGTAGGGAGAGGTGAGTCTGGGTGTATCTGCATAAAAATGAAAAAAAAAAAAAAAATACAGGCCCCATCTTTGAAGGTTATTATCAAGTGGGAGTATATGGGAAAAAAAAAAAAAAAAAGTAGACCAAGCACTGAACCCTGGGGGACGCCTTTCTTCTGGATTATCTGGTTTCTTCAGCTAAGCTGGCCTCTTAGCTAACCTTCTCTTTCTTGATCTTTGTTTCACGTCTCACTGCATTGATTGCCAAACGGCTGACTTGCTAAGCTGGGACTTGTCCCTCTGTCAAGGGTAGCTTCCTGTAGATTCTTTTCCTTTCCTTTCCTTGTAAAATGTCAGCTGCAATTCTAAACTAAATATTGTCGTAACTGTAACACAGGGCGTCTTCAACTTGCGTTGAAATTTGGTGGTCCAACATAACTCGGAACCCACGTACTGTACATAAGTACCTATGTCACTCACCTACGCTAACACAGTGGTACGATCATAATTGATGCCTGGGAGCCGTAATGAAGAAAAAAAAAAAAACTTCTGAAAAAAATAAATGAAAAAAAACAAAAAACGCATGGAATAATTTGATTTGACAGAGGAAGACATTGCTCATAATGTGTCGATGAATCTGTTTCCACGCTTTTTTTGCACCGCTAAGACACTGACGCTATGACCTTGCGGACAGATAACTTGGCTAACCAATATACAAATGATTTCTACTTTTGAGTCTTCATAATAAATTAAAAGGCTACACACGTTGTGTGTGTTTGTGTGTATTCAGTTTTTGATGTTGTTTTCTACTTGGCCCATCGTGTACAATTACTGTACTAAAGAAATATATTAATAAACAGATTTTTTCCCAAGCTGCCACTAGAGCTTCACAGGAACCGAGTTAATAAAAGTTGCGGTAGCCTTCTGTCAGATTTTTTTTTCTCTGCTTTTTGTGGTCACTAATGTGCCACTTTTCCCAACTGTCGGATTAATATTTCATCTGCTGTGAAACTAAAGAAACTATTCTCTATAAATTAAGACATAGTACTCAGCTGCCATTGAAAAGGGGTCAGGGGTTAAGGGGTCAGTTACTCCAGGGCCAACAAGTATGGTTGAAAAACAATAAAAATAAATTCTTATTTTTTGTCAGGAAACAAGAGATGATTTATTATTAACAATACATTACGTACATACATTTGTAAATATATATATTTTAAAAAATATATATATATACATATACGCATGTATGTAAAATATATATGTATAAGCAGAAATCATATTTTCTATAACGTGATTTTATATATATTTTTCTACATATATTTGTGTGAAATCTGTGTGAAGTCTGTAATCATATGTTATTACAAAAATTGAATGTAAAGTCTTACCAAATGACTTATTTTACCAAATGACTTATTTTACCAAATGACTTATTTTACCAAATGACTTATTTTACCAAATGACTTTGCTGGGTATCTGTTTTGTTTTGATAGAGTTAAAAAAATAAATAGCACACGTTTTATTTTGTGCTCTAGCCAAATGTGCCTTTTATGAGTTTCTTCTTCGTT
>NC_024309.1:1633657-1672288 GCF_000523025.1 Cynoglossus semilaevis | reverse complement strand
TCACCGCAGGAATTCAGGAACCGACTCTCGGTCTCTTTCTAGGTCACTTTGAAGTCTAGGTCACGTTCACTTCACTTCCCGTTTGGGTTTTTTTTTTCTCCCTCTGACCTATAAATTCAAGTCATCCATCATTGAATTAAAAATTGGTGGATTAGAAAAAGGTTCTTTTTTTTAATCAGAAATTTAAATTACAATATTAGTTGTCGGTTGGCCAGGTAGTAAACTATCTTTGATGATCAGTTGATCTGATCAGTTTACCTGTTCTTGAATGGAGCCCTTGCAAGCAAATAATGTGGGTTTTTTGTGAATGTGCAGCTATGGAACTTTCTGGAACAGAACATATTTAGAAAAAAAAGACTCAAGTGAGCTTACAGTTACCCTAAATAACAAAACAAACTGCTCATGGAATGCAAAGGGAAGTCGGACGTCAAAGCAGGAAGAGCTGAAATGTTTCCCTGAATTAGGAATTATTTATAAGAAACTCACAAAATGTCAAAATGTCAAAATGTCAATGTCTTTTCCTGAAATTGATCTAAAATGTCTTTTAAACACAGTTTGCCGAGACAAATGTCAGGGCTAGGATTTTCCATCATGATGATGTAACTACAGCTACCTCAACAACATTAAAACTCATTCAAAGCTATACATGGAAGAGTACACAGTGATTGTGTTTTTACACTTGATGATCAAGTGTTTTCCGAGACCGCAATGTTTACTGTAATTCAAAATGCGGGCACAACAGTGGTTGTTTTCTTGCCCGAGTTGATGAAAGCACTTAAAGGGTTAACGTGAAAATGGCTTCTTTCAGTTTCAATTCGGCAGAAACCCCGGGGCTGCATTCTACCTTCTGTACCACTCACTTGTAGTTTCTGAGTGGAGCACTGTTTCCACAGATTTCTACTAGAGAGGCTTTGGGTGCTCAGGGCCCACTTACACTCACTGAACAAGCAAAAGTTGCTAGGCAACGTGCAGGGTGCTGAGTGTTTTGGTTGATTTAATATGTAGATAAAATGCATATCGGGTCATTTTCCTTTCCTTTAATCTGGTTGAAATCGCCCGGCTGTCTTTACGTCTTCAGTGATTTTTTTTTGTTTGTTTTTTTTTTCCCTCCCTGAAATGTCATATCGTCAATGTCTTTATTTCTTCCATCTCCCCTTCATCTTTCTTCCAGGCCCGCTGGGACTCTTGTCAAAATAAGACAGTTGCGGTAGACGGAAACGGACGTCGTCACGTATGCAATGTGTCTACGATTGCATCCTGTGTTTGCAAGTTGGGCCGAAACATGCTGACACTCTGAGAGTTTGGGCTCAGATGTGTGTCCCTGACCTGGCACTTAGCTAATGGACCGCGGCTCCAGTGGGCCTACGAACTGTCCTCCTTAGTTATCCTCCAGCCAAAGGGAGCCTTGTTATTGTTACAGTGTGGGTGATCGTGCCTACGCATCACTTCGTGACCCACAGGTTTGTTTTGATACCGATTGGGCCCCTGGTGGTTAGTGTTGCAGGTTGTTGAACAGCAGTTTGGCACATGATCGACGTTGCTGTTGGTGCTGAGACTTTTCTGAGAGCTCTGGTCAGATTCATGGATTCAAATAAAAATGAAAACATTTTCCAATCTTTTTTCTAATAGTATATATGTGTATTTCTGTGTATACATATATAATAATATTTATTTATCTATAGCCCCTATTTTTTCTAATTGCTCTGGAGTACAAGTCGCACAAGCCATGGGATGAGCCATGGGATGAAAAAAGTGCAACTTACAGGAGTAGCAGATACTGGCACGCAAGTCTAGAGTGCCCTCTAGTGGCTGTCGGGTTGAAAATAACGAACATGTAAATTGTCAGTGGTACAGGAGTAGCAGATACTGGCACGCAAGTCTAGAGTGCCCTCTAGTGGCTGTCGGGTTGAAAATAACGAACATGTAAATTGTCAGTGGTACAGGAGTAGCAGATACTGGCACACAAGCCTAGAGTGCCCTCTAGCGGCTGTCAGGGGGAAAAAAACATATGGGAAATTATATATTTTTTATATTTTATAAGTTGCACCTGAGTATAAGTCGCATACCCAGTGCGACTTATAGTCTAAAATACTAAATACTATATACATATATAAATATATATAAACTCTCCGACACAGAGGGAGACTAGAGAAAGACCTGGGATCTTGGGTACCCAGATCAAGACTCCTATTTATGACTCATAGCTGCATCGGTTACAGTTTAAACCCCTACTGAAAACTGACACGACCTTTGAAGTAGGTCACCTTAGAGATACCACATAAGGAAGTGGAGATGTGGCTATGAAGTACCTCGAAGAGTTAAAATCCATTTTGTGGATTAGGTTCTAGGTTAATCTTGCTGAGACCCGGCAGTGTTCGATACCGCCTTTAGACTCATTTTAAATATTTTTTTCTACACCCCGTTGAGAGCAGAGACACCTCAAAGAAAAGCTACATATTCAGTTACTGGATTAAAAAAAAATCGCTTTCAAGGTGAGGCCTGCTCTTCCTTAAGCTCCAGATACCTGAACTTGTTTTGTCAGTAGAAGGATAGCGCAATAACAGCAGGAAATGACACAACCCGCACCGACCGCTATCGTAATGCTATCGCTCACCTACCGCGTCTGCCTGCGTGTGAGCAGAGCGGCGCAGTCACACATGCGCTGTGCAACAAATCTTGTTAATGACATGTTGCAACAATTCTCATCTGCACACAAACGGACACACATTCAGTATGAAGCACCTCCACACTGACACATTGCGATAGCTTTCGCTCCCTATCTGGCAAAAGCCGGCAATCATTTGTTGCGTCTCTCTCTAGCACTTTTATTTCTTCCATCTTGAATCTGTCTCTTTTTCATCCCCCCCCACCACCACCACTCATCCTTCTCCATCATCGCTGTCCGTGCCTCCTACGGGCTGATGATGGTGTTCCTGCTCGCCATGATTCTTCTTGTCTAGGACTCACTGATTTTTAAAGTAGTAGATAGCCTCCCGCCCCGCTGAGCTTCGCAACTGTCTCCCTTTCAAAGAAACGTCTCGCACTTTATTTTTCATTTCACTTCAATATAACTTTAACTCGTTTTAATTTTTTTTTAGGTGTTATTTGAGGGTTTTTTTTAAAAGTGGCGCCACCAGGGGGTGCTATGATAAGAATAAAAATGTATATATTTGTGTTTTTTGTTTTTTTTTTCATAATTATTTGTCCTGAACCATACAACATGAAAACTGCAGTTTAAAAGTGCAAATATTCCAATGGTACTTAAACACATCATGTTTGGCAGCTGCAGGTGCAGACCTGCTAGTTTCAGCCTGTCATCAATTTGCTCTGCTCCTCAAGCTAGCGTATAGCAAGCCAGTGCGTAAACGACAGGTGTTTGACAAGGTGTCAAGAGTTTTATTCCGTGGGAAAATAGATGGTTGTTAATCATTTTCTTATGCTAAACATTTTTTAGCCTTGTCTGCGGGGTGCAAAAGCTAATGCCGCTTGGGGGCCATTGGCGTGGAAAAGTTTGGACACCGCCGTGTTATTTTATTACTCGTACTAATACTTCACTAATAAAGCATGTTCTTCACGGACGTTTCGAATTTCGGGCCTACGGCTCGGCAGATTAATTGCACTGGTGTTTCAATTACTACGGAGAGAGAGAGAGAAACAATTAAGAATGGAACTGGAGGCGAGGTTCAGTCACTGAAGTTGTGCGGAGTGGCCAAGACGAGGCGGGCGGTTTGGCCGTCAATCAAAAGTTCAGCTTCTTGCTTCTTGTCGTGTCCTTTTTTTTTACAGTTTATCGAATGGCCCGAAAAGATATATTTGGGTGGATGGATAGATGGATGGATGGATAGATGATGGATAAATATGTATATGTATAAATCCTTCACTATAAATCTCATCTACGTGTATATGTATGTACAGCTGACCCCCCACCACCACCACTCATCCTTCTCCATCATCGCTGTCCGTGCCTCCTCAGGCTGATGATGGTGTTCCTGCTCGCCATGATTCTTCTTGTCTAGGACTCACTGATTTTTAAAGTAGTAGATAGCCTCCCGCCCCGCTGAGCTTCGCAACTGTCTCCCTTTCAAAGAAACCTCTCGCACTTTATTTTTCATTTCACTTCAATATAACTTTAACTCGTTTTAATTTTTTTTTAGGTGTTATTTGAGGGTTTTTTTTAAAAGTGGCGCCACCAGGGGGTGCTATGATAAGAATAAAAATGTATATATTTGTGTTTTTTGTTTTTTTTTTCATAATTATTTGTCCTGAACCATACAACATGAAAACTGCAGTTTAAAAGTGCAAATATTCCAATGGTACTTAAACACATCATGTTTGGCAGCTGCAGGTGCAGACCTGCTAGTTTCAGCCTGTCATCAATTTGCTCTGCTCCTCAAGCTAGCGTATAGCAAGCCAGTGCGTAAACGACAGGTGTTTGACAAGGTGTCAAGAGTTTTATTCCGTGGGAAAATAGATGGTTGTTAATCATTTTCTTATGCTAAACATTTTTTAGCCTTGTCTGCGGGGTGCAAAAGCTAATGCCGCTTGGGGGCCATTGGCGTGGAAAAGTTTGGACACCGCCGTGTTATTTTATTACTCGTACTAATACTTCACTAATAAAGCATGTTCTTCACGGACGTTTCGAATTTCGGGCCTACGGCTCGGCAGATTAATTGCACTGGTGTTTCAATTACTACGGAGAGAGAGAGAGAAACAATTAAGAATGGAACTGGAGGCGAGGTTCAGTCACTGAA
The DNA here is from genome assembly GCF_000523025.1 of Cynoglossus semilaevis. NCBI lineage: Eukaryota > Metazoa > Chordata > Actinopteri > Pleuronectiformes > Cynoglossidae > Cynoglossus > Cynoglossus semilaevis. Next base: position 1,667,537 of record NC_024309.1, on the reverse strand, counting down.
GTTGTGCGGAGTGGCCAAGACGAGGCGGGCGGTTTGGCCGTCAATCAAAAGTTCAGCTTCTTGCTTCTTGTCGTGTCCTTTTTTTTTACAGTTTATCGAATGGCCCGAAAAGATATATTCAGTTTATCGAATGGCCCGAAAAGATATTTTTGGATGGATGGATAGATGGATGAATGGATGGATGGATAGATGATGGATAAATATGTATATGTATAAATCCTTCACTATAAATCTCATCTACGTGTATATGTATGTACAGCTGTTTGGCAGGTCCAAAGAGGGAAGTCATAATCGTATCTCTCTTTGCGTTAAATCTGTGGCTCTAAGCAGGAAGTGGCCGCTGGGAATATGTGACAGGTAATTTTAGCAGACGAGACACAGATAGGAATGGTGACTCTGCCGAGTCAGCATTTTCGGGCCAAGGTGAGCAGACTCTGACTACTGTAAATACAGCTCTCCCTGACCTAGAGGTCTCTGGGCTATTGGACAGGCCTCGCCTGATGCAGTATATTTTTAGCCTCCTAAGATATAAAAATGTAACTATGTGACCAATATAGTGTATCTTTGCGTGGGAGAGAACAGTGTTTTGATTGGCTGAAAGATGAGATTCATATATTTGTTTGCTACCGTTTCTCATTTGCAGCGTGTACATCTTAGGGCAAATAGGTTGACGCGTTGACGTGAGTGGTACAAGTGGACGACCCCCCCACCCCCACCCCAGGGGAGTTGATGACATTATTATTTCACTTATCTATTTGACCTTGACTCTAGTGTCGGATTAGTCGACGTGAAAAAAAAAAATCAGAAGTCATCAAAGCCTTAGTTCGAGGGTGTCAAACATAGGGCCTGGGGACCAAAAGCGGCCTGCTAGGCTTAGTTCGAGGGTGTCAAACATAGGGCCCGGGGGGGCCAAAAGCGGCCTGCTAGGCGATTAAATTCGGCCCGCTTGATGAATTATGAAAAAAAAAAAATGCACTAATACTTCATGTTCAGGATATATTTTTTTGTAAAAATATATTTCATTAAATATAACAAAAAAAAATAGATATCTAATATACTTGTACTTGTTTGTATGAAAACAAAAGGGGAAAACATTCGGACGATTCAAACTGCCTGAGACTTATTTTGCAGTCAACAGGAAATTATTCTCTGGAGTCTGGGTATTTTGTCAGAGCCATTCCAACTCTTATCTGTATCAGTCAGCCTCCACCCAGTCATCCATCAGTTAATCAGAGTGTGGTTACAGTGTCACGAGGCACAGTTGCCTCACTTCTCTCCATGTTAACCCCACCACCCCCAGAAAATCCTAAACAATTTTAAACAGTTTAATAAAAGAAAGAAAAAAAAGTTTAAATCATCTAAACATTGTGTAAAAAAAAAAATTAAAAATAAAAAGAAACAAACCAGAGGCTACACCTCTACACCAGGCCTTTTGACTAAAGTGCTAAAATGCTAAAATGTGTTTTTTTCATATATTACGCCATCTATTGGGGAAACGTGTGTATTGCAAGGAAAAGGCAGAAGTATAATGATGATATAAATAAATTATATAATGGAAATTATATATGTGGGAAAATGTTGTGCGGGCCGAATGAAAAAGATCAAAGGGATCATCCGGACCCCGGGCCTTAGTTTGCCCATGTCTGGTCTACACAAATCATCATGTTGAAGATGCAACTATCACAAGAGATGCATTCAGGTGCAATTAGAAACTTGAAAAAAAAAAATTTCCTTGTCTTCCATTCAATTTTCTGAGCTGCCCTAGCGCCCCCTAGTGGCTCCTACTTTGAAAACCACTACTTAAGGTTAAGTCATCTGTATTTTTTTTTCAACTTGCAATTAGGAGCTCAAGTTGTCTTTACATTTTAAAAAAAACGTCCTCTTCACCTGCATTAACACGGACCGGTAGAGAAAACATAGTTGGCTGTTGTGCTTTATTTCCTCCCCTAACTTTAAGTCCAACTTCGCTTCTCCGGCTGTAAATCTCATCAGTCGACCTCGGGGCACCTTCAGTCCCTCGGCTGGTGTCTCCAAGATCTGGCATACACTGGAATTTACGTTTGCCCACCGCAGAAGTAACTTTGTCAAATAACAGTAGCCCGTAATTGAATCAGTTGGGTATGCCTGGATCTTCGTATATATATTGATTCCTTTCGGCTCCTCAGCAGCAGCAGCAGCAGCAGCAGCAGCAGTAGCAGTGCTGTTCCTGTCCTTCACAGAGATCCTTCCTTTAATAACTCCCCCCCCGCCCCCCTCCTCTGTAAGGGTCATCTACAAGGGAATTGGTTTTGTGCACGCTCAAACTCATTTAGAGGAACTTTCGGCAGTTTAAAATCTCTCCCATCCTGTTTTGAAGACTTATGCCGCACACCCCCCCCCCAACCTCTCCCCCCTCCACTTTTCCTAAACTCCCACATACACTAAATGCCCCAAATGACAAAGCCTTCCTCTCGTTAATGTCCATCTTTTTTGCCCATTTCCTCAGGGAAATTATCCTGCTTTGTCTCCTCGACTCCTCCCTGTCTGTGAGCATAAGTCACACATCTATATCTCGGGCCTTCCAGCACAAACTCCCATGAGTCACCGGGCACAAACCACACAGTTGGACTCTGGGACCACACACACACACACACACACACACACATAAAACATCGTTCCGAATATAAACTTTTCTTTTCAGTGATATTTTTCAGCTTAGACAGTTTGCAGTTAACGTCCAAAGACACAAATAACAAGACACAAAAAAAAGACAAAGACTTTGTTTAACAATTAAACCTCATTAGCATGTAGTTTGCGTTTCTGAAATGAATGACAAATTTGGCCGTTTGAAATGAAAATCTAATTGATGCCTTTTGTGAATTATTTAATTTGTATCTGTACTCTCCCGAATCTGAGTAAAGTTTGTACGGTACGTATTCTTAGGTAAAATGTGTATGTGTTTGTTATACAGGCCCCACCCCCCCCCCCCAACCTCTCCCCCCTCCACTTTTCCTAAACTCCCACATACACTAAATGCCCCAAATGACAAAGCCTTCCTCTCGTTAATGTCCATCTTTTTTGCCCATTTCCTCAGGGAAATTATCCTGCTTTGTCTCCTCGACTCCTCCCTGTCTGTGAGCATAAGTCACACATCTATATCTCGGGCCTTCCAGCACAAACTCCCATGAGTCACCGGGCACAAACCACACAGTTGGACTCTGGGACCACACACACACACACACACACACACACATAAAACATCGTTCCGAATATAAACTTTTCTTTTCAGTGATATTTTTCAGCTTAGACAGTTTGCAGTTAACGTCCAAAGACACAAATAACAAGACACAAAAAAAAGACAAAGACTTTGTTTAACAATTAAACCTCATTAGCATGTAGTTTGCGTTTCTGAAATGAATGACAAATTTGGCCGTTTGAAATGAAAATCTAATTGATGCCTTTTGTGAATTATTTAATTTGTATCTGTACTCTCCCGAATCTGAGTAAAGTTTGTACGGTACGTATTCTTAGGTAAAATGTGTATGTGTTTGTTATACAGTAAGGTGGAGTTTGCAATACAAGGGATCCTCAGTTAGCATCGTCCTCGAAGTACGACGTTTCGTGGTTAACGTCGCCGTCTCACGATAAACGTAAATTGATTAAGAATGTCTTGTTCCGTCTCTCTGACGAATTTTGCGTTGAAACTAGTTGGCGAGCTGAGTAGACGTATATGGTGTCACGAAGCGCTATACGTAGACGACAGCTTTCTTTACATTCGTCAGTTGTACGTCTTACATCTGATTGTGCTACAATCACTTTCTTTCGTATCTGTCATGTATATGTTAGACTCTTCTGATGTTTTGTCTTAGATCGATGATTCTTAACCTTAGGGCCAGGGTGCAAACTTGTAGTTTTTTTGCTCCTGTGGGCTGCAAGGAGTACTACAGTACTGCGTAGGTTAACCTATCCTATCTCTAAATTTCCCGAAGAGAACTTTGGAGGGATTAATAAAGACCTTTCTATCCATCCATCCATCCATCCATCCATCCATCTATCCATCCATCCATCTATCCATCCATCCATCTATCCATCCATCCAGAAATATTATTCCCACAGAGATCTCGGTCACAGTGCAGCTTTCGACCACATGGTGGCAGTAATGCACCAATCAGTTCTTTAATAAGCTCCAATCTAGAGAGAAGAAGTCTTCTTCTCTATGCTAGCTTTGGCAAACGTATAAATAGGTTTTTTTAAACAAATAAATGAAGACAAACGTTGTGCGGACCCCTTCCGTTACATTTTTGCGTAGCTACAATCCCGTATTTAACGGACCACTTTGTACTACAAAAATTGCTCCTCAAGGTCAAATAGGTTAAGAAGCGCTGTCCTAGATTACGATGTTACCACTGTTGGTAGCACAGATGAGCGACGCGGGTACTGAATAAGTACTAATAACATACAGGTTGACGGCAGTGGTGGAGATCTAAGGATTGAGGACTTCATGTCTGCCTCTGCAGCAGCAGCCTCGTGACCTCTGGCCAGCTGGTGTAGTGTGTGGGCGCTGATTGGCAAAACCCAACATAGACAGACTCCTGTAGCCAGTTGATTGCAGTTGATAACAGAGGCTCTTCTCCAACTGCATGCCAGGGTCTCACCCCCTCTTTCACACAGCCTCCAAAAGTACACAACACATGTGTCTGTTTGTATACTCCCGACAGCGTAGACTTCACACGATCGGGTCCAGGCACCGAGCTTAAGAAATGGCAGTTAGCTATGACTTGTAATGCAACTGAAGCGTGATAACGATTCTGTCTGTTCGAATGGCATTCCGATAAATGTGTGGCGTTAATTTTGTGCTTTAAGGAAGGAAATTAAAAATAAAAAATAAAAAAAAAACGAGGAGCTGCACGTTAAGCAGCGGAGACGATGAATAAACAACAGATCCGAGATTTGACAGAGACCACACATTGTGACATGAGATCAAACACATATGCGCTCAAACACACACACACACACATGTACGCACAATTATAGAACCTGCTTGGGGAGAATGTGTGTGTTTATGGTCTTTCTAACAACACAGATCTCTGTGGGGAGTACACAGAACTCTTGCTGTGTGTGATTGTCAGGACCTAAATGAGATGAGCCGAACCTGAAACTTCACAAAGTTTTGCTCATTCTGCCAAAGTTCCCGTTAACTTTGAAGCAAAACTTTGCAATACTGCCCTCTACTGTGTCCATTTTTTACAATTTCTACCTATAAAATGCCCCAAAGGATTTCCAAAAGAGAGATACTTGAAGACACAAAACAACATTTTTAAAAAATTTGGAGATACAATACCAAGTTGTGAACACAAATAGGACTAGCCCGTGACATAAATTTGCAAATCTCTCGAATGATTTGGTCGTACTTCCACGACGCGCCCTTTCCCCCGATGAGCCTTTAGCCTTTTTCCTTCGGTTTAAAAGCCTTTTCTCCACTGTCCAGTTCCATTAGAGCAGCTCATTGTTAAGTCTCATTGAACGCTCAGCTCGACACCTTTCTGATTCTGACTTCGCCCTGTTCAAGACGGCGTTCCTTTTCCAACCCATTTGCAGACGTTTAAACACTGCGATTCGTTCCATTGATCCGACGCTAGCTATCTCTCAAACTGACACTTAAGCCAAAGAGTGAGGCACTGTGGGAAATGTTAATTGTAAGTTAATTGCATCGTTTTGATGTGGCTAAAGATGTACATGACAGGTGTTATATATGTCTGCAATTATTGGACACCAGACAGAAGACAGGAAGTACGAAGGTTAGTTAAAAAGGTGTAGGACAACGTGAAACACAAACATCCATAGGCTGTGATTGCACTTTGTTCCGAAAATAACCAAAAAAACATTTTTTGTGACATTTAAAACGTTGATTAATCTCAAAATATCATGAATAAATCATGAATAAATACTATTAAAATAATCATGATTAATTGCAATTGATCCACGGCTATGCAGAGATTATTGTAATTTTCTGCACCTGAGTATAAGCCACACCCACTAAATTTCAAACAAAAAAAAATTGTACATGTATAGGCCGCACTTTGGTTACCCGTTAGCTCCTTTCTGCTTTGGCGCCCCGACTGTAGTTGGAATGCACAGGGGAAACTTAGTGATCGGCTTCAGGGCCGAAGCTAACATTAGCTCTGGGGCTAACTCCCTTCACTTTGTGCTTGTTTACAGCAGAGGTAAACAGAAACGGGGAAGTTGGGGTCTTTATTGTCAGCCACACCGAGCACAAAAGTTCATATACGCACACAGCCGTTCACAGACAGACATACGCTACTAGTATAACACGGTAGCCTACGAGAAAAGTAATTGATCGCTAGCGATATGAACTTTGTTAGCCGTAAAAATCCATAAATTAGCCGCATCATTGTTTAAGCCGGAGGGTTCAGAGCATGTGAAAAAAGAAGTGGCTTATCGTCCGGAAATTACGGTAATCAGATTAAATACTGTCAATTTTGACAGTAAACATTGACCCCCATTCTAATAACCTATCGATCATCTTCGTGTTCAATCATTTTATCCCATTAAGGGTCAGAGGCGTAGCTGTAACTGAGCCAACTTGGCAGCAGCTGAAGGCTGAGTACACCTTGAAAAGTAAACTCACTCAAAGTTATGATTTTTTTTTAAAAGTGGCCAGCCACATATCACCTGGAGATTGACTGTATATTCGACCATATTATGTCGGAAGCCGCAGGAGTGTGTTTGCGAGATAACTCCCACACTGGGACTGTTGTTGTTGAGTTCCGTGTGAAGTTTGTCACCCAGTGTTTTGCTAAGTCTGCGTACTCGGAGCTTTAGTTGGACCTCCATAAACCATAAAGCCTTTTCCCCGGTGGAGCAGCCTCCCGGCTTTATCTCCTGTCCTCCAGGGAAGCGGCCCATTCATGCTGCCACTCTGATTTAATTGTACAGTTCAGGATGACTGGCTTTCACCTTCAGCTTCCACCAGGCTCAGCACGTCTCACTCTAGACAGTCCACTTCTATGCCCTGGTGATGGAGACGTCTCACTCTAGACAGTCCACTTCTACGCCCTGGTGATGGAGGAGACGTTTTTCTTTTTTTTTTACTCACCTAGAGGTTTAGCTAGTGTCAAACTGGCATTCCCCCTTGAACTTTAAACAGATTTTCATTTTGTTAACGTCACTTTTGGAAGATGTCAGGATTTTTTAGATGCCACGCACTAACAAGATAACAAGTAAAACAACCAAAAACGCTAGCCTGCGTGCTAGTCTGCGAGCTAGTCCGCAAGTTGACGAATGTGTTGTCACACGGCAATAAACGCGAAACATGGCTTTGTTTGTCAAACATTGGATTGCGCTACGTTCGCTTTCTTTGGTTTTTGCTGTTTTTTTTTGGACACTTTTGGACAACTTTTATTTGTTTGTTTTTACGATTAATCTGCCTGTCGACAAACCTTTTAAGCCAGCACACAGCACCGTGTCATCATCGTGCAAATAATTCCACTTGGTCAGTTGTTAATTATTTTAATGGTAATAAATTGAGTTTAAAAAGTTCTGTTAGGCAACTGGACGTGAATGTTCTACCATATTAATAGTAATAAATTGCGTCGGCTATTTACTGAGTGTTGCTAAAAGCTGATCTTTCGGACAAAAAAGAAGGGAAAAAAAACGTATTTGTTGCATTTTCCTTAAAAATAATGTTTCCGATGTAGCGGTTAGCATGCCGGCCTCAGAAAAATAAAGTTCAAATTATGCTTAATATTATTATTATTAATAATAATAATAATAATATTAATATATATTTATATGTGTCCTTCAGTGACCTATTGTGTCGGTCTACCCTTTTCCGATTTTCACCAAGCAACAGTGTAATCTTCAGTGATGTGGGACTTTATCTCAGTACACACGACGTGTACTTTCCATATAATGATCAAGCACAGATGATATTGTCCTCAAGTAAACACATTGAGTACACAGTGATAAAAGCAATCATGATAACCCTTTCTTTTTCTCTCTCTCTCTCTAACCTTATTCAAATACGATCTTTTATGACTTTTCGATCACTGGTCTTTTAAGCGTGTCCAGCCCCGGTGATGTTTTTATCGCTTTGAATTAAACATTTAACCAGCTGTTCCTGTTTGCGATATATATGCAACCTTAGCTGATGTGTCCCTTTCTTCAACGAGACCAATGTGAAATTTCAAGATGGTTTTTTTTATGTTTCCCTACCTCAATGCTTGGCGTTCGAAGAAAATCTGGTCTTATATAGTGAAAGTAAAACGCAGGTAAAAACCCTGACCCGTAGTCGTCTACATGTGGCCCTTCTGTCCTTTCTCCTCGTTGATTTTCTTGGTTCAACTGCCATAGAGGAGGAGGATAAGGTCCGTCTAATCACAACGCTGTCTCCTTCAATTATAATTTGCGTGAATGGTCTGTTAATCTAGGGGGAAATTGGATTCGACCAATGCTGTCTCTCTTGGGAAATTTCCACCTTTCAAAGTCCAGGCCTGTTGCTCTGATTAGGAGGCCATATCCCTGATTTTCCAGGGGTAATAGAGGCATTTTGAGCATATTAAGGTGCACGTGCGCCCGCGCTTCTGGAGCTCATTTCCTACCGTTGCGCCGTGCACTGGAGGCTTTTAGTTACTAACATAAAATTAATATGATCCAAGTGTAAACAATCCAAATGAAATATGAAAAACCATCACCGGGATTAATGACATGGAGCGAGGTTCTAGATGTAGAGCGCAATATTAATTGTAATTACGCCGTCGTAATCTACCCTGCAGCTGGTGTGTGTTAAAACAGCTCCTCGTTTTATGCCCGTAGTCACTCGGTCATCCTTATTGTGACATTTACTCTGGGCTCGGAAGTGTCCGCGGACGGCAGCAGTGGGACGGAATTCAAATGACCGAAGATAACCTTTTTGCCAGAGGGTTGGTGAATAAAATGAACAAGTAAAAATAATTTGATTTTTGCTGATGTGTAGTGTTTCCTTAATGCAGCGCTCCTCGAACATTTTTGGTCAATTCCCACTTCGAACATTTTCGAGCCCCCCCGTTGCCTCAACAAAAATCTGAACAAACTACATTTCATCCTTATTGAACTAACAACGGGTAACGTCAAATAACACAAAGTTCCATCCTTATTGAACTAACAACGGGTAACATCAGTAACATCCAATAACACAAAGTTTCAAACACAAAGAGAAAATAAAAGTGCGGTCATGACATCATCACTTGAAAATTGAAAATTTCCTCCCGTTTGTCGCGCCCCACCTGTCCTCTCTCCGTCCACCAGCGGGGCCACGTCCCACCCTTTGAGAACCACTGGTTTAATGATATCCCATACTATTCTCTGAGTTTAGTTTATTCTACTGACTTTGACAACGAAGCATTCTCCATACTATTCTCTGAGTTTAGTTTATTTTACTGGCTTTGACAAGGAAGCATTCTGCTAACGGTGTGTGTGTGTGTGTGTGTGTGTGTGTGTACATGTGTCAGCAGGACATATTGCCTGTTTAACTGTGGCAGACAGAGAAAACTGAGAACTGGACCCTGATGACCCAGTCAGCCGTGAAGTAAACACTCATTAACACATGTTCCTTTTGATCTGACAGAATAAGACTGTGCCGTTCTCTGTACACACACACACCCACACACCCACACACAGACACACACACACATACATACACATAGGAAAGTGATTAGAATCCATTTAGATACAATTTGGACATAAGTTTTTGAAAGAAACATGAACACAAAAATAATGTTGTTGTTCCAGTTAAATATGTGTCATTGATAACCCTCTCTTCCATCGGTATAAGATTATAACTCTCATATATATGTGTGTGTGTGTATATATGTATATATATATGAATATATATGTATATATGTACTGTATATATATATGTATATATGTATATATGTATATATATGTATATATCTATATCTATATATATATTTATATATATGTGTGTGTGTGTCTATATATGTATATAAATATGAAATATAAGCATTGATTGCCTCAACCAGTGGTTTTCAAATTGAGGGTTGTGGCCCCCTGACAAGAAGGGGATCTTAGGGGCCATCAGAAAATTTGAGGTATGATAAATAAAAAAATAAAATAAAAAAACGAATTATTTTATTATTATTTATTATTTATTTTATCCACTTTTTCTGAACCTTACTACACAAAAAAAAAAACAATCATAATGTCAGATTCTCATGTTTCTGACGGTCCGTGAAAGCACCCTGTGTGCCTGTTATCAAGCTGCTATGTTTTTCAAGCTACATGCTAAATGATCTATGTCCAAAATGGACATAGATCAAAGGAGTGGACCGACAGTTAATTATTAAGTTTATTTTTCAGTGCTGAAAAAAATGTTTGTTAATAATGTTCTTATGCTAAACAAATAGTAGTAGTATAGTAGTAGTAGTAGTAGTAATTGAGAAGAAAATACATTCTAAAAGTTGATGTTTCTTTATTTGTGTTGTAGCATTATCAGAAGCTAATGCTGTTCGAGGGGCCTTGGTGAGGAAAAGTTTGGGAACCCCTGACCTAGCCTATTTCTTGATTTTATGACCAATATTCTTTGCACCTTCAAAGCAGCAACTGTCAAAAAACGCATCTATTTATCTTGTATTTCCATTACCGCTAAATGAACCTGTGAGATAACTACACGTCTTCAAAGTGTTTCAGTGATTGCAGTCACCCAGTCATGTGCATCTCAGCTTGATGCAAAATCCTACATCAATGCCAGAGGTGTTTACTGGCCAATGAAATTCATTGATTCGCTCAGAGAGATGGGATTGGGGCTGTTGCTACAGAGATATTTGCCCTGCGCTAAGTGGAGATGTGAATTTTAAAAAGGTGAACATCGATCTAAAAAGTACCGTATCTCTGTGGCTCTGAGCAAGGGGAAAAAAAATGCAAACGCTGAGAAGAAAACAGCATCACTTTTTTTTTTAAATCTAAACTTTAAAAGACTTTTAAAAAAAAAATCTTCCTCATGATCAATTTTAAGAACAGACAAGATAAAAGACGAGTCACGGTGCTGATGGAGGTCATGAAGGAACACTTAGGTTCTTTGGCACGCTTTGACCAACCAGAAGGTCTCAGATAAATGTGAGTCCTCTTCAACCTTGAATCTTCGCCAACTCAAACCATGGTTCCTGGCTACCACTTACATAGGCCTACATAAATTAACCATAGACCTCAGAGGACAAGGGGGAGGAAATCGGAGACATGGAAGAAGGGATGGAGACAAAGGAGGAGAAGGAGCGATAACAGAGAGAGTGGATAGAAGGCGGAACGGAAAGAAAAAGTAAGAGAGGGATGAAGAGACGTTACAGAACAGAATGTCAGGCTTGGTTTTAAATAATGATGCGTTGCCCTTTGACTTCAGCTTCGACTTTAGGGGCTACTTTTCTAGCCGAGTCCAAGGTGAATAGCTCTTAGTAAAGTGTTTGCCTGTGTGTGTGTGTGTGTGTTCCATTAATGTATTTGGGAGTGTTCTGCTGAAAGGCCCAGGGCGAGTGCCGGCAGGGCAGTGTCCAGCCGATGATGTGAAGGAGTAAAGTGATGCCCCAAGTTCACGGCTGTCAGCCAGGCTAATGGAGGGCGCCACACTTGGCTGCCCGCTGACTGACAGGTGCCAACGGAGACTTTCTTCAAGCGGGCGGCGAGTCGGTGTACCAACTCGCCAACGGCTATAAAGTATGATGCGGCGGAGATCACTCACTCGACTAATGCTGAGACACACGCGGCCGGCGCAACAGCCTTCCACGCTTGTCACTCAGTGCGGAGCGCAGGCAGCGAGATGAGATCTTAAAAGTTCCATGACTCATCAAGCATAGACCAGAAGGGTCAAGTTGCTGCTTTGAAATCGGAGTCGCCATTATCAGTGCCATTTCAGCGCTGGAAGGCTGATCTATGATCTTCACTGGCCCACATACAGACCCCGGGTTTCATTTCATATGTGATCACTTATATTATATTTGCGTACAGTATGTCACCTCTATGTGGCGCTACTCAGTGATGTTGTACAGGAACTGAAACTTCAAGGACTACTAGATTCTATTGGAGAATAATACCTTTATCCCCAAGCATGTCCTTAAAGCCAGAAAATGGGTTCCTAAACTGCAAAATGCAGTTTCGAGAAATGGAAAAATAGATTTCTCTCCACAGGGTTTTCTTGTCCAAATACATTAAAAGATCTGTCTTAGAACTATTTGACTTGTAAGATAATTTACGTGGGAACTCCAGTTTAAAGCAGGATTAATGCATCACCCTTACAACGGCTCACAAAAGGATATCTTGTATTAGCACTGACATTCGTATTACCTAATATACATTTTATTTTAGAACACAGTGGAAGTAATGTACGCTAAGGAGACTTTCTAATACAGAAAGGTTCATTTTAAGTATCAGCAGCATTGGCGGCGATGACTTTAAAGAACAATTTTAATGGAGAAATGATATTGAAATTGGTATGGTTCCTTGATAGTTTAGTCAGAAAAATGACCAGTTTAACAGCCCAGTCATGTTACTATATCTCATAATGGCTATGAGTCACTGTATACTCCGCCCACTTATTGCGGGTGGGGTGGTGGTCAGGGTAAATGATGGTCTATTTTGCTTTGCGGGTGGGGTGGTGGTCAGGGTAAATGGTGGTCTGTTTTGCTTTTGCACACATGTGCAATCTACATTGAGATATATATGCTATTCTGACAGGTATGGTGAATTGTCAGGACAGCGGACAACAATTGCCAGCCAACCATATATGTTTGAATCTTCAGAGATCAGTCGAGAGGCAAGGATTAACCTGGATGTTTCTTTAAGGTTATACTTCAAAAAGTACTACGAGCACTGAAAAATACATTTTTGATTAAGCTGCAGAAGCATGTAGAGATAAAACTGTCTCAGAGACGCCCTTTGTCCCTCTACTGTAATTCCCATTTCGTGTCAGACTCCTTTTTCAAGACAGGCCGACTGACAGAATGGAACCATATCTTAGCCTAGCAGGCTGAGCTCCGTCTTCGTTTTATCTGAATAGAAGTCCTCAGCAGTCGGTGCTGACTGGACATGACAAATGTCCTATTGAGCAGTGAAATTATTTTCTTTTTTTCCTCCCACCTTTCTTTTGCGCGAGCTTTTATTATTTTCGTCTTTTGGCCACAAGTAGTGCAAGCTTCAGAGAAACTTCTGCTAAATGACAAGCAGGCCTGTGTGCTGCTTTCCCAGACATGCACAAAAGCGTAGCAAATTTAGTCGTTGAAGAGTGGGAACAACGTTTCTACCTCTGTCCCACCTTCAGTGGCAGGAGTATGTTAATGATTTTGGCAACAAAAGTTTCAGATTTTAGGCCATGAGGTGCGAAAAGGACAGCCTGTATTGGTTCTTTTTTTTAAGATTGTCAAGCTAGCTAGGGTTCAACTCACAAGCATTGGCTGCAATACCACCTTTTTTTGAATCAATACAATACCAAATACATTTTTCTGACATTTAGTCACCCCAAAACAGAGTTTAACATCCTCCTGACTAGCAAGAAAAAAATATTGTCCAATGACATTTTCTGTAAATTTCCCTTTGTAAATATTGGCCCTATCCCTTCACATTTGGTATCATTGGAAAGGCCCCAAATGTCATCTGTTTATAGCAAATGACTCGTATGCACTATTAGGCACTGTGGGGGAGATTTTCAAGTTCAAAAATGTCCTCCACAGAGGACAGATTTGGACTATTGGTAGTCAGGAGAATAGCAAATTTCATTACCTTATTTTTGCACAATGTAACCTTAATGGTTTAATTGCAACCATTTTTCTTAAAAAATCATGATAATATTTTTCCTATCTTTGAATTAACTTTGGTGTGCAATCCCAGGGTTCACCTCCTGGGCAAGATCGAATCCCAGTTAGGGCGATTGGTACCTTCCAGTGGACTCACCACCCGCAGGAAGATTCGGGGGGGTTGGTACGGTGCAGTGTAATTTGGGTGGCGACTGCTGCCCCCGCAACCTGGTAACGGATAAGCGGATGAAAATGGATGGATGGAGGAATTAACTTCAGTGCTGATCATAAAATTTAAAAATCAGATTCTGAACTGTTACTTACTTAAGAGTACTTAAGAGTAATTGATACTTGAGAGTAATCGATTATTAATCGATACTTGAGAGTAAACGATTATTAATCAATACTGTGGTATAGTATCTAATACTACAGAATGGATACTCCCATCACTGCTCACTGTTCACTCGCTGTTACTGTTGTGCTCCTTGTGTCCTGAAGCCAGCTTACCTTACTTTATTGTGTTTGATGTAAAGCCTTGTGGAAATTATATGGATACATCATGGTAATATATGTTAAGCTATGTGTAAGACAAAAGTTGCTCGATAAATGATTCAAGAAGTCAGACGAAGAGAAGAGATTCAAGGTTGAGAGAGAGACGAAAAACATAGAAGAGGGAAGAGAAACAATAGGCTATGCTCTAGAGAAGAAGCGGCTGAACGTGAAAAAAAAAAAAAGGTGACGGGAGGGGAGCAGCACGAGCGCACCCGCATATCATCTGAGCACTGCTAATTGCTTGGATCAAATTGCTGCCTCCACATCTATCTGGGGACAGTGTGTGTGATAGCCTGTAGCACTATCATTGACATTCCACTAACTGCTTTAATTGCCAAGGGTCCGATCCTAAAGACAACGTCAAGCTACTTACATCGTAATAGTGCCTTTTTCCTTTGATGGGGTCGAGCCCCGTCCTGCATCAAAAAGGAGAATGCTGACAGTAGAGCAGGCTTCATCTTCACTCTCCGGATTATTCGTGACCACGAACATTAGGATACGGAAACCTTTCCTGAGTTTTAATTGGAATCTTACAGCTAACCCTTGGAGAATTTTAATAAAAAGGTGGTGAACACCTTCACAATTGGGCCTTGAGTGCTGAATCTTTTTGGATGCGTCTGTAGAGTTAGGCAACAGAGAGAGTAAGATTCCGGCCAGCTATTTTGTCGCTCTCTTCATTAAGCTTCGGAAAGTAACCAGCCATGGGCTCATTAGTACTAACGAGTCACTATAACTCTTATTAGACGAGAGGGGAAAAAAGTAGAATGGGTGGGCAGGGGAATTAAACATGGAGAACAGCCCTTATTAATAATGTGTCTTTAACATGATGCCGAGCTTAACACACGTTTAAAACACTGTCTGTAGGCATTATACCACTGACTTAAATTCAAAAAATGCAAATGAATAGTGGCTGCATTGACATCATTTAGTTCTGTCAACAAAAGAATCAAGTAAGTATGTACTACTGTATATGTATATATATATATTGTATATATATATATATACATATATATAGCCGGTTACTGATCAAACGACTAAGACATGACAAGACATGACTATATATATATATATGTGTGTGTATATATGTATATATATATATATATATATATATATATGTGTGTGTGTGTGTGTATATGTGTGTATATATATATATATATATTACATATGAACTTACTTGGTTCTTTTGTTGACATGACTAGAAAATTATATATATATATATATTTATACGTATAATTTTCTGGTCATGTCTTACTCGTTTGATCAGTATCCGGCATTTTGCTTGTGATTTAGTGATGAAAGTATCGATTCTGTGCTATCGATATATTGACTATCCGTTTAGTATCGATCACTCACTGATTCCTAAATGTAACAAGCTTGTGTCACTTCCACGTCTTTTAGGGGGTAAATTACAACTAAATTCTCTACAGAAGTCTCCCTCTGTGTCGGAGGGTTTATATATACTGTATTTATATATGTATATAGTATTTAGTATTTTAGACTATAGGTCACACTAAGACGCACTGGGTATGCGACTTATACTCAGGTGCAACTTATAAAATATAAAAAAATATATAATTTCACATATGTTATTTTCACACTGACAGCCGCCAGAGGGCACTCTAAGCTTGTGTACCAGTATCTGCTACTCCTGTACCACTGAAAACGACATGTTCGTTATTTTCAAACTGACAGCCACTAGAGGGCACTCTAGCCGACTCCGGAGCGATCCATATATGGTTTTTTCTTCTTAATTTTGTTGAAAACTTTACTTTATACTTTTTTTTTTTTACAAGATGGATGAATGCATATTTTCTGCTCTGTGGTTTTTACCACTTCTCTTGATTTGCTGTTATTTGACTTTTGAAGCACAACAGATTAAAACAAACCCTTCTGCTTCCCTCTTTTTTGTTTGTTGTATTCATCCTCCCACACACTGACATCAGTGAAGTTTGTAATAACTTTTTTTTTATTTAATGCGCTGTTTGTCACTTTAATCATAAAACACCTTGTATTTTCACATACTGCAGTATATTTGGAAGGATGCATTTCTAATGACTAATGGCCATCTTGCCATTGGTTGAAGCTCGATGGAAGATATGGGTGAGGGATTGGGTCGTACAACATACGAAGCCAGAAAAAAAGCATTGAGAGAAAGAAGGCGACTGTACCGTTTTCATCCCTGAGGGAAGAAATAAAGGTGCACAACATCAGGGGAGGGAGTGGGTTGGAGCAGCCTGTGACGTGAATAGCAAACACTGTGGCAAAGCAAATCTGCGTCCCAGAGGTGATGGCAGTATCAACGGATATAATATTAAGAAGTAATAACTGAAATACTTACTGGCATCCACCCGTGCTGTATCATGCCAAGAATTAGACGTGTTGTGTATATAGAGTAAGTATTTTGATATTGAATGGGCCAAAAAGTGGGATTTCTGTGGAGATCCTTTAGTCAGTGAATTGATTCAGTTTACTGTTAGCAGATGGTTCTGTGTTTGTTGCGCAACTGAGATGCCTTAAAACGGGCAATAAGGTCAATAATATGCACTGGTGGAAAAACAAAAAGAAGGTTAAGCACAACTGGATTTTTTTTTTTACACCAGGGGTCGCCAGCTATATATGTCCGAGAGGCAGACATTTTTGTGTAACATGTTTGGCAGACATGTTTGCTTTGTCCGAGAGGCAGACATTTTTGTGTAATATCATTATTTAATGTTTGCTCTAGTATCCAATCACGGGCCGGATTGGACTGTTTGGCGGGCTGCATTTGACTTGTGGGCCGACAGTTGATGATTGCTGCTTAACACACTTAACAGCATTGTTTTCACCAAGCAAATTCTTGTTTTTCTCTAATTCTTGTTTGGCCAACTAAAGCATTTTAAAACACAAAAAAATATTTAAATAAGAAGGGCTTCACGGGCCGGATGTGACCTGAATTTTGACACCCTTTTTGAATGGTAATGAGTCACTCGTAGCTCCATCCACTTGGTAACAGTTAAGCTTCCTTAGCTTTTAGGTCGTACACAGTATCAGACAAACGCGATTGTAAATAGCGTACAAGCTACCTTTCGCAAATCCTGACTTCCAACTAAATCTTCAACCTCAAAATAGACTCTCACTCAGTGGGGACCCGCAGATGTCCCCACAAGGACAAAGTGTCCTAACAACATCATAAATTTACCCCCCCACCCCCACCCCCAGAAAATGTCATCAGAAGGATACCTACGTATATCGGAAACACAGACTCCTACATTAAGCGTCATTTGATTATTGATGCCTGGCTACACTTGGTTCTCCTGTGTCTGCGTGTTGCTCATATGCGACGCCTGTCTCCTTGATCATTCACTTAGTCCCTGGATTCATCATTTTCTCCCTCTTTCTCTCACTTCCCCGATCTCTACTTCTACTTCTGATCTCTGTGTCTCACAGATCAATATTTTTTACATCTTAGTGAAAAGGGCTACACATTATTATATATTGTTCGGTGTCCTGTTCGGAGATGCAATTAAATGTTGACTATAATGAATGGAGTTTTTTTTATTTCTTTTGAAAAACCTCTCCCGCCATCATGGTTAGTTTCCCTGCGGTGTGGAGGACGTCTGCCTGGCTGTGGGAGAAATTGTTGGCCACCGAAGCGCGGTGTTTGTGGTACAGCGTCATCATCATTTTCCTGGATCAGATGGACAAGGTCGTCCCGTCAAACATCACTCCCATCATTTCTAAGCGGGGAGGTTTCCAAACACACAGGAACAGGAAGTTCACCTCTGGTACTCTGTGAGAGTGGATAGTTCTAACTGCATCACTTCATAAGAGCTGACTCCACTTGGTCCTGGCCAGTTTGTTGGCCCCTAGGCTCCACCCTCATGTAGGCGGGTGCCGATGCCTGGTGGGTGGGTGAGGCACTTTGATCACGTCTGTAAGGACTGTTTAACAAAAGTGTCTCTCTCTATCTGTCTCTGTCTCCTTCTCCTTCTCTCTCTCTCTGTGTGTCTTTTCGCTGTCTGTTGCTCGAGCTCTTCGAAACACATCTGGGCTTAACTGTAATCTGCTTCAGCTGCTCACTGGTTTAGCAGCACTGAGAATAGAAAGGTGATATTTGGCACGATGTAAACATGCTGTCGGCCCTCTGAGCCGTGTGGCTAATTGCGGATTTGACCAGGAAGCTGCTCAGATATGTAAAGGATTTTTGTGCAAATATTTCCAACCCATGTTCGTATGATTTTGTGTCTTCTGTTTGTTTTCTTGCGAACCTGTCAGGAGAATGAAATGATCTGGATCATTTTACTGTTAGGGTTTGTCGCATCAAAGTATCACTTCTAACAAGACTGAAATTTTAATCTAATCACAGTGTAGCTATTGATTAATCGTGATTAATTGAGATGAATTGTGATTCATTGGGATCATTAACAGTTAATCGATTGTGATTAATTGTGATTCATTGAGATTAGTTGTGATTAATCACAATTAATCAATAGCCACGCTGTGCTTAATTGTGACCATCACAAATTAGTAATTAATGCACGATTAATGCAGATAAATCAACATTCCAAAAACATTGAAGAGAAGGACTTTTAAACACGTCCTTGTTCTTGTCCAACAATAAATAGTCTACAGTCCCTTGCAGTCCATTTGGTAATTGTGTCACTCAGCTTGTCAGCCATAGCCGGTACGACACCTCACAGACATCTGACCGGAATTTGAACCCTCCGCAAACACGTTGAGCTTTGAGAAGATATTTTAAGCGCAGTAAAATTTCCGGATAAACATTACTGTATGTGTCATTCTGCCTCAAAAATATATTAAAGCAATTTGCGCGTTATTGTCGACAGCCCTTACTTATATCACTTCACAGGCTCATAATTAGTTTCTACTAGGCATCAAAACAGAAGACAGAAGTGTCTAATGGCCGCACTTTGTATGGTGAAACTTCGCATTCATTCTTCAGTTGTACTCCATTTGTTCGTGTCTCAGAGGTTCCATGCTTGGTTGAGCGGCGGGCTCATTAAAGGGTCGGTTATTGATCGAAGGGAGCATCATATTCATCAAAGTAATGAGCCGCACGGCGTGGATATGGTGTGTGAATTATCGAAGCCGATTATGGATTGGTTTGTTCAGTTACATGCAGAGACGATCGGTGTACAGGTTTGTTTCGTTAAAATACCGAGGTAGAGGGTAGATACAGCAGGTGTCTCTCTCACGGCCATGTCTCTGTTGTAGTAAAAAGACTCAATAGAGTCTTGGGACTAAATAAATGTAATTTAAAAGAAATATAAAAATATTTGAACACTGGGTCAGAAATTAGTTTTGTGTACTTTGTACTTCCATTTTCTACAGGGGTCCTCGGTTTATGACTTCCTTGAACTTACGTCGCCATCTCCCGTTCATCATTTCGATGCGAAGTGTTAAAACCCGCCAACCAGTTGTTGTGCAGAATAGTTTGCAAGTGGTGTAGACGAATACTACTGGGTACAGTACTGGGTACTGGGGACATACAATATGTGAGCTACGATTTGCGGCGTAAGTCGCGTAACGTCATGCTTTACGAACGCAACTCAATAAGTCACAAATAAGTCGAGGAACTCCTGTACTTCGTGTGTTTACGTGCTGCATACACACTGGGTCCTTGCCTCTGATTGGCTGCTTTGACGTAGGGCTTCTCCACCAGAATCAGGCACTACTTCTTCAGGCTGAGGAGATACAGCAGGTTCCGTTAGTCACACTTGAGTGCATTTGCAGGTGCAAGTCCGTGGGTGTGAAAGTGCGTAGCTCCGGGTAGATGTGGCCGCTCATGCATTATGACTAAATTCACCTTCTGGCCACAGGCAGAGGCGGAGTAAATTAGAGGGACCCTTTATGACTAAGGTGACAAGTTCCCACAATTTCTGAATCTGTCCATTTTAAACTCCAGGATCAAGTAATGGACCCATTTATTTAATGCTACCGTCCTCCATAATTTAAAATAGGGATGATAGCAATGTCACTCCCAGTGGTGCAGTTATTACCTGTAGTTAAAAGACCCCATGTTCTTTAACACTGAAGAACCATCCTACCTTTCCTTCCCTCACTTTTCCATAATACTGTAATTTCCGGAATATAAGTCGCTACTTTTACCGCACGCTTTGAACCCAGAATGTATTATTGTATATGTATATGTATTTTTTGGGGCTAACAAAGTTCATACCGCAAGCGATCAATGACTTGTCTGGTAGGCTACCGTTTATTATACTAGTAGCGTATGTCTGTCTGTGAATGGCCGTGTGCGTATATGTGCATGGGGGGGCGGGCGCGAGAGAGAACGGTAGCGAAAGTTCAGAGCAGGTTGAGCCCTGTCATGTTGAAGCGTGAATTGGTGAAGAAAGACCCCAACTTCCCTGTTTCTGTTTACCTCTGCTGCGGGAACAAAGTGAAGGGAGCTAGCCCCGGAGCTAATGTTAGCTTCGGCCCTGGAGCAGATCACTTAGTCTCCCCTGTGCATTCCAACTACTGTCGGGGCGCCGAAGCCAGAAAATGCTAATCTGTAACCAGCAGTGTTACAGGCACTGTTCGGAGTTCCCATGTTACAACGTTGACACCTTCGGCTTATAGAGAAGTGCAGCCTATATATGTACAATTATTATTATTTTTTTATTTAGTGGGTGCGGCTTATATTCAGGTGCGCTCAATAGTCCATAAATTACGGTCTTTCCCTTCTATCTGTACACATATTTGTGTCTCGTTTCCTCCACTAACTTCCTCACTCTATTATCGTCTTCCTCATATACTGCTTTTCCCCCTCTCCTTCTAATGCAGGCTATTGGCTCATTACAGTTAAACAAGCTTGCAAGATTGCCAAAAGCACTTACTGTTGCTTCGTCAAACCACACGAGTGTAACAACTGTCAGTCCTGCAATTACCAACTGTGTTTCAAAGTGGCTTGGCTCCATACGGAGGAGACAATTACAGACGGTGTTTGAAAAAAAAAAGCTGGCTGTTAAATTAAGGTTTCCAGCAAACAGCCAAGGACTCTGACATGTATTCAGCTGCTTCATCCCGACTGTGAAAAAATGAACACGGCTGTTGCAGATGGTTGGGGTGGTGATAACAAATAGAAAGAAAAAAGTGAATACACATCAGGACGTGCCTTTGGTCTTCCACTCCATTCTTTTCATGTCTCCTTCTAGCAGACTATAAGGCTTAGATTTCTGGATGTGTTACATAACACCAAAAGGAAGTAAGATAAGACACGATAGGATTAGTTCTTTATTTGTACCACAGTAGGGAAATTCACAGTGTTACAGCAGCAAAAATAATATAAAAGTATAGCATAGTGCTATAGAAATATAAATATTGGCTCACAGTTTTGTTTTTTGGGGTTTGTATAAAAAACTAAACATTTGGTATAAAAACAAACTGAAGGGGATAAGCGGATGAAAATGGATGGATGGAAGTTTTGTTTTTTGGGGTTTATATGTATATATATACATATATACACACAGACATACAGTATATATCCACATATATGTGTTTATATATATATATATAAATATATACATACACACATATATGTACATATATACATACACACATGATATATATAAACATACATATATAAATATACATATATATTCTCTCACACACATATGTACATATGTATATATTATATATATTATAGGAAATCAGTGAAGAAGAAGAAAGGAAGATATATTTATATATATCTCATATTTTCACCAAATCGCAAGGTCTGGCCAACTTTATTTTCCTGTTATTTTTCAACTATTTTTTTCCTCGGCTGAATTAATGTGCCTTTTTTTCAGGACTCTCATTCACACATCTGGTCAAACATACAGTCACAACAACAACAACAACAAAAAGTCATGTACTGTATTTCCCAAAGCACAATGTTGTCTTTTTTTCTGTAAACCTGAATACGTGACTCGCTCCTTTATGAGGCTACATTGGTTATGTAAACAGGTCACACACTACAGCCTGTAGGTATACAAATATTTGCATGATTTTTTTTTTTTTTTTTGCAAAAATGTATGCCACCTGTTTTGGCTGAGCTTTGGCCTGTGAGGCGCTGTGGAAAAGGCATGCAACCACAGAATTTATCATTCTAATGTACCTCTGTCTTCTATTCAAATGACCCCGGTCGACCTTTTAATCCCTGAGATCGGAATGGCTCCAAAAGTCATTTACATCTGTATTGGACACCGGGAGGCATTTCAATTGTGGACATCTGTCCAGCTCAACTTTGCATTCCTGGCAGTTCGCAAACAGTAAAACTGCGGAACGTCAGGCAGACCAGGATGGTTAAATAACTTTTTTTTGCTGGACAGGAAATTAAACTTTTCCTCAACTCAATCTTTTTTTTTTTTACCTTCACTAGATCTATTATACAGCTCACTGTGCAAATGTTGAAAAGATTAAAAATATCTTTAGCCTTCAAGTGAAGCTTTTAAAACTGCTAAAAGTTCTGCTCCCCTAGTTGAAAAGAGTTGAACAAGATGAATGACTGTAGAAAATTATCAACGGCCAACCAGAAATTGAGAAATGCACCTTAGGATAGATATGTCTCGAGGAAGTAAAACCAACAGGACTAATATAAAACCAATAAACACTATTCCACTAGGTGGCAGCAAATGGCTATAGGAGCAAAAATAATGACAGGAATTTAAAACTGATTATTGCTTATCTCTTTCTTCAATTCCTGCAAGTAGCTCAGCATTGTGTTCAACTAAATAGGTCTATATTTCACAGAGCAAGTAAATTATGAGTACATTTCAACTAAAAGATAATTATATTACATTGTTTATATTTTTGTGACATTTTCATGTTAGGCACTTTGATGTCGATTGTTTTTACCCTGTCTGGAAAAATATGTCTAGCTAAATACCGAAGATTGCTTTTTACACTATCGAGCGTCTATAATTGAACACATTCGAGCAGAAAAAGTAACATCAAGTACGGTGTTTGTGATAATGAGTCACTTCTAGTAAGTATTTCGAAAGTGGCTAAAGTTTATATCCACCCTGAAAACAACATTCACAAACAGTGGCTTTAGGCTAATTTAAATAATGCCTTTGTAGTGTGCATTTAAAACTGTCCTTTAGTTATTTTGTTCTCTGTGCATCGACACTTCAAACAAAACCAAACAACATTCTCTTAAAGTTACCCTCAGTTGAAAAAAACAAATGTTTAATTAAATAAAATGTAGCGATTTTTATGCGGTGTATATGTGTGCATTTTTTAAATTCACCATTTTCTTACGCTCGCACAGCAAGTATTGGCAGCGTTTTGGAGGAGATTGCTCCAAAGATTAAAAACGTTGACCTTTATTTTTGACTCTCTTTCTTTCTCAGTCCTGTCAGTATGAAGGACACATAATGGAAAAGTGGGTTACTTTGACATGAACCTCACCTGTTTAGAGTGCTGTGTATTGACGTTACCTGACCTTTGGAGTCCGTATGGTATAAGGCGCAAGTATTTTAAAACTATCCTGACATGTAATCTGTTTGACCCTGTGTGTCTCCCTGACTACACACCTGAAGGTGTTTGCCCTATGTGGTCCATACCTTTAAATGTGTGCAGGTATCGGGTTTTGACATATGCCTGGACACCATCTGCCCAGTCTTCGTGTCTGATCTTCCCGAACTGACACGTAATTTAACGTGAGTGGTCTCAGGTGTTGGACACCTTAGTGTCACGTGTAAAGACACCGAACGGCTTGTTTATTGATTCTTTGCGCCTAATTTATCATTCTGCGTTGTACAGTGAAGGAGACTGAAGAACATTCAGCGATCCACGTGTTTGTGTTTGAATGATGGTGATGTCTCAAGGCTTGACTTAAAAAAACTAAAAAAAAAAACCTCGATATTGTCAAAAAAACAAAATGAGCAGAATAATTCATTATCATATATAGATCGTGGACGTCCTTAGCATAGGACAGGGGTTGTTTCAGGTGTTGGTTCAGGGGCCACATACTTGACTAGATGTCAAGTGGGGCGGACCAGTACAATCATAACATAATTACCTATAAATAACAATAAGTCCATGTTTTTTCCCTTTGTTTTTATGCAAAGAAGTACAAGTATATTCGAAAATATTCATATTTAATGAAATATAAGTTGACAAAACACCACCAACATGATGTGTTTGTGCATTTTATCACTTTTAAAAATCCACAACCGTGTTTGTGCATTTTTTCACTTTTAAAAATCCACAACTTCCAGCACAGACGTGTCAAACATGTGGCCCGCGGGCCGAAATTGGTCCGCTAGGGGTTCAATCCGGCCTGCTTGATTAATTTTGAAAGTATAAAAAATGCACAAACATTTCCTTTTGAAAGTAAAAAAAAATGCACAAACACTTGTCCATAATGTTTTTTCCAAATATATTTCATTAAATATGAATATTTTCTAATATACTTGTACTTCTTTGCATGAAAACAAAGGGGAAAAACATGGACTTGTTGTTATTTATAGGTAATTATGTTATGATTGGCCCATTGGACATCTAATCAGGCTGAACCAAAATGAGTTTGACACCTCTGTCCTAGGCGGTCAGTTTTGACTCACGGGCCATATGTTTGACACCCCATGGCATAGGAAGAAAAGAGACATTACATTTCAGACTAAACTAAATGATAGGGAACGTGGACATACCAGGATTTGAACAATGTATGTGTTGTTTGATTAAATCTACATATTTAGGTATTTGTATAGTCACATATACTTTATATTTCAATATCGCACCTTAAAGGGATAACCGCAGACAATAATTAAATTCAGAAACAGGGCTTTAACCCCAGTTAATCCTCCGGTTCCCTGCGGTGTGTGTGTTGTGTCTCCAATGTAGTTCTGAGCTTCGTTAACTTCCCGCTCTGACCGACTCTGTCCTGTCATTCACGTGGTTCAATCACATTTGTCATTTATTTCTCTACGGGGAAGAGGATGATGTATAGGCCCCAACAAGTGATCTACACGAACAAACAAACAAACAAACAAAGACACATACCCTTACCAGGACAACTAATCAAGATTCAGCCGTCACTTTTCACACAGTTCAGCCTTCGGCTATTTGTCTCTATTACAGGTGAGGACGACTAATGAATTGTTTCGTGGACAAGGTGTTGGGGTCAAATGCCTGGCAATAGTTCTCCGGTGTGAGTGTGTGTGTGTGTGTGTGTGTTTGTGTGTTGCTGTATCTCTTCCTCCTCCGGCACCTTAGAACAGTAGGACACTGGGTAAGAACAGCAATGCCACACACGTCGTTTCAATATAAGCTATCCTCACTGAGGGGTAAATACACATAGACAGACATTTGCATGTCTGTGCATATTTCCTGATGAGAATACAATTAAAAAAATCTTAGCGTGTTCTGCCATCTAGTGGTGGAAAAGAAGTACATTTCCCTGCTGGAAATGAAAAATCAGTTTTAATCAGTGCTTCATTTAACAAAATAAATGCACAATATAAATGTATTATATGAAAGATGTGTCCATTTGGACCAATAGAAACAGTGCACATTAGATGCACATTTCAGTGTTAAACATAGTTTTAAAGTTGAAGGCAGTTTCCAAACCAGGCATTTGTAAGAAAATATGTTTTGTTTTTTACGGCCAACAAATGTTTATCTGTTTGATAAATGGTAAATTCTGGTCTGTACAAATATTGTTATAGAACATCAGGCTTCCCATCCATGGAAAACCTGGAATGAGCAATGTTCCAGTAATGGCTACAGTATGAAAAAAAAAATGAAAAAAAGTAGAAAAAAAGTGACCTTCAATGCTAAGACAAGCTAATTTAGATAAAAGTGCTGGTCAACTAAAGTATATTTTTGATTGAAAAAAAATTACAATTGAAAACAATTATTCATTATATTATATTATTATATTCATAGCTAGTCTAGGGCCAGATGTAGAGAGTTTGCAGACCAAAATGGCCCCTGGGCCAGGAGGTTGGGAGGAGTTTTTTTTTTTTTCTCCTTCCGATTGTTTACATCATTCTGTGTAATTACTCAAAGTAAAAAGTTCAGATATCTAAGATATTTAACCATACCCTCTAAGTTTTTTAATATTTAAAGTAATGAACCTTAAAAATATAACTATAAATTGATCACATTTGTCACAGGGTTCCAAAAACATTATATAAATAAAAATAAACAACCCATCGACTCCTGGCATGCATTGGACTCTTATACTCGGCGTTTTCCTGGCATGCATTGGACTCTTATACTCGACGTTTTTAGAAGATTTATTGTGAGTTACTGAATCACACGGAGAAGTACATCTGGTGATGCTCATTCTTTGTCAAAAAATAAGTGATTAAAATTTCTCCTCTTTGATGAATGGCACTTTGGAGTAATTACGCAAGTGTGGTTGTCAGCCTGAGTGTTTTGGATTTAAACAGTGTTTCTCTGCTTCTGACGAGCGCCTGGAACATAAAAGCCCCAGCCAACTGGACGGCGGCCGAGAACTCTCCGCAATATTTCAAAACTCTCTCGCCGGATGGCGGCGGCATAATTTCGTTTTTTAACGTCGAATTGACGGAGGTTACCGCTGTGCACGTGAGCGATACTCTTCACCTCGTGCAGTCATGTCACTCTGCGTGGAGACTGAAAACAGCCTTGTTCTCTCTCACAGAGACACAGACGCGGGAAAAACACAAGCACGTCGAGCGTTAGCTCACTGTTTAGCTCACCTAATGGAGAATACAGGAACAAAATTCATTCCATGTTATACCAACAGCTATGCGTAACATACCCTTACACTCATTTACAGTAAACTTTAAATGAATACTCCACAATCTGGAAATGTATTGTGATGCAAACACGTTTTACAGCTATCGACCAAAAAAGAAGTTATTAGCTACAAATATTTTGGCTCTTTTGGCAAAGAGATTGACTGGGAGCTAAAAAAAAAAAACAGACACCCCGAAAATATTTTGTAAGTATTTTATAGTCAGGATACCACAAGGAAGTTGAACATTTTTATTTGTTTTTTTTTTTTTAACGTTTAAAAGTTCATATTCGTGCCAGGTGAAATCCAGGTCACATGTAAAGGTTTGCTATTCTTTCTTACAGCACAGTGAACTGACAGACTGATCTCTGCACTCAGGCTGATGAGATCACTGTGTATCACATGTGAAGGCAGCCCCAGAATGAACCATTTCAATGTTCCAGGTTCATAGGAACACACAGCGAAGAGTTGTCATGTATTAGTGTTAGGAAGTCAGATCCTCTTTGCGGACATTTAATCCTACAACGTTGGACGTGTGTCTACGCGCGCGCACGTACGTGCGTCCACGTGCAAGTCACATCTGTCGTACCGAAATAATCTGTATATGGATTTTCATCGCGGCTGAAGTCAAACCCAAAGACTGACATTGTTTTGACTTTCACAGCTGGTGTAAAACACTCAGCCAGGTACTGTAAAGATGACATCCCTCTGGAAAGAGGGGAAGTGATGAAAGCGTATGAGAGTGAGAGTAATTATGTTTTGACTTTCACAGCTGGTGTAAAATACTCAGCCAGGTACTGTAAAGATGGCATCCCTCTGGAAAGAGGGGAGGTGATGAAAGCGTATGAGAGCGAGAGTAATTAGAACAAGTGGTGGAACAAGTGGTGGAACAAGTGGTGGAATCAACTTTAATGTATTTAAATAGTACAAAATTAAACGTATTGTATATGTACATCGGGTAATCCAGGGGTGTCCACACTTTTTTGGCTTTGGAGTTACTATTCAAATGACCAGGCTAAAGTGATTTTGAAGTACTGATAAATCCATGGAACAGTATGTTTCAGTTCTTACAGTATATGGTCACACTATATACTATTGTATTTTGAAAGGCTAATGATCTGCTTATTGGGCACTTCAGTAAACTTTCCTCTTGCTAGCCAATAGCATGGTTAACTTCTGAAGGTCCTCAGTGTAAACCTCTCAGTTAACATGGTAGAGTCTCGTAATGATGCAGAAACACCTGCAGTAATGTTAGCGATATTAGCTGTCTGACGGCGGCATGAATGAAGTGGTGCTCGTAGTCTATGAATGAGAATTAGACTGGGGTTCTACCAACATATGTGGGCATTAACATCCACTCAAACCAATACACGCACATGCACTGCTGGACATGGCCAGATGGTGTAATCCTTTAGGGTTTTTTTTTTTCTGTGTTTCATATTTTTCTCCCCTCCTATGTTGGGATTATGCTGTTGTCCAATCAGATTTCAGCTTATGCTACAGTGATGAGGTAGGATGAATGAGCAGGAGCAGGAGTTGGTAGGAGTTGATGAGCAGGGCTGGCACTCGGTAGAAGAGCTACTGTATGTGTCACATTGGACAACATACCCTGCTGCTTTTACGCACTTTGTACCGATGCTAACGGCCGTGTCCAGCATCTGTTGAACTGGTCACCGGATGGAACCAAGGCAGGTATGTGGGGGGAGGTGAGGAAGGGCCCGAGTGAGAAGACAGTGCAGAGTCTAGATCTTTATTGGATGTAGATGGTCGAACAGAGAGAAGATGTTCTTTAGGCCAGTGATTCCAAACTAGTTTGCCAAGAGATTCTATTAGCTCTATCGCGTAGAATTATCCAAATTCACTTAAAATTGCAAAAAAGTATACATTTTTCCATTAAGTGACACATGGCTTGAACAACTAAAAGAAAAAGGCTCAAATTTGATTAAAATCTTTGAGTCTTTCTTCAATTCCTGCAAGTGTATTACTGTGGTGTTCAACTAAACAGGCCCAGGTTTTGTAGAGTCAGTAAATCAGGAGTAAAAATAAAAAATAACTACGTATTATTTGATTTAACGTGTCGTTTTTAGGTCATTTTCATTATGTTTGTGTGCCTTGGATTTGTTACTTATAACTTTGTCATTCTTTTTTCAAACTGACAAAGTGTTTTCAAACTTACTTTTCAGACTTTATAATCCAGTCTTCCTTGCTCTTAGTGAGAATTTAATTATACACTCTATTTGGACATTTTTTTAGGTCACAGCCAAAGTGCTGCAGGAAAGGTTTATCTTGACCAAGGATCTAATGATTTATTGTAGTACAAGGTTATCTCAAAAAGTTCCAGAATTCTAATTAGAAATCGGACTGGCAAGTATGTTTAGACTTAAATGGAGGATACGGTATTTAAATGTGTCGTGATTCAATAAATAGGGAACAGCGACAATGTCATCTGCTCTCGCCGCTGTAGCTGCGTTGTCTTAAGGCCCGGCAAACGTGGAAGAATAAAATCTCTTAGCCACTTACTGTCAGATGAGGTTCAATTTCACGCTTACTTAGCTGTTTTAGCCCTGGTGGCAGATTAGTGAACGTGCCCGGCCTCATATGGAAGAGTGTGTCAGAGCTGATTAAGCGCAGATGCACATTTAATAAGTGGAGAGAATGACGTTGTGTGTACGTGTAAAAGTGTGCCTGCGTAATTAGTGTCCCTGAGTATGCTAACAATCAGGGAGCGACATGCACGGCTGCATCTGCGACTGCTCATCAAGCGCATGAATGTTCCTGCGCGCAGATTTATGACGCTCAGTTCAACATGCTCATTCAAACAACAGCCTGAACTCTTGTCTTGTTTATAAAGAGTCAGTGCTGATCCTCTCCATACCCGTGCTGTTACCTCTAATGACCCGAACAGGCCCGTAGGTTTCAACTCTATCTCGAAATGCAAACTGCATTAGAATTAAAGAAAAAAACAAAATCAGTCCGATTAAGCTATACATTATTCTGTTACCCTGCAGGTCAGTGCTTCCAGTGTACGGTGAATGTGGTGCCGGTGAAGAATGAGGACGGTCTGGTGATTATGTTCATCCTCAACTTCGAGGTCATGGCAGACGAAACGCTTCACGACTGCAACGAGGAGCTGAACCACCGCCTCCCCACCTGGCTTGTCACAGGTACTGTCGCTATGAACACTTAAAGAAGATGAATGCCGTCAAACAGTTACATTTTTAATCTGATTTATCACAGGGTAGCTGGGGAGATTAATTCTGATTAATCGTGATTAATTGAGATTAGTCAACATTTCTAAACATGTATATACAAGTATATTGCTAGATTTATTTATTTTTTCATCACAGGGTAGATTAATAAAAGTCATTAAGATTAGATTAATTGTGGTTAGATAAATTGTGATTTGATTGAATACTTGATGATGCAACACTAGAGAAATTGAAATAATGATTGAATAATAATTGATTGAGATTAGTCAACATTCACAAATATGACAACATTTTTTCAATATATTGCTTCAACTTCTTTAAAATGAGTTTAATAGGCAATCTGACTAATTACAGGGAAGCTGGGGATTATTTGTGATTATTCGTGATTAATCGTAAATAATTGAGATTAGTCGACATTCCTAAATATAACTTAATATGATTAATAAAATATTCATGATTAAGATTAGATTGAACTTAATGTTTCCACAGTACAGAAATGATTGGATTATTAAATAATGTTTGAATAATAACTGATAAATAATTGATAATTGTTTGAGATTGGACAACATTCCTACAAATGACACATTTTTTTTCCTTTACGTTGCTGGAACAGATAGACAAATGACAGCAGGTAATGTATGAGTTCATAGTTGTTTTTATTGGTTACCAAATTGGAAACCAATAATATAAACTTCATGTGTCAAACTCAAGGCCCGGGGGCCAAATACAGCCCGCCAAGTCATTTTGTATGGCCGGCCGGAGCTTAAAAAGCATATAAATCCATGCAGCAGAGTTTCTTAACCTGATAAATTAAAAAAAAAAAATTAACTTGAATAAATAATAATCTATTGCAGAAATATTTATTAGTAGTTTATATCTGTACAGTCTTCCATTTACAAGGCTGTGATGCTAATGTGGCCCCCGGTGAAAATGAGTTTGACACCCCCGTATTAGACTAACGGTTAGTGAAAGGACAATGGTATTGATAGGTTAAGCGAAACATCCTAACCCTAACTTTTTTGGTTTGTGTGTGTGCCCGTGGGCTTGTCGCAAAATATGATCTGAGTTTAAAACCTACTCTTGACAGGTAACGCAAAGAAAAGGGAAATTCCAAGCTCACAGTCAGGCTACGTCATTGTAACGTAGCCACTGATGCCAGTATCCTTAAAGATAATCCTCTTTTTTCCTGTATGCCTTTCCTTCTTCAGGTCGTCCACGTGGTTTTAAGCTGCGTCTTCCTCTGATGCGCTCACTCTCCAACAGCAAAGCGTCTCTGGACGACGCTGAGGTCGGTCAAATCCCCACTGCGACGCCGTTACCACTGCACCCACATAACCACAGTCGCGAGTCCTTGGGCCTCGGGGAGTTCCTGACCTTGCCACCTTTACCGAAAGACCAAGAGCAAATAAGTGGAAGCAGGTACGACCGCAACTTATACTGTACACGTGTGTCATATTAACGGCTGGTAAGGAACAGGACTACTTTCTTAAATGAATCTAGGCAAAGTTTCCGATCAAAATGCTAGCACAATGCTAGTTAACACTTTCATGAAAGTAAAAGAACAAATTCGTTTAAGATTGTGTGTAGTGTTTTAATAATAACTGTAAAAAGAAAAATAATTACCTTTAAAGATAAAGATAATTATCTTTAATTACCAATTTTTTTTAATAATCAATTACTAGACATTTCAGGCGACCCCATTTGAATTACCCCAAAGTTGAAAAACTCTATGGGCTTCTGTCGTAATGTGAAGGTGAACATTGTAACTATACACAAACTGTAAATATACAAAACCATGCATTAATTATTTGCATTTAAATATCTGTGTTGGGTGTCCAATATACAGCCTGCGGGCAAATATCAGCCCGCTAGGGGGGTTCAATCCGGCCCGCTTGATGAATTTTAAAAGTAAAAAAAAAAAAACGCATTTTATGTCTGTGATATCTTTTCAAATGAAATTTTATTAAATAAATATGAAAACAAATGGGAAAACATAGACCACATGAATCAACATGCAATGATGTGAAAAAAAAATATATTTATGTGTATCGCTAAGGTCCGGCCCACTTGACATCTAATCACGCTGTATATGGCCTGTCAACCAAAATGAGTTTGACATCTTGGTCTAGATTATGTCTGCCAATCGATTCAACTTTTTAAGTTGATTGATCACGGAGTAACAATGGAGATGAATCACGATTCAGCCTGTAATCAGGCATGATTAATTATAGTAATTCCACATGAATCAACATGCAATAATGTGAAAAAATATATATTTATGTGTATCGCTACACAGTCGGTTGTTGAGATGGTTATTTTAACCTCCAGGTGCTTCATGAAACAAAAACGCTTTCCCACAGCGTGTACAAATAACGACATGGATATCGACTATGGACTGCGTTCCAACCATCAGTGAAAATGCATTTAAATTTTGATGTGATTAATCTTCAATTTTGACAGCCATAATTTAGATATTTCTTCTAAAATCAAACGATATCTCGAGAACAAGTTTCCTAAATAGAAACAAAACAAAAACTTACCGTTTAAATAACAGCTCATTCTGAGTGGAAAAAAAAATGTGTCCCCCCTAATGTAACCACATGTCCACCATTGCCCATTACAAGGTCACAGATGTTCTCCAAGACCCGCTGTGTCCCCTTAAATTGAATGTAAATGAGCCAGATGGCGATAGGAAAAAAAAAAGGTTTTCAACTAATTGGTGTGAGTTGCATAACAAAATATATTTAGTAAGCGTGCTACCCTAAAGGGACATTTTATTTTATTACCTCTTTGACTTGTGAATGTATCGCTACAAGTAGAAGTCGCTACAAATAAAGTACCTTTATTATTTGTACCTTCAACTCTGGATGGAAAAAAGCTGCAGTCTTAGAGGAAATTCAACTGTGGTCATGAGCACAGATTTCCTTGTCCTCTAGGTCGGCCCTTCAGAGTTGGCCCGAAGACCGCCAAGAGGACCAGTGCACCCTGCTGGGCTCTGGGCCTCCTGTACCACCTTCTTCTCACGGATCCCACTTGGTTGGCCCCCTAACCCAGTCATCGCCCTGTGTAGCCGGACGTCACCGCCTCAGCCTTAACCCGGACGCATCGGGCTCTAACTGCTCTTTGTCACGCAGCCGCTCGCGGGAAAGCTTTCACAGCATGCGGCGCGCATCTTCCGTAGACGAGATCGAAGCGATGAGGCCCGACTGGGAACGAAAGAATCGGAGAGCGAGCGTCCGGCCGGGCAGCACTGGTGAGTTGGGCCACACACGGAGAAAGAATAGACGCTTGGTCGTGGGTTTGTTCTACACTCTCTGTACACTCCTCGTCTGTTCGCAGGTGCAGTGAACAGTAAATCCAACATACTGAACTCCACTTCGGACTCTGACCTCATGCGATACCGAGCCATCTCTAAAATTCCCCAGATCACACTGAACTTCGTGGACTTCAAACCCGATCCGTTAATTGCACTGCCCACAGGGGAGATGGACATCATTGCTCCTTGCAAACTCATCGATCGGACGCACCATGTCACGGAGAAGGTCACACAGGTAGGAGACAGTTCTTGTATCTAAGTGCGTGGAGTGCTGGGGTGGATATGTTGTGCTCGAGACTGTCGGGTGAGCAGTGGC
>NC_024309.1:1611157-1628657 GCF_000523025.1 Cynoglossus semilaevis | reverse complement strand
AGGAAACGTTTTTTTTTTTCCATCTCTCTTTGTCCCTCCCTCTCTCCTTTCTTCACTGAACACTGATTTGTGCCTGTCTTCCGGTGACGAACATAAAAGCGGAAATAGGACGACTGTGTCATGACTAATTTAAAAAAGAAAAACTGCTGAGTCTGCT
The DNA here is from genome assembly GCF_000523025.1 of Cynoglossus semilaevis. Taxonomy (NCBI): domain Eukaryota; kingdom Metazoa; phylum Chordata; class Actinopteri; order Pleuronectiformes; family Cynoglossidae; genus Cynoglossus; species Cynoglossus semilaevis. Next base: position 1,628,500 of record NC_024309.1, on the reverse strand, counting down.
GTTTTGCAGTAAGGATTTATTTTAAAGCACCACAAGAGGGAGCCTATACCATTATTCCAGAGCGTCATGATTTGGAATTATACAGCCCCCTGTTTACTCCAAATATATTTCTGACTATCTATTTCTATGTATATTATTATTTTTCAATTTTTTTTCTATTTTCAGTCTTGCATGACTAAAGCAATATAATGAACTAACATTTGAAAAAATTAGACACTTCATGTCTGGCTAAACAGGGGGCACCATTCTGCTTTTAATTAACAATTTAATTGACATTAAGTTCGAAATAACATCTAGTTCTCTAGGGAAGATGATCCCAAATTTTTCCACACCCAAGACCCCCAAATGACATTAGCTTCTGGCAATGTTACAAATTTGAAAATATATCCCCTTTTAGAAAGTATTTTCTATAAAGTATTTTTGTTTACTATTTAATAATATAATAATATAATATTTTAATAATATTTTTTACATTTGTTCAGCATGAGGAAATTATTAAAGAACATATTTTCAGCACTGTCATTAAAACCTGTTCAATTTGCGCTAGCTAGCTACACGGTAGCTACACGCTAGCTTGACAAGCAGAAGTTTACACAGATTATGATGTCGTCGTGCCGAAGTTGCTGATGCAGCTGTCACAAGAGTTGCGTTCAGGTACACCAGAAACTTAAAACTCCAACTATTACAGTAGTTTACGTGTTATAGGGTTCGTTTTTATTTTTTTATTTTTTTATTTATTTATTTATTTTCCAATCTTCTGAGCCCCCCCAGCCCCTAATTTGAGTTTTTTTTTTTTTTTTTGCTTTTTTCCAATCTTCTGAGCCCCCCAGCCCCTAATTTGAAAACCACCACTAGGAGATTTTGATACTACTAGACTATGAACTGTGGCAGTGATATGATTTTTTTTAAAGCACATAAATTTTGTTTTGCTTTTTTTTTTTACTTTGTTGCCGATGTAAGTTTGTTGTGTTTATGCCCGAGTGAGTAAAATTTATGTTCTATGTTGTATGAGAAACACCTTCTACAAATAGAGGTTCCATCAGGAATAAAACAGTGCAGCCATCTACTAAAAACATCTGTTTTCGAACCGATCAGATAAAAAACTGTAGAATCACTTCAAGAGTTTAGCACAAAAAACAGAAGAAAAAAAAAACCTTTCCGTTCCAAAACAGAGTTTTGTCCAAAGATGTTTTAGTCCCTTATTTGTCTCAGTTAAGTTTTTTACTTTCAGCCCAAGACACCAATGAAATAAATCAGTTCTTGGCAGAGCACGGAGCCATCATATAATTTCAAGTTATTTTTGTCAGAAATCACATTACACAATGTGTTATTCCAGTCAGAAAAGCTCTCATATTGCTGCGGCCCTGCTACTGTATGTCATATAAATGGGACATAATAGAGCGGCGTCTGGGACCATGTGACGCACTCACTCTGCACGACTGTAATTTAGCCGCCACCTCAGTGGCTTTGCATCAATACCTCAAACTAATTGAATATTTCTTTCTTGGGAAATCAGTGACCCATGACGAAGGAGGCATGTCTTTAAAAGCTTGTATTTGGTAGAAATGTCCCACAGAACCAGACCCTACAGGTTTGATGCGTAGTCACGATAATCCCTGATAAATTTAACTATATATTTAAAAAAAAAAGACAATATTTGTTGCCATCGTCTGGTATTTGTGATGCTGTAAGCTTCATTTATTTCCCACTGCCTGTCACCTAATCGTTTTAAGAGGTGGTTTGAAGTGAATGCTTAGACAGTGTTTTTCAACCTTAGGGTCGTGACCCCATGTGGGGTCACCTGGAAATTCAAATGGGGTCGTCTAAAAATATATTTTTTAGCTTATTATTATTCTTTTCAAAACCACACACAAACAACTGTATTTTTTTCATTAATACAAATCGAGTTTATATGAAATACATCATATATAAATACCTGAGCTGGCGCATCTTGATTGATGGCTGCAATCACATTACTGTAAAAAAAAAAAAAAACCTCTCTAGTGTTGAAATTGGGTCACGAGCCGAAAAAAGGTCATGAGCCGCTGGTGTAGAGCATCAATCATCCTACAGAACAGCTTATGTAACGGAATATGAACAATCAGATTATGTGATTCTTGGCGATCAAATTACGATCAAAGAAACAGCTGCCTTGTCGTCGTTTCTGACAAGTTTGTCCATCAGATGACTGAAAACTTGCTTGTCTTTGCTAGTCAAAGCATGAAAAGCAGAACAATTAAACACTCTTCTGCTAGGTGGCAGCAGATGGCTATGACAACTAAAGAAAAAAGATAATCAGAGCTGTTAAAGAAGATCTTTGTGAGTGTCTTTCTTCAATTCCTGCCAGTGTATCAGTGTTGTCTTCAACTAAACAGGGTGAGATTTTAGTCAATTATGAGGTCATTTAAACAAGAAGATTATTAATATATTTCATTACATATACTTTTTGTGAGATTTTTGTTTGGTAATGAAAGAAGATCTTTGTGAGTGTCTTTCTTCAATTCCTGCCAGTGTATCAGTGTTGTCTTCAACTAAACAGGCCGGAATTTTAGTTAATTATTAGGTCATTTAAACTAGAAGAATATTAATATATTTCATTACATGTACTTTTTGTGAGATTTTTGTTTGGTGGTGAGCCGTATCAGGCACTATTTAGGCATTCAGTTAATTCCTAAACTGCCAGCAAATCTTCTTAGAATAAACTAAGCCAACGGTCTCTAACCTTTTTTGGCTTCCGACCCAGTTTTGACATCACAAATTTCTGGCAACCCCAAACACATTTTAGCAGCTGTCGCTTGTGCGCATGATTTTAGTTGTCAATCCATGTGCTTATGTGAACTCGATTTATATAATTTTTTTCTGCAATTACTAGACATTTCAGGCGTCCTCATTTGAATTCCAGGCAACCTTGTGGGGTCTCGACCCCAATGTTGAAAATCACCAGACTAAGGTTTTATCAGTATAAAGACTGTGTAAAATAACTCCTTTATCAAATACGGACAGACACAGCTGACGTCAGTTCATTAAAGTTTTAGTGTTCAGAGGTTGGCAGCTGGACCCGGATATTCTGGACTTAAGAAGATTCTTTAATTAGAGGTGAAACCTTTCATTTAAGGAACTTAATTTTTCCGCACGTCTTCCTGAGGTCATAAGCCCATGTGTGAAAACACAAGTGTAAATCTTGAGGAAAAAAAAAAAATCACGTCCGTTTCCACCCTTATTTTCTCTGGTTGTCCTCCCGTTTTTTCCCCCCGTCTTTTTCTCTCAACAAACCTTCATCCTGTCGCGGACTTTCAATCAATCGTCTGAAGATGAAATCCTGGAGACAATGGTAAACCATTTAAGTTAACGAGAAGTTGACAAATAACCAGCGGCAGCAGCTGCATTTTTAACCTCCCCGATTTGTAACAAGAGACTTCGGCTCTGATCCAGAGAGGAGAAAAAAATCACCATGATACGGATCTTTTCTCTCTAATTCTCCAGCAGAATTTAAATGAAGTCAATGGTATTCAATACTTCATCGCTGATCTGTACCCATTTTATATTTCACACACCTTTTGTCTTTAATTCTGCGTTTCCTCTTGACCTGCTGCCGCTCCTATCTTCCCTCTTCCCTCGTCCTGTTCTCTGTCTTTGTGACCCATTTCCTCTGGCCTGGCCTCATTAATCACAGTGTTGTGGGGCTGGCCTGCCTCCTTGCCTCCCTGCCTGGCTGCCCTTCCTCATCACAGTAGCTAATTGAATCAGAAGTGGCTCAAGGTCCTGACATTAAACAACTACTGATTGGTGAATCGTTTTGGTCCCGCCTACACGTACCTGTACGTTTAGCATAACCTGGTTGTTTGCGATTCTACTGCTTTTGTTACAGTTACAGTTACAGTAACGGTCAGGTACAGGAGTAACGTCGGCGCGAATTCTAAGACATAAAACTACCAAAGAACTAGAAAACAGTATGTATCGCTCAGGTAATTTTTTTAATTTACTTTGAAAACACTAGCTAGTTCAACTTCTTAGCCTTGACCCCCAAAGAGTTATGTTTTTTAAAGACACAATATCTGGTAATTTTTCAAATTATCCACTTTGTCGCCAAGTCAAATTTTATTTTGCTTGCAGACTTGAGAAACTTGACTCGACTGTCAAGACTCGACTGTGGTCCCCAACCTTTTTTGGGAGCGGCCGGCCGTTACTGGCCCTTAATGCGGACCAGTATCACTGCGCCGATTATTGAAGGATCGTTAAATTTTCAAAATAAAACATCTTTTAGACTCTGATCTGTTATTATCTGGAGAGTCTGGATAACATATTATTTTGAAATATTTCCAGATTTTCTTGAAGTACATTTTACATTGTGTCCCACTGCGGCCGGTACCGCTCCGTGGACCTGCGGTTGGGGACCACTGGTCTGCATAATTCTTACAGGGTTTATATCAGTTTTATTTATTTTTTTCATCGCACAATAATGAGAAAGGTGTTTTCTCCGTAACATTAGTGCTGATTAAAGAAGCATTAGTTCCTCATTGTGATTGCAACGACCACCACCTTATCAGATTCCTCACTGGTGGATTTTGAGGTGTTTCAGAATAAGCAGTTCGGCACCCTCTTTAGTACCACTCTGAGGCGCGGTCTGAAAAAATTGCCAAACGTCACCCTCTAGTCTCGATTTCTACATTATATGGGCAAATCAGTTTTTCCCTTTGTACAAATACATTACTAACGTATAAACAACACGTTCTAACTACATATCGTACAAAGAGATTGTTGTGTACATGTTTAGGGCAAACCCATGTCCCAATACAACTTTTCACGTATAATACCGATACTGCGACTTGAGTATCTCTCAGTATGATATAAACCTGATACCGATTATGCAGGCTACTGCTGCTGAGATGATATCGTCCCTGTTTATGTCATATCGTGCAAAGTTACGTTACGCATTTGGGCTTAGGTATCGGATCGAACGGGCTAGAGGGTTTTCTTTGCTATTCAATCTTGAAATTTTCACCAATATCTGACCGATGCCGACCCTAAGTTATTTTCATCATCATCCTCATGACTCACTCACCCTTCATTGTATACGTGGGAAACACAAGTCTTTAGAAGTAGAAGTAAACTTTTCGATGCCTACATGTCTTTGTCCTTTATCCAATTAGACGTCACCCGTTTATCCACACGGGAAATGGTTTTATCCAGATGGGCAAAGTGAGGCAGTCAGGCTCCCACCTTGGGCCAATCCATCTGGGGGCGTGGACAGCGGGGCGGGGCGAGAAATAGTCTCATCTCGAGAGGCAGTGAAGTGAACCAGGGCAGTCTCTGTAGTGCTTTGTCACTGACACACCCAATCACAGTTCATACCTCCAGGGCAGGCACAAGCTGGTATCTGTTATATATACTGTACTGGTCTTTGTTGGGTTTTTTTTTTTGTTGTTGTTTTTTTGTTTGCTATTTTTGCTTTGTCGAGTGAATAGATTGTTTGTTTTTTTAGGGCAGAATTATTCGTTATGAAACACACGAATCGTTGCTCTTTTCAAAGTGATCGAAGTTCGTATACATGCTCAAAATTAGATTCCAGATTATTCGTACGCACAAACAATGTAATTCCATTTTCGGTGACTGTTTTTTGTAGTTGTTTTGATCTGTTTTTTCGTACTGGTTTCTGTCTTGTGGTATTTTATGGTTTGCTTCATTGCTGTTTAGTTTGTATGATGACCTTGAGAGGTATGAAAGACGACCAGAATATCTTCTTCTTCTCATCGTTATTTTTTATTATTATTATTATTATTACACTTCAACGTTTTAATCACTGAATTCGCAAATTCGCAAAATGCCTTGAATCATCACCCGCATCATGGACTTTCAAATCACCTATTAGTGTGACACATCTCTTTCTGTTCTTCTACCCTGGCTCTCTCATCCACACACACACATCTTTTGGTTTCCTGTCTCCCTCTCTCCCTCTTGCTCTCTCTCTCTCTCTCTCTCTCTCTCTCGTCAGTGTGATTACCCACTCTGGTATCAGGACAGCAGGTCCTCCTGAGACTAAAGAACCTCTCAAGAGATTGGCTTGGTGTCGACTCTTTGGCAGCCACCAGGGAACGGCAGCGGAGGCTGCCATTTAAACCCAGTCATTATCCATGACCCTGGTCCAGACCTTGAGTCTTGAAGAAATACCATTGTAAATACCAGCAGAACAACAAAGCGACCGCTACAGATACTGTATAGTTCAGCATAGGAGAGGTACTGTATAATATAAAGGCTTGGTCGACCGCCCAGAAATATCAAAGGAACTGTAGACTACTGTACACACCTATGAGGTATACTGTATAGTAGATAGTGGTATTGTATACTGTATTTACAGTAGGTGCCCCTGATGCAACCCCGTAAGATTCAGATCTGCCAGTAGAAGTCCAAAGAAGAAGGCTTAGGGCATTAGCATATTTTCAACTGATTCTGAAAACAAACAAAAAAATTAATGGGTGCAATGATAAAATATTGCTAGGTCGCTAGCTCACAGTGCACTGATTGAAAATTATTAGCTAAAGAGTTTTAGCGATTTACAGAATTAGATGTATATGTAATAATGCACCTGTATACGAGTAAAATGGAACAGGGCCTTCAAATGTGTACTTAGCACCACCTACAGGTCAGGAAAGAGACACTCAATGCCGACAACTATAAATTAACAAATATGATCAAATAATAATTATATTAATTTCCTTGAAGGCACCAAGTACTTCCTCTGGGGCTCAAACCCAGGACCTTCTGCATGCAAGGCATCTCTGTGCGCAGGTGCGAGAACCGCTACATTATAGAACCACTAAAAAAAGTACATTTTGTACAACAGATACATTCTGGCCATCCATTGTCAGACTCCTACCAACTTTATACACAGTTCCTAAAATAGAAGTCTGAGTTGAAATGTCACACCAGTCAACAGAGAGGCATAACAAGAAGACAATTCAATTTTTTCACTTTAACTCGTTGAAAGGTGGAACTGTTAGTATTTCCTGTCCCGCTCCGTATTGAATTTACATCATTATGTGGACATTTTGGACATTGGACATGAATGAGAAATTAGACCAACAAAACAGCTGTGTGTAGGTGTGGGTGTATATATAGTTACAACCAGCACTGTATATTCCCAACGAATAATCAAGTAAGTATTAAACTGTTGGTCGGCTCCGTCTATCTATTTCTTGTCAAAAACCTGTCCGTTTGCACTAGCTAGCTACATGCTAGCTGGCATAGCAGAGCAGCTTGATAACACGTGCAAACCACAAGGTCTACACAGATTATAATGTTGTCATGCCACAGTTGCAACTGTCACACGAGGTGCATTCAGGTACTATCGGAAAAATTGAGAATCTGATGATTACTGCAGTTAGCAGCTACTAGCTTTTTTTTTTCTTTTCTTTTTCTTATCTTCCCTCCAATTTTCGAGGGCCAGGGACCGTCTTTCAAAAGCACTGCTTTATGTTTCTGATTCATTTGATTTCACAAAAGATTTCAGTAATACAAATAAAAAAACACGTGTATTTGCAAACCCACGCACATAACACACATAAGTACACATATTCTCCCACATACACGGTCACTGTTATAACCTTCCACTACTGTAAACAAATACATACAAAAACAACAGTATTTTTTTTTTTTGCCTGTGTGCATTATCAGGAACAGGAACAAGAAACCAGGCCAGGTCTTCCCAGTATGACTGAGAATGGCGAGGCATCATAACTTATTCAGGCTAGGTTTATTTCCTGTACAGAAAACTGCTTAGTGCACAACTTCACCAAATGGGAAACAGACCAACCCGTGCAGGAATTTCTCCCGGGGTGAGTCGTCTCATGTGTCCCATGTGCCAGATATCACCACCTGCCCAGTTCAGAGCAGGTCTGTCCGTCCTAAAAAAAAAGGAGGTTGTTCAACTCCTTATGCATCATGTCAGCAACAAGGTGTCGACTAAAGATTGTCCTGAATGAGCCGCTGAAGTCAGAGCAACGTGGGAGAGGGAAATGTAGCCTGAAATTTAGGCTGCCCCCCCTGCTGTAGCCTCTGTTGCCTCTGCTCTAATTTTTTTTTTTCACTCCTCCTGCTAATGTTGCCCTGCTGGTCTGCCTTTTTATTGCTTTATTTAATTAATCTTGTATGCTGATCCTGACAGGTGCCAAAGTCAGCATTTATTGTAGTCCCTATTTTTTAAAATTTTACTCCATGTCTACCTTCAATCAAGTCAACCTCCCAAAGACAGAATGTAAGCCAGAGTGGTGGTTAAAGAGAAAGAGGAAGTGAAGAGAGTAATGAAGAGGATCACTGTCTCCGAAATGGAACGGGTCCAAGTGGCAGATTCTTGAACTGGAACAAAGCCACGTGGAAAGGTGGACTGCAGTTCAGTCTGAGGACATGTCTCTCAGGGAAACTTAGGTGAACCATTTGAAACTGCTCCGCCGCTTACCTTGAGGATTTTGTGATTGCCGTCACACACCGCAGTTACCTCCGCTTTAAATGTCAGATGTCTTAAACTCCTCAAAGGAGGAGAAGAAAAAAAAAATCAAACCATCAGTTTGCTGAATTCAATTACGGACCTTGACAGAAACGTGAAAATGATCGTAGTCGTAGAACATTTTTACCCTTGGTACAATCGGTAATTCCGCAAATCCCATAATGTGTGATAATGAAACCCATTCATTACCTGATTTATTTAATCAGCACAATTGTTTACGCACCCTGCTCATAATTGCTGTGGTTTTCCGGCAACGTCTCATGTGTGTCTTTGAAGAAAATAAATGCGTGGCGTAACTCATAGTGACGCATGACATAGCTCGTGATGACACAACATGTAAATGATGATGAGCGCTAGCAGCTTTATAGGCAAAACGTAGTTGTCGCCGATAAAAGTGCAGGCCACCTGGAGGTGCTTCGGAGAATTGGACCAAGAAATCAAAATTGAATAATAATACATTTTTTCAACATTTCATCTTGAACTATAAAACATGTAAACTGCATCTGATTTATCTGATTCTCAAGTTTCCAACTGCACTTGAACGCACCTCGTGTGACAGCTGCAACTTCGGCATGATGACGTCATAATCCGTAGACCTGGCGGTTTGCGCCTGTTATCAAGCTGTGCTAGCGTGCATGTAGCATGTAGCTAGCTAGCGCCTGTTTGTTAATAATTTTCTCATGCTAAACATATGTTGCAATTATTGAATAGCGGATAATAAAGAAGAAAATACATTCTATGGGTAGATGTTTCTTCGCAAACTTTGAAACGTTTGGGAACCCTTGGTTTATAAATTTGAATTTTCAGCCTAAACCTCCTTTTGCCTGTAATTTAAAGTAGTGTTCCCCAACGCTAGGTCCGAGGTCTGGCACCGGTAGATAGGTCATTTGTAACCGGGCAGCTGTGGGTCACAATGACAAATGTACTTCATATTTACTAATTTACTTCATTCAAAAAGAATCCAGTCGTATCCACGTACTTTCCTTATTCAAAGATAATTTGGCAGTATTTCCAAATAATATGTCATTCAGACTGACAGGATCATTTTTAACCCTCCCGTTGTCCTTCGCATGTCTAGGTGACCCGGTGGTCACCTCGACCCGAAGGACCACACGAGGGTTAAAAGATGTTTTATTTTGTAACTGTAACAATCCTGCAACAATCGGTGTTAGCGGCCCACGGTACGCCCCCTACTGGCCGACTGGCCCTTCATACAAAAAAACGCTGATTCAAAGTCATTTTATGCTCATCCCTTTACTTTTTCCCACTTTTTTTCTGCGAGAAACAAGATGCAGTGTAAGAAGAAAAAATTATCAAGGGAATATTTGAAGGTTTGTAGCAGTGCCGAGAGGCCAAGCTGGACCGCAAATAATACCGTTTTTGAGTTAGCTTCAAATGCGAGAACTTCATTATTAATGTCTCTTAGCTATGTTATAATGAGGGTTTTACGGGTCTACGAGGAGCTACAAGGAAGTATAAAAAGAAAAGGAATCATTTTGCTCGTCTTCCAAACAAACACGTTTGAGTGTTCGGAGCAGAGACTCCAGGTGTTTTGATGTGACAGACATGACGCGACGTGGCAAGTTGTGGGGTTTCAGCCGACGGCGCATTTCACTGTTTGCAAAGTTCACGTCCGACCGCATATAGTTCGTCACCATCGGTATCGGCGTCTGATCCAGTGACACATTAACGGTTCGCGGCACACGAATTACAGAGAGAACGGCTGAGAAAGTGAGAAAGAGCGGGAGAGGCAATTAAAGGTGACAGCCAATTGTTGCTGTTGGTTTACCGTAGGTGATAGTTGATTGTCCGCCGTCATATCCAGTAGCTTTCAGGTTCATTTGTCAACTTTCAGAATCTTAAGCGTCATCGACACCTTAGTTGTCCGAACGCATTAGTAAATGGCTCTCTGTTTACGTGTGTGTGGTCACAGCTGTGATGGCTCAGACTTAAGAGTTTATCCTAGTAGTTCCACCTTTACTGCTAAGCTAATGTGAATATAAAGAACTTTCTTCTTTTCTTTTCCTTTTTTTAAAATTATTTTTTACATTTTCAGAGCACAGAAATCGTTTCTTTAAACTTGATCACCCAGCGGTCAACAACATACGACCCAGGCCCAGAATTGGACCGCTCCAGATAAATTCAGAAACATGCTGTTCCTATAGATATTTATTTGCCAATGTCTGTATGTGACCAGCCACGCAAAAAGCAGGAACGTGTCTAAGCTAATTCGATTCTGAAAAGAAAGAAGAAAGTATAGTGTTTACGCTTTCTAACTCGACTTACGTTGAAATACTGATCCTGCGGTCCGTTTAAGTGTTTACGTTGCCATCTCTCATAAATTTATGAAGAGATCCTTGTTCTTTAATTTTGACATACAGCGTTAAAACCAATTTTGCACAGAAACTAGTTGGAGAGTATAAAATGTTTGAGAACCACTGTCCTAGATTATGTGTTAGCGTAGGTGAGTGATAGGTATTTCGACATATTGAAAAAAAAAAATTGAAAAAATTTAGTTAGGGTGTAAGTTGAAACCCTGTACAGAGGTGTAATAAATTAGGCTAACTCAGGTGTGGGCAAACTTTTTGACCCGCGGGCCACAATGGGTTCGTCAGCAATTTGGGAAATGCAGGGACAACGGGGAAAAAGCAGAAGTATATTCATAGAAATCAAAAACATAATTTAGACCAGTATGGCGGGCCTGATTAAAAAGCCAAACAGGGCCGCATCCGGCCCCCGGACCGTAGTTTGCCCATGCCTGGGCTAACTGCTTCTAGGCTGCAGCCTTTACGTATGTTCCAGGCAAGTTGTAGTAGGAAAAGCACACGTGTGAATGATCAAATATAGAAAAAATTCCATAATCTGGTGTTGTTTTGCCTACATCTAAATGGAGTGCAGTATTCACCTTGGAGTGTTGCACCGCTAATTCCGTTGTTGCGTCAATGACTGGCACTTATGATCTTCTTAAGATCGTCGCCGCTTGATCGGTTTAGTCAGCAGGAGCACTCCGGTGGCCCGGCCATTCCTCTCATCACGCTGTTTATCAAACTGTCCCTGCCTGAGATCGTCGCTGTTGACAACGACCGTCGCTGCAGGAACATAAATACAGTGAAGTCTTCCGGTGTTTATTAACACACTAATGTGTATCATGAGAGTCCTGTCAAACTGTTGGATTAAGTGTCGGCAGAAGGCCGTTCCAGAGAAAGGGCGAAACACTCTGAGGAGAAAAGTCCGATTCATCAGCACTTCTGGCTGCAGAAGAACATTTAAACGTCACTCCGATGCACATCATATCTGACTATACGCGGTTTCAGCTAGAGACGGCACTTTTTTCTTAGTCCGCCGTCATCACTTTGTGACATGGACATGTATTAATAAAGGCACCGGTTATCACACAGATCACATCTGGGCAGCACTTTTAAGGACAAGGTTGGGAAATGAGTGTTGCTCATTTCCCAACCTTGTACTGCGGAGTGACGTATAGTCCGGAAACATGGTATTTTGATTCGTTTTAGATCACTGTTGCTGCAGTACAAAAAAGGGCTTTTTTGTGAGGAAAGTTTGTGTTTATCAACCAAAATAAAAGTTATAGCAAATATTTCTTTTTAATTTTATATTTTGAGCAATACAACTGTCAGTTTGTCGTTAATTTTCTTTCAAGTGGAGGCTCAATACCTTAAATCAGAAAACATCAGGCGGCAGCGTCTCCAGGAAGGTGCCTTCACGTCACTGCGAGTTGATGTCCACAGCTCCCTTTACCCGTCAGCCGTTACTCAACCATGCAGAAAATACGACACAAAGGAGTGAAATAATTTGGCCTCAGGAGCGACGTTAAGGTGGTGAGAGAAATATGACCTGAACATGATCTAACTCCTAGTCCGTTCTCCCTTTAAAACAAAATTGTAGCCACACAACACGTGGATGTTGGAAGACACAGGTTCTGGGGTTCAAACTGCTGCGTTTTACTGCGTTGGCTGGGAGGGGACACATTTTGACATCCACTGGTATTTCTCAAAGAGCAAAGAATTACGGTTTACAAAGAGCAAATCCCTCGCAGCCTCCGCGTCTCTCCCAGGGTTTCTTCATTCTTCCTCTTTTTTATCTTTTACCTTTCTTCCTTTTGCATGTGCCAGTCATCTTAAAAGGTCATCTCCACCTGGTGTGGCACACAAAGTAAAAACTGTCAAAGTCCATCTGTCATAATATGTGTGTCTGTTAATTTATGCACTGGAAATAGGAGAGTTTTTAAGATGTGTAGGTTGTTGTTAAATTACTTTGAATTTTTAAAGTACATTTTTGAAGAGTGAGTGTGTTAAACAATCGTATTAACTCTTGTGAAGTTATGAGTTTGTAATTCCTAATCCTTAAGTGTTTACGAATAAGGGATTTGTTTTGCAGAACAACGTTTTTTTTAATCGATTTAAATTACGTTTTGTAAATTTTTTACCTACTATTTTGACATATATGTTTGCATTTAACTATTTGAATTCATTTGTTCCCTTCCTATGGCGTGAAGTAAGTTGATTTTTCGTCATAAGGCGGGACTCACATACTGTACATAAGTACCTCTCTCACCTATGCTAGCACAGTGCTAACATCAAAATCTAGGACATAAAAACATCAGAACATTCTGACTTATGCCTGGGAGCCATAATGGAGAGCAAAAAGTTTACAAAAAAAATAAAATGTAGCATGATCCAATGTATGACGTAGAACTGGCGAATGTAAACAGAGACTGGTGACCACGTATCCGTACGCTCCCATCGCCAACAAGTCCCCGTACCGCATTAGTGTTAAGGGTGTACATGGGGATGCTGACATAACCACGATGTAGGTCGAGGACGTTGTAAACCGAGGACCCCCTGCATGTGGGTTAAATTAGTGTTAAGGGTGTACATGGGGATGGTGACGTAACCACTACGTAGCTTGATTACGTTGTAAACCGAGGACCCCCTGTATGTGTGTTACGGTAGACAGCTCAATGTACAGTCAACAAAATGTAATAATTAAAACAAATAACCCCCTCGCGTCAGCACCCTCAACCCAAAAAGGTTTTACAAATGTGTTAGCATTTAGCTCAGGTATCACTCCCGAAGCGAATACGGAGGGTTTATGTCGGTAAAAACGTTGTCGTTTCACAAACTGTAATTGTAGAGTATCTTACTTGACCAGCAGCTTTTGTGAGTTTTAATTGCCACCTTAAGTCTGACGCTACCCCTACCAACGTTTCTTACGACATAAATTACTAGCGTGAAGAATTTACGCGCAAGCTTGCGCGGGGCAACCCTGTTGTTACATCCCGACAAATCCAAACACTGCGGCCCAGCTGTGCTCCTTTGATAAATTAAGGATCCTTAATTAAGGATCCTGTGTTGCTGTGTAAGTGTATGGAGTGTGTGTGATTAATTAGCATATCTGTGTAACCAGGCTCCCTGTATCTACACAACCTGAGACTCACGGGCTCATTGTTTCTGATGAGTAAGTGCAGCCACCGTGCTGTCGCCACTGCTGTGATGAACCACGGAGGTCAGCTGATGTAACGGGTGGGTAGTAAATATTTCAATGGCGATAACTTGTAGGGGGTTGATAATGGGGGAGGCATAATTACAGGTTTAACCGAACCCAGTCGCGAGGTAAAGGTTATTCAGAGCAACCAAATTGTTAGCCCTCCTAAACATTAGTCTTTTCAAGTGCACACTTGAATTCTTGTAAAGCTCTGCGGCTGACGTGTAACCCGACTAGATGACAGATGTAACGCGGCCCAGAATAGAGCGCGGGCCGCTTCCTACGTCACTGCACTGTTTCTAAATATCATCAGTTGTGGCATTTTTATTATTTAGCCTTTGACACGTAATGGCCCGACCTTTTTGTACCAGGCAACAGATGCACAATGCAAAGTTATTTGTGTCTGGCTTTCAACATTCTCTCCCTTGTGTCCTCTACACATGCTTGTCCACTGAGTGCTGCATGCAAAGATGTACTGTCACAAAAATGTATTCATTCAGATGGGACTCACTGACAAATGTTTTTTTTTTCAATCAAGCTTGAGGGTGCCAGTAGAACAGAGGTGTCAAACTAATTTTCACCGGGGGCCACATCAGCAATACAGTTCCCCTTGAAGGGCCGGTTGTAAATGGAAGACTGTATAGATCAGGGGTCCTCAACCCCTGGTCCGCGGACCAGTACCAGTCCAAAGGTCATTTGGTATGGAAAAAATCTAGTCATATCCACTTGCCTTCTTTATTTAAAGATAATCTGGCAATATTTTAAAATAATGTCACTCAGACTCTGATACAAATAGATGTTTTCCTTTGAAAATTGAATGATCCCTCAATGCTCAGCACCTGGTTACCGATCTGTATAAACAAGTGGTACTGGCTGACCAGTCCTTGTAACAAAAAAGGTCCAAATGATTATTATTCATTCAAGCTACAAATGTTGTTCATTGCTGTGTAACAAAAAAAAACCTTTGAATTTCTTAGGTTAAGAAACTCTGTTGCAGGGACTTTACTAAATGCTTTTTAAGCTCCTGCGGGCCACACAAAACAGCTTGACGGGCCGCATTTGGCCCCCGGGCCATGAGTTTGACACATGTGCAGTAGAATGATGCATTTCACTACAAATAACATTTAGAGTATTTATGTATATGTGAAGTTTTCCAAAAATGGGAAATGCAACCTGATAAACTCCATAAGTTTCTGAAGCAAAGAATTTGCAGTTATTAACATAACATTCACCAGTTCACCTTTGACCTAAGGCAGTATGTTAAATGTCCTGAAATCAGGATCATTTTTTAAACATTGGTATGTTGTACCTTTTCTTTATACCGATACTGCAACTACCAATATCAATCCGATACCTTTGTTTCTCCTCCCTACGACCTGTCGCCCAAAGTTAAGTTGATCAGTTGACTTCGGTCACCCACCATTACAATATGGCTATGTTAGCCTGCTACACAGTCTAGTCATTTGTTGTTACTACTAGCCAAGCTTTTGATTGATTGGGTTGAGACAGATGGAGGCAAGAGAACTTCCATAATGTGGTCTTGGCCCCTGGTTCTTTACAACCTAATAATAGGGTTAACTTCCCCCCTTTGCTTAACCGGACCTTGATTCCTTGGTTTCATGTAGCATTAGCCTAGCCTTCAACCCTACCCTCTGATCTTAGCGAGTCGATATCCATCATGCACTTGTGTCTTCAGTTGAGTACAAAGGTCAGGGTATCTTGACTTACTGCAAACCTTTGGTGTTTTGTTTGCGACCCCAATGCCTTTAGAATGGAAACTATGTAGCGATTTGAAATTGAAGTGGGCTATCCTTGAGCCTACCTGAGTTTCCCCATTTTAATATCAACAGAAGCTGCTCATAATATTTTATATTATTTATATATATATATACATATTATATATTTCAGAAACTTTCTAATGTAGGATAACGCTCAAGTTCGATAATCGCACCAAACCTGGCATTCCTACTACAGATTAGCAGAAAGGCTACAAAATTGTCCCTATTAAAGAAGGCTATCCTAACCTATCCTATTAGCTATCCTCAACCGCAGACTGGTCGCACCACGCCTATCGTTGAGAAATCATTAAAGATTGGTACCTTTTCAAAATAAATATATACCATATTAACAGAAAACGTATTTATTTTTTTTACTTTATTCTGTTAATATTATATAGTCTATGTATTATTGTATATTGAAATACATATATTGAAATATGTATTGTTTTCTAATCATTTTTGCAATGATGCTTTTTTTATGTTGTTTCATCAAGAAATGACTTCAGTTACATAAGATATAAATGTTTTGATCTTAATGTACGAAAAAAAAAACATGAAACGTGATGACTTTTTAAAAAAATTGTGTTGCATCATCGGCCATTGTTGCATCATCGGCCATTTCTCCATACGTCCTTCATGCTGCCTCTGACCAAGCCCTGGCCTCCACATCACCTTCCCATGTCTCCCTGGAGATTTGTCCTCCACCATCCCATCCTCCCTTTCCTAATCATTCCCAGTCTCTCCCATCACCCTCTTGTCCCCAGAGAAGGGAATATCCTTCCATGGTGGAATCCGTTTATTATCCCTTACTATAACACGTACCATCTCTCCCTTTCCACCACGGAGGGATCGTTGGGGGATGTCCTTCACCTTCCTTCCAGTGCTCTGCGTTTTGCGTCACACGCCTATCGCTTTCGCGAGCTGACAGTCTGACGCAGCTTGACAACGTATACACGCCATCAACTGTCTGATTTCCTAATTTATTTATCTACACTTGCGCTAGCCATAAAGTCACTGATTGATGGGTGCAATTTTGAGCATTTGGACAATTCCCAAGGCTCAGCAACGACAGCTGCCTGGCAGTGTTGGGTCATTGCTTTTATGCGCTGCAGGACAGCAGGAGTTCTACGATGAATAGTTACGCGAGGTGTCAATATATAAATCTATAGTATGAAGTTATTCATGTCAATCTGAGGCGTAGCGCAAACGTCCGTCTTCGCAGTTACTGTACGTAAGCGCCACAGCCGAATGTCATGGGTGTAATTTAAACGCAACTCCGTCTGCAACAACAACTGTCACTTCGCCTTCACACTTCAGAAGGACGGGAAGTAGCAACAAATGGCAAAGCAGTACAAGTGCACACTCTTCACTAACCATTCAGGCGAGGGCCATGTAGCCCTGCCATATATAGCACTGATGTCACAACAGTGTACGTCATTCCAAGCCTTTGAAGCACCTGGTTCACAGTGAGAGGCCTTAGGAGACACACACACACACACAGCGACTCATTCACACTTTTACACACAAGGGGGGCGGGGGGGGGGGGGGGACTAGCGTTGT
>NC_024309.1:1609141-1611116 GCF_000523025.1 Cynoglossus semilaevis | reverse complement strand
CCCCAATCCAGCTGTGGGGATTGGTTGGGGGTTGGGCGGGGGATGGGGGGTGGGGCAGTGAAAGCTTTCTCAGCAATATCTAAACGTTAAGTGGGACAGCGACCCATAGAAACAGGAATGGGGTGATTCATTATAGGAGACCTTCATGAGAAGGGGGGTGAAAGGGAGAAAGTCTTTTCGTGGGTTTTTTTTTTTTCATGGAGACCTTCATGAGAAGGGGGGTGAAAGTCTTTTCGTGGGTTTTTTTTTCATACCTGATTACATAGATTTACATTAAATACTATTACTACAAATATTGAGCCACCCTAAACACTAAATTGGTACGTTCAATTCATTGTGTTCATGTGTCTGTATAAGTGTGGTAGTAGTAAACTGAATATTTAAGCTAAAACAAAACAGGGAATAGTACTCTCCAGGACTCGAGAAACTGTACCTCACTAAAAAGCAAGTCTTGGAAGGTAACAGCCTACCTCTGGTTTTGAGATTACTAGCATGACCATAACCTTAAACATCATCCATTATCCATTGTTTGAGAAGCCGCTCCTAATAGCCTAGCCTACTAATGACTTGTAATGTCGTGGTAAGGAATGAGTGAATTAAGGAATCGTGGTTGTATGGACTAATGTTAGCCAAACGAAACGGAGTTGAACAGATACTTTAGCTATTTAAATATAACTACTGAGTGATAAGGTCATTGTTTTTGTTCGTATAATTATAAACCAAAAAGAGTACTTTAATAGGTTCTAGAAATTTCCTAACTTTGGAAAGTAATCATGGTCCATCAAAAGCAAATTTACATTTATAAATCATTTTTTGTTATTACTGAGGCACATGATGATAGTTAGGTATGACACATGCAAGCCTAAATACAGTTTAAAAAAAAGCTGCCCTGACTCTCTGTGGACCACATCCATACAGAAACATAAAAAAAAAATCAAACCTATTATATGTTTTTAAGGGTAAAGGCTGTCATGTACAAAGTAAATGACATGACTCTGTAGTCCTCCCCAGGACATTTCGCCGGTCACAGCATATTTGCTGTTGAGATATGGATCACTGTCAAAAATATATCAAGGGTTGACACCAATATATATAAGAACCACAGTGTAACTGTTGTAAGTGTCCTCTGGCCTTCATCTCTGATTTAATAAAACCTTTTTTTTTTTTAAACGTCCAAAGTTATTTGAGGACAAGTTTCCCATTTAATCTATACAAGCTGTGGCTTCTGACACCGTGAAGAAAATTGTGCCATAAAACTATGACGACGTCCAGAAATAAATTGTAGTTGAGGTAATTTCCCTTACACAGTCAATTAAGCCCGGGAGTCCTCCTCCTCTTTTCAACAGGATTAACCTCGCAAGGTCTTTCCAATGCATTGGTTTGAAAAATTGGTCCTCAGTCAGGAACATGGCAGACTTTACCTAAGGAGAGAAGATTGTAATCAGAAGATGATATATCGAAATTAGCATTGACCTCCGAAGGCCATTTTAATCGTGTGAGTAATCTACGCTAAAAATACAACGTGTCATTTAAGGAAAACACAGCGACGTGTTTGAATACGTTTCTGTTATTCCATTCATAATAAATGAAGAGTGTAGAGCGTATTTTGCTTGCTACGAACAAACAGTATTCGCCTCCTTGCCCTGCGTGTGCTGGTACTACTTTGGTTCAAGGTAAACAGTAGTAAACGACTGCCATTATCTTTGTTTGTGTATAGGTTTTCTTCAGGTTTCGTACCACAGTCCAGTGATCGGAGATTAGGCCTAATTAGACACTACAGTACATTTGCCATAGGTATTATTACAAAAACGAATGTGAATGGTTGTTTGTTTCCATTTTGTAATGTGCCCTTAAAAAAAGAATAAGATAGCCTTATTATTCGCATTTTCGAAAAAAAAAAGGATTACGTAAGAACAGGCATGAGCAAACTTAAGCCGAGGGGCCGGATGTGTCCCGTTTGGCTTTTTGATCCAGC
>NC_024309.1:1595663-1609041 GCF_000523025.1 Cynoglossus semilaevis | reverse complement strand
ATTATATAAATATACACGTATATATATTCTGTGTTTTTCTTCATTTCAAAAAACACCAAAAACATGCCTTACCTTTGTGAAAACATCCATAGAAATAAAAAGTCCCTGAAATGCCTTAAAATGCAAGATTATGTCCTAAAACATGCTGCCAAGTGAATATTTTGTGTTTAAAACTCCAAAATGTATTTTATATAAATATTTCAAAAAACACCAAAAACATGCCTTACCTTTGTGAAAACATCCATAGAAATAAAAAGTCCCTGAAATGCCTTAAAATGCAAGATTATGTCCTAAAACATGCTGCCAAGTGAATATTTTGTGTTAAAAACTCAAAAAGTGCCTGTTTTAGGACATAACCTTGTATTTTAAGGCATTTCGGCGACTTTTTATTTCTATGGATTTCTTCACGATGGTAAGGCTATAGTAAGGCATGTTTTTGGAGGCATGAGTTGGAGTTATCTATTGATCTTAGGCAACTTCGCAAAGGCCACTGTCCCCCTCTGTTTTGCCATGAGAGAGGTCTGATAGACCAGCTCTTAGACCGCTCACCAGGTCACTCAGATTCTTGTCTTAAAACTGTGAGAAAAACACAAAACTTCTAATTCTCCAACATATCTAACAGTAAGAGCATCAGCTATGTGCCGCAGTGATTCCACTGTTAAAATTGGTAAATGATTGAATATTCCTTGACAAATATTTCTGTTAGCATCATTACCTCGTGTATCCTCCAAATCTGTCTCTTCTGCACTGCTTTAGGCTCTAAGTTTCCTCACACTCTGCTACATCAGAGAAGCCAGTGATATGAAAATGTGACACACTCCTCAGCCAATGGGAGCTGAGAACGAGAATGTTGTGTTGCTATGCCACAAAGCAAGAAGAGCAGAACTGTTAACACCATAGAGGAGAGGCTCCAGTGGACTTATTAAAATGGCAATTCTCTGTGGGTGTATTACAGTAACTATAAGTGGGTGAGCGGTGGAATGCTTGGAGCGACAGTCCGCATTATTCTGCATGTGTTCGAATTTTTTTAATCAGAAAAATAAAATGGTTTCCTTGAAATTCTTTTACAAATATCATCGTTTTTATTCTATTTACTGTATTTACAGAATATTACATACAGGAGTGAAAGGAAAAAAAATATAAATACAGATTTTTTTTTTGTGACTTAACCTTTGCCTTTACCACTAGCACTAGTCTTAGGGCCCCAATCAGGTACTAACGGTGGTCATTTATATGTAGGCTACATAACTGGTAAATGAAAGAAAAACAGCTCGAGTTAGATAAGCAAACATGTGAGTCCTACAAAGGAAATTTTAACTTTGTTTTTTCCAAAAATCAGAAACAAATGGACAATTTCAAAAAAACCTTAGACAGTGGTCGGCCAAGGAAAAGTAGAAAAACATCATTAGGTTATACAGGGCGTCCTCGACATACGGCAAGGTTAAATCGCCTACTCTTATACATTTATTAACAAAGTCTTGTTCCATCATTCCAACATACAACGTTTAAATCCGCCAACTAGTTCACATGAGAACTAGTTCACGAGTGGAGCGGAAGAATATGTGCTGCTATACTCGGGAAGACATCTTTGTTTACATATCATACATTGGATTGTGTTACATTCGCTTTCTTTCTTTGTTTGTTGTTTTTGTGTTTGTTTGCCCTTCATTATGACTCCCAGGCCTAAGTCAGATTCACCTGATGTTTTTATGTCCAAGATCAGTGGTTCTCAAACTGCGGTACGCTAGTGGTACACGGGGAAAATTTATATTTTCACTTTTACATTTTCAATTCATACAACATTTAGACAAAAATGTGTAGCTACTTGTGAGATTATGTATTGAGATTAGGCAGTACGGAATTATGGGAAAGTTTGAGAACCACTCTCCTAGATGATGATGTTACCACCGTGTTAGCCTAGCATTAGGTGGGTGACATAGGTACTTATGTACATAATGGGAGTACTGACTTATGGCAAACGTCGAGTTACGCTGCGCCAAAAGAACGGAACTCTGACGTACATCGAGAACCTGTTGTTGAGTTAAACCTTTAAATATATGGCTGTGAAAACTGTTTTCCTACTTAACATTTTTAAACATTAGCTAAAGGAGCGGCAACAGTCAAAATAATGTAAGTGAATACTTAAGTAGTAAAGAAGTAGCGATTTAGCAAGTTTACTACTACAGTGCAGAACTACTACTGTTGATGCTTTCAACATACTTCATCATAACGGCGCCTTAAAAGCTTTTTGCCAGTGAGTGCACATTTGAAAATACTTTATAGGGCTTTGCAGAGTTACTCAAGTTTTCTTGACCTTTTATTACGTAAAGTTTACACACATTTATACGCTGGTTTACGGGTTCAGTTACAGACAGAAGATGGTCAGAACAGTTCCGTGGAGGTCTGTTCCAAAATTCCGACGAACAGGAAACACACAAGACTCTACCGTTTTACACATTTGTTTTGGTGCAATCTATAACCAGGTAGGTTTGATGTAAACAAAAAAACAAAACAAAAAAAAAAAATTGGTGTTTTTTTAAAAAACAACTAAACGCTCAGTACACTAACTAGACTTTTTTTTTTTTTACATACTTTTCTAATAATTTAATTTTCTCGAGAGTTGTTACTATTTACATGGACAAATATATATATATACAGTATAAATATTTCTCCAGGGTAGAACAATGAAAATGTCAGGGCTTAATGTGAGGAGAACACACAGACGAAACAAGAGAGAGAGAGAGAGTTTTTGGAGCAGTTTTGCAATTTGCTAAAATCTTTTTAAAAAGATTTTATCCCACTGACCAGCTGTTGGTAAAAGCAGTTGTCTTGGTAAGCTCGGACAGACACATCACAAGGTCCTTTCAAGGTTCTTCCTGGGCCGCAAGGTGTGCAGATTTCAGATGTCCAACATCTGGCCAGTTACTTAAAAGAAGGAACAAAAATTACCATTAAAATCAGTTTGTGCATCATCATAAAGTAAATGTGCAAAAAACAAAAAGAAAAAGAGGGGTTTTACTTAGGCTTTTCCACAAAGAGCAGATGATTGTTGTTGAATGTCTGGTAAGAAGTTAGTAGATGAACTCTCCAGGAACCTCCTGCAGGACGGCGGCAAACGGCTCCTCAAACTTGAAGCGCTTGGAAACGGCCTTCTGCTCAGTGGCCCGAACCTCCATGTCTGAGCTGGAAGTCTGGCGGCACTGACCCAAAGTGTAGGCCGCCACCACTATCAGCTCCTCTGTCACAGGCTGTTCCTCCTTTAATTCCTCCTCCTCCTGCTGCTGCTGCTGCTGTGCTGCGTTCACGTTGCCGACTGGGTCATGCACGATGGCGCTGCAGGACACTTCTTGGTCCTTCGGTGGTTTTAAAGGCTGAAGCCAAGGATGCTGGAGACACTGCTCGGCTGTGGCTCGATCCCTAAAGATACGGAAATATTAGCACACGTAGTTGAAATGAGATATTTTCATAATGTATTAAACTCAACTCAATACTTTGAACTCTCTACAGTATATGGATTTGAAATGTTCAAAAATCAGTGTAGCTTTCGTTACAATAAACAAACAGTATTTTTGTATTGTAGTATCTTATAAGTGGTAGATTGATCAGAAAGATGCAGATTCCCTATTTCAATTTAAGTCTCTAGGATAAGATTTAAACTGTACTTACCTATAATTATATTTACATATATATGTTTATATAATATATATATTATATATATTTTATATATATATAATATATATATTATAATGTTTATAATATATCATAATATTTACATATATATGTTTATATATATGAAATATAATGTAAATAAATTGGATCAATTCTGTATTCCAACTGATTTCCCTGTATGGTGCTGCAGTGAAGTGTGTGCTTTACTGTGGCTTCTTGCGGAGCAGCATCTGCATGAAGGACAGGGCGGCCTGGTCCAGATGCCGCAGCTCGTCCTCGGCATAGCTGATGTTAAGCTGGGAAATGTTAAGGAACGTCTCCTGCTTGTCCTCGCCCAAGAATGGAGAGACTCCTGTGAGCATCACATATGCCAGAACCCCAATACTCCTGAACACATGGGCAGAAGTGAAGTCACTGTTAGTGTTGAGCTGATGTGTGACAACATGAAAAGCTAAAGTTACATCACAGTAATCACCGGGTTTATATTAGTAAGTACACCGATTCTAAAAATGCAGTAACATTTATCCTCCACTGTCTAACATTGGAAGAAAAAAAAATTCACTTTCTCTGTGTAGAAAACCAAAAATACACTTAGGTTAAAAAAAAAAGGTGCCCGGTCTCTCGCAGGCCTCAGTCATCCAGCTTTGACTTCTGACCTGTTCCATTTGCTTCAATTACAAGACACTGGTTGGATTTCTGCCATGGTTTCACTAAATGTACCACACGGGGGCGGTGTTGAACGTTGAATAGTGCAAAAGGTTTCAGGGCAGAAGAGTATAAAATACTCAAAAAAAGTAAAAAAATGCGACCTTTGATTTAACTTAATAGAACTCTGACCACAAAAAAAAAATATATATATACACATATATATATATATACACACATATATATATACATACATATATATACATACATATATATATATATATACATACATATATATACATATATACATACATATATACATACATATATATATACATACATATATATACATATATACATACATATATACATACATATATATATACATATATATACACATACATATATATATATATATACATACATATATATATACATATATATACATATATATATATACATACATATATATACATACATATATACATACATATATATATACATACATATATATATACATATATATACATATATATATATACATACATATATATATACATACATATATATATATATATATATACATTTTTAAAAATTAATGTTAAATGTTGGTCTTACCACATGTCCGTTGCCGTGCTTATTGGCTCGTAATTCAGAATCTCAGGAGCTGAAAAAGAAAGGAATGTTAACATGCTTTTTGATTCGCCCGAAAAGGTGGATGTAAGAATTTGTATCTGTAAATACACACAGTATGTCAGTGGCATGTCAGTCAAATATCGTCAAAATACTTTGTATCAGTGATCTGTAATATATATTACATGTAGACAGGTACGCTTTCTCTCAATGTTTGATCATATGTCTCTGTCGGTATTTTTCTTTTGGGGTGACCTGTTATACAAATGGGGTCGCGTGAAATGTCTAGGATAGTTTGATAAGTCAAAACTTATCTTCTTTTCTTATTGTGTGCTGTTAGAAGAAGGTTCCAAGAAACTGAGCAACTCACCAACATACTCCGGGGTTCCCATGATCTCTCTGAGCTCCTGGTGGCTGCAGACCATCCTGGACAGACCAAAGTCCACGATCTTGACGTCACCCAGAGGAGAGCTTCTGGTCAGCAGAATGTTCTGGGGCTGCAGAACATTAAACACACAGCACACATTGGGGAACATCAGCAAACTGGATGCGGTTACATTTGCGAAAAATTATTATTTTTGTTGTTGTTGTTGTATTCACTCTTCAGTCACTGTAAACACTGCTGATTGAAAATTGGCGTAAAGTGCCGTAATAGTCAAGACTCTCAAGTTTCCGATACTGGGCTGTTTGCGCCTGTTATCATCTGCTCCTCAAGCTAGCGTGTCATTAGCTAGCGCAAAATGGACATGTTTTTGACAATGCTTAAAACATTTTCGTTAACAATTTGCTGACGCTAAACAAGCGTAATAATCATTGGAATGTCAGTGAAGTTTAGAAAAGGTGAGAAAACAGCTGAATAAGGTTACATGTGCATGCGCTTGTGAATTTCACGGCTGACCTTTAGGTCAAGGTGGACTATGTCGTTCCGGTGTAGGAAGGTGACTCCCTCTAGGATTTGCCTCATAAGCTTCCTCACGTCCTCTTCACTGAAGGCCTCGTCATCGGACACGCACTGGTTGAAGATCTCACCTCCGGCCGCACTGCATGAAACACATCAGACGAGGGGATTTAAAATACTGTCATCATGTATTCATGTTGTAGTGCCGTTCATGGGTAGGGGGGGGGGTAAAGACGGGCTTTAATGGCTCTGCGTGATGCAGTTTTCAATACATGTTCAATTAATAACAGGGGGAACTGCAAAAAAAAGTATTTTAACACAATAAAAATCTCAATGAACATTTGAAAAGCAAATTGATATTTAAGCTCATTCAAGGATAGTACGATGAAGAGCTGAAAGACTTCAGAATACTTCAGTAATGTCGGGGTCAGTATTGGCCAAGAACTTCACAATCGGTGCATCCCTAGTAATCAGTTTACACTGAGATATAATAAATAGATAATGACTAATAAATGTGTTGTTTTTATACATGTGAAGTTTCCCCAATTCCAATTCTTTCTACTGAAGTGAGGTACAAAAAAAAAACCCACTTTTTTTTTAATGTGTCACATTGTGGGACGAAGCATTGTTCCGCCTCTGCGACTGTTTTTTTTTTTTTAGATGTATCGCAGAATAATAACAGGGTGATCACATTCACTGAGGTGTGAGTGTGGACAAGTCTCCGGTCTGTTGCACCTGCAGAAAAACAAACTAACAAATTTGACTGTAATTTAAATGTCCTATTTTACCCGAGCTGCATGTGTTTGAAATGTGGAAGGAAACCAAGTGACCCAAAAAAGAAAAACCTAAAACACCGCTCTGGTTCCCTGTTTCATCCACAAGTTCATCCAAAAAGAGAATATGAAACTGCTCATTACACACAACTTGAGGACCATGAGGGCACAGAAACAAATCACTGGCGGACAGTTTTGTTCAAATCCCCTGTGTTGTGATTTGTATGTGTTGTCAGAAATAGCAGGGTAGCAGCAAAACAACACAGCGATGACACCTTTTTTTCCTGTTGATTCTATTTTGGGAAACACCAAAATACATGTCTCTTGTAAAGTATAAAGTTAAAAAAAAGTATAATTAGTGGCCTTCATGGAGCTTTCGCTTTGACCTGATTTGGAATCTTCCAGAAGAACTCAATTAGGAAGAAATAAAACAGAGGGGAAGCAGTCAAGAATAGACCAGGTCTGTGTCCTCAGGGTGCTAATGAATGGGGCTTTGTCCCAGAGGACAGAGCAGGGTTCGTCAAATGTACAGTAGGATTAACAGTGAAACAGATGGGCCCTGACCAAACTAAAAAAAAAAAAAAAAACCAACACTAACGATGTAGAATAACACAGATCTTAAATCTCAGATGTTAGGGAAACCAAATCCTTGACATATGTCATCCACATGTTTTTAACACAATTAAAAACCATAGTGAAGTTCTCCACGTTTTCTGGCACACGTATTATAAAATTCAGTATATTCAAGTTGTTAAGTGTTCAATGTTTATTTTGCGTTGAGTTCATCTACATTTTCTTGGTGGCCAGATATGGATGGTCAGGCCTTTTTAATCTGGCCCACTGAACTTTTTCAAATTATATTATTAAATTACATTATCATTAGACTTCTATCATTACGCCTTTTCCATGCAATGCCCATGTTTCTCCAATAGATGGAGTAGTCAAGCGCTAGAACTAATCTGAGATAACATCAAGGGATGTGCAGATCCATTTATTGACCATTATACAATCAGCCAATCACAGGCACATTCACACCTACAGTTAGCTTATAGTCCTGAATAATAACCTATAGCGGGGTTTTCACAGGCACATTCACACCTACAGTTAGTTTGTAGTCCTGAATAATAACCTATAGAGGGGGTTACGAACTATATTTGTTGGCGGGCCAGAATTTTTCTAGACAGACACCTTGGAGTCCAGGTTCTAACATTATTGTTAGGGCCGGATTTGGCCCAAGGCCTGTCAGTTGAAAATCACTGATCTATGCCGTTAAATCAGAGCCATTATTCCATGTAGCTCCATGCAATTGTACAAAAAGCTACAATACTATTTCATTAATAAAATTTGTGTTTTTTAATCATTCCATTTTTTTTAAAAGTTGAGTTTGAACTTACAGGACAAATTAGAATCAATGTATGAACATTGGGTTACTTTCATTACTGGGTCTACCCACTGATGAGATACAAAAATGGCAGACCCAGAAAAGAGATTCATGCCATTGGCCACTAAATAAAGCTCTTGTGTATGAGACCTGTAAAAGTAAAAAGGTGACACATTGGGGAAATTAGTGAAGTTCTCATTATTATTGTAGTACAACTGGATTTGGTATTATCTAAATCTCCAACGAAAGAATGTAAGGAATGTACGTTGTGGGGGAATCACATGCTGACGGCAACTCTGTGGACTGTGTGTGTGTGTGTGTTTGTGTGCACAATGTGAGCTTAAATTTGAAAAATGTTCTCCCTTAGAGACACTTATACGATTTACTGGTACAGACTCTAGAAGACAATTACAAAATAATCAAGAAAGGGACAAGAAAGAGTCAGACTTAATTAATCAAAGCAAAATTAATTGCACCTACAAGATATATGACTTACCAGGGGTCTTCGAACCCCGGTCAGCAAACTGCCATGGGCCATTTGGTACAGGGCCAAATTAATATTTTACTTCATTTAAAGAGAAACTGGCAATAAACTGTCATAAACCAATACCTAAATAAAACAAAATCTGAAAGATATTTTATTTTGAAAATGGACTAATCCTTAGCGATTCCTTAACAATCCTTCAATCATTAGTGCGACACTATTGGTCCGCTACATCAGCTGGTAAGAGTCAACCGGTCCTTGGTACAGAAAAGTTTGAGGACTGCTGACTGATACAACTTGATTTACGGCAGCATTTTGATAATGAGATGTAATTTAAGAGCTACCCCGTTTGATACACACTTCCTGAATAATGTTCAATATTCTTTAATGTATGTTATCAATACGGCAAGTTGGAAATATCTGCCAATACTGACAAGTGTAACCACTGTTAGCCCCCTGCCCAAAAGACTAAATGTGTCACCCACATTACCCCGAATATGGTCTGGGTGTTGTTCCTGAACCGTGACACTTGCTTTGAAGTTCTGCAAGAGGAGGTATTCGCTCAGTCATAGTTTAATTAGTGGGTTGCAAATGTACACAAACAATTCGGTGTCAATTCAATTTGAGGGGTTAACATCGACTCAGCTTTGATCAGCCAACCATGAGGTTCAGTTTTAGATGGTTCCCAGAATGAGAAAAACTAGAAGCGCACCTAGTGACCTAAATGATCTGCTTCACACTTGACCTATTTATGTGGTACTACAAACACACAAACACTGATCCCCAGTGGGTCTACCAGGGCCTCAGCTAGAAAGAAGTCTTCACAAGGTTTTGAAAGACAAATTGTTACTCAAACAATGGCTGCGGAGTTACTCTGGCATGTGGTACTCGATTTCTTTTATACAAGCTGTAGGACTCACCTAGATTCTACAGTAAAACCTCAACTACTTACAGCAGAAGATAGTACACGCTTTGGTAATGGACCAATTTGTTCAAATCCAATGACATCACTATGTATTGGGATAAAAGAACATCCTGCCGAAGTCTCATCAGACTGAAAAGCATTTCTCTAAGACAAGGGTCTTGAAGTCAAATGAGCTGAAAGCCATTGTTGTCAATTTCGTTGCACTAAAGGGTCACATTGGGTATCCATGGTCATTACAAAATAAAAAATAAACCCTGATATTTTAGAAAAGGTAAAGTTTTTGGTTTGGGATAAATATAAAAGTGTTTTAAAATATATTGAGAACAAAGGTAAGTTACAGGTCATTATCAGAAAAAAATGATTGAGATCAAAGGAATTAGAGAATGTACCAGTTAAAGAGCACCGACCTCATTCTGATCCCAACTTTACCAATCCTTTTCATCCCAGTCATGTTATCTTTTCCTATTTTGAGGCAAAGTGTACATTACTAGAAATATTTCATTTTCTTTCAAGTATTTTCTATTTTCCAGTATGGCAAACAACTTAAATGATAGATGACGAGCCAAAAACTCTAAAAAAATGTCACCTGCCAATTATAAAGCTGTAAATTGAGACCAACGACCATTTACCTTTATATGAAATCTAGGAATGGCTCAATACAACTTTTTCATGTCCAATAGTTAAACCATTACTGCAACTTTGAGTGCTGATACTGATATCACTCTGGTTCCTTCTTGTCTTGTCTTTAGAATGCCGTGGGCTGCCATTGCAGATTGAGCCATTACTATTTACTTTTAGACTGGGATTGGCAGCCAGACCGACCCAAAAAACAGTAGCCAGAAAGACAGTTTCTGAACGCAAGACTGTCTACTTTTAAATCCTAAAGAGCCGTGTTGCACCAAATGAGACAGTTTCTGAACGCAAGACTGTCTATTTTTAAATCCTAAAGAGCCGTGTTGCGCCGAATGTAATTCCCCTAACAGTCAATGATTTTCTTCCCTTGTATGACTCTGTCCTCATGGGCAATCAACCATACTATGGCTACTCACATGTGATTGTACAGTTCGACTAAAATAATGATCCTTTGGCTGGAGCCTGGCCAGATATAAGGCCTGGAGCTCACTGACACTCTCATTCATTCTTTCTCTGCGCCCTCTAAAACTGCTCTCTCTCTATTTCATTTACACTAGCACACGATCCCCTTTCTAAGCCTCATCCCTGACCATTACTTTCCTCCCTCCATTTTTTGGAATGGCATGAATAGTGTCGTTGAGCTGACCTTCATTTGTATTAAATCAAGTAGTTACTTAGCCCTTAAAGTAATGTTTTTTTATATTTACATCAAAACCAAACTCAAAGGATCTTTTACTCTTTAGGCTTTAATTTGTAGACTTACTTCATATAACCTCAATATCAATTCTGTCCTTTTTTTTTATCCTAAACAGTACAATGTTGTACTGTTATCTGAGCAACCGTTCTCACTTTGACCTTTGTTAAATCATCTAAATTTGAACAGCTGCATCTGAAGATGAAATTCTGTGAGGTCTGTGGCACATTTTCTAAAGCCCCCAGACAACAAATCCTCATATAAAGAAGCTTATGGCATAGCTGACATGGATGATCACATAGCATTCACGATGCATTAATGGTTTCACATACATAAAATGTTAGGACACTGCTACCGCATTGTATCGTATACACTACAGGCGCTTTATTGCGTGGGGAGGTTTTGATGTTGTTTGGCTATTACAGCTGATCAAGTTTACCATGCATTAAGATTATCACCACTTAGGGTGTACTCACATTTGGGCCAGTTGTTCTGTACTGTACTGAAGCCTGAATGCCCCAACTTCCCTGTACCCCACTGGCCTAAACTCACATTAGCCTAAACACAAGCGTGCTGAAGCGCAATTCACAAATACGTCATCCAAGTTGAAATACGACCGGAGTGGAAAGCGGTGGAAAGTACCAAGCGCTAACGGGGTGTTTTTAGAACATACTAGAAAGCATAGGTCCAGTGGTTTAATAATTATGTATTTCATTTTGAGTGCTTCATCTACAGTCTGTCCTCTACAATGTCAAAGACATCGACAGTGTGGCAGCATTTTAGACGAGCAAAATGGAAAAAAAAAAAAAGTCAAATGCACAGTTAGCATATCACAGCTCGACTACAAACATGGCATATCTCCTAAAAACGGTAATCGAACTTGTCTGGGTTTGGTTCCTCCACCCGTTTTGATTGTATGAACATGGCAGAATTGGCATATTTAAATGTTTTAGTCTAACAACTGCTGGCACACCCGCCCACAACAACGGCAGATACACCCAGACCAAATGCTCTATTGGTTTGATCAGTTATGCACTTGTCTTGATCTGGTTTGTTTAAATTTTCTTTTCTTGAACTGGACTTGCCTTTTGTGTTTAGGAGTAAAAGTGAATCGTGTTTTTTTGTGATATATATCACAATATATATATATATATATATATATATATATATTGTGCTTATATCACTAGTTGATTAGTCAATTTTTAGTCAAAATTTCAGGGCTTCAGTTAAGTAAGACTTCATTGGGTTCATTACAGCCCTAGAAATATTTCATTTGTAAACAGCTTTAACTCCTGGGCTGGGATCTACAAAAATAGAAATATGCAGCTACATAGCATGCAGCTGTCATAGTCTGTTGCAGAATCATGGGGTTAGTTTGTGTTTTACTTGCCATGGGTCCAAACAGAAACGCTAAGGAACATATTGTAGTAATGGGGCAATAGATCAGTGTTTGTGTGCGTCATGATGCAAACATTTCATTTTACATCAGGATTTGTCTGGAATGTAGACTACAGAAGTGTATAATTAATTTGTGTGAGTATGGCCTGATATTCAGCATTGCAAATCTGTGTCGACTAGGTTGGCATTATGAGGTGCACCATCACCAGTCAACGGTAGCAGTCAATTCTGACATTATCCCCTTAGTGTAAAATGTCCGGAGATTAGGATTAGGTGCTGACGATGGGGGAGGACGGGGGGCAACTAAAACATTGATGGAAACACCGTTTAACAGGACAGACAGCAATGTAAAGGACATGCTGCTGATAGCACATAATCTGTTTAATACTACAATCCCTTTGAAGACACTCATATCTGTATCTCGTAATTTTCCCCCTTTAATAACAGAATTAACAAAAATAAATAAATAAAATAACTACAACTACTAATGTAAACAGGGACAGAATATTTACCACTCGAAAAAAACCAACTGTAACATAAACATAATTTGACTTGTTTACATAGAATGTATTTAAAAATATTAGTCGTATCCACTGTTTGACTTCACACTAGATTTTGCATTGTTGTTAGGGCTCTAACATTCCAGTCTATTTGCCCTGAACCGTTAGGTACACTACTGTAACCATGTTTTCAAGTGTCAATTGTTAAGTCCAACTTTTTCGCTACAATATATATTTACATATATTCTATATATATATTTGTATCTATATTCTATATATCTAACTAAAAAAATCCAGATGCTTTTAAAACGTTTGACACATTACCATTGAAGTGGTGCAAACACTGAATAACAGAGTGAAAAACACTCAAGCACGTCAGGGAAAAGCATTTTAATGGCAACTATTTTTGTTTGTCACTAGCTTGTGTGGGAGTAAAGGCTTAAACAAAATATGGAATTCAGGAGCAGAGACATGTGGACAGAGTGCGGGGGTGAGCGTTAGCTTTTTGATCAGTGGTGCACACATCATGAATGAACAAACACACACACACACACACACACACACTGACACACATAGACAATGAGAACCAGGTCAAGCATGGCCTGAGCATAACCAGTGAGATGAGATCATCAACAACTGGTGTGACGACTGTGGTACGAACTACACCATCACGTGTGTGTATGTATATAGTTGCTTTTGTGTATGGTTAAGTTGCTTTCCTCACTGTTACTGATTAACTGAAAAT
>NC_024309.1:1590603-1594648 GCF_000523025.1 Cynoglossus semilaevis | reverse complement strand
ATGGATTAAGATGTAGATGATCATTAAAAGTAAGTGAAAATAACCTATGTGATCTTACAGCAAACAGCTAAATTTATTTCCTCAAACAATTCTGTAATTAATGTTTTCCACAAGTTTGAACAAACTTTAACCACCAACACAACATTCTAATGTTAGCGCTGGGTTTGAAAATCACTTCGAACACATTTTGCCGACCTTGAACACTTTCATCTTCTCACTACAGGAGTGTCGACTGACCCAGATTCATTAAGCGCAGTGGCGGTGGTAGATGTAAAGACCCCATAATAAAGAGAACGCACGTGTACACACCAACACAAACACATTGCCCCGGGGAAATCCTCTGATATGCAGCCAGTGATGGACATGACAGTCCTACATTATTCTGCTTCCTCTGGCTACTGTCAATGCTCTAATAATCCAGGGCAGCACCCTGGCTAAACCCAACTAAAGCTTATTGAAATAGCATCAACAAAATATACAGCACTGGTGGACCCAATCCGGCCCACCAAACACGCCAATCTGGCCCGCAGGCCACTTGTTAATTATCACTGCTGCATATTTTGTTGATGCTCTTTTGCGTTAATAATTAGTTAATACGACCATCAACAAATGTCAATTTAGGACAGGAAAGGGCCAAAAAAGCATATAATACTTTGTATTATTATTAATAGGACTGATTTGATTTAATATAGTTAAATGGGGAGTTTTATTTTACAATTATCCGACACTTTCCTCTGGTCCAGCTGAAGATGGAGAAGGTATTTCTGACTTATTCTGAGTATGTGGCTTTAAAGGACTTGTTCATACCCTCCACGCTCAGGGCGTGATTACGGCACTGATCTGCTTCAACCTCAGCTGATCTCATGTGACAATCATGAGACTGAAGCCGATGGAAGTTGCAAACTTCAAAGACTGGAAATGAGATTCAAATAACTGCAGACTCTTTGTACAAATCTGCTTCTGGTGGATTGGCCTATTGAAATAAACCACTTACACAGGAGGTGCCAATAGGAATATGTGGTTCCTCGGGGGCTTAAACCTAGGACCCTCTGTGTGTAAGGCAGGCATGTTAACCGCTACACAATGGAACCACCAAAAGTATGCAGTAGCATTTTTTGGAATTTGATGTTTGGTGCTCATTCACAATACATTTCCTACTAAATTCAAGACATGTTTTGAAGTGAAGTTAAGGTGATGAGTATGACCTGATTGACTGAGATCTTTCGCAGATTTTTCATTTCCATCTCTACAAAGTTTTCCATTCTGGCTTCACCAGGCAACTAACATCTAAAATGTTCTGCAGGAAACCTAAAAAGAATCCATTTCAGTTTACTTCCATCCATCGAACCATCTCGTTGTGGCAATCAGTTTTGGTCTTCCTTGTCATTCTCCTTGAGCTGATTGCCAACCATTTCATACAATTTCCTATTCCATACTTTTAAACTGTATTGCTTCAACTGGCATCACTCGTAGCCCATTGAACTACTTTAAACATTACCATACCTCTCTGGCCACACTTAGCTCATCTAGCTCAAGAGATTGGCTCCTGAGGCTTCTCCAGTTACCTCTCCCAAGGCCACCCATCATCTTGCTCTCTGTATTTGTAAAACCTGGTCCATATTGCTACCCTCCCTCCCTAAGATCCTCTCCCACCTCCTTCCCATCCATCACAATGGTTTGCATGTATTTTTACTTATTTATTTATACTTCAATTGTGCCTAGATTACAGTGTCTTTGAGTTGTTTGAAAGGTGGTTTCTAAATAAAATGCACTAAAGAAATGTAACAAGTAAGAAATGTGCTTGGGATGGATGTTAAAATTTAAAACTAGGTTGTGTTTCTAAACTATGTAAAAGAACAATGCTGTGTTCTAGAGTTCCCAGGAGCATTGTGTTTTAATGTAGGTCTTCCCATGGAATCAGTACAAGAGCGGTGTTTGGTTTAGGAATCTGGGTCTGCTTTTTAAAAAACGTGCTGGGCCACCAAAGCCTTTACTACTGCAGCCTCAGCACATTTTTAGACAAACTAGCAGCCTCATTCACAAACAACAGAGAGTGCCTGAGTTGTGTGCGTGTTCATAAAATCACAACTGGGCTGATATCTTGGTTACATTCAGTGCATTGGTGGAGTTTGGAAAGTTAGGGTTGTTACAGCAGGCTACAATATTTCAAATGTAGCCTGCAAAATTATCAGTAGGCAGCAGCTGTCGTATGAATGTTAGAAAAATAAGTGTAATGGTATATGTTTTTGGTTTTATTAATACAGTCATTTACCACTCCCATTAGGCCAATGCAAAACTCCAAATAGTCAGGTCAGACTACTGTCCTAACAAAACAACTGCATGACCCCAATTATAATTTACGCAGCTAAAAAAAAAGTGGAGAAACTGCTATTAGTTGGTGAGAGCAGTTTTAATTTTAGGTTCCACTAAAACAGCAATAGAAGTGGTCACATCTAATTTAATACAATTAGGTCAGATGACAGGACAACGCCAAAACTGGAAATTATGTCAGTGATCTGGAAGTGCACACGAGGGCCCAGGGATTCAAAATGTCAATGAATATAACTCCGAAACACTACCCGAGAGGCACAAAAATAATTGACAAATGTTCAACTTTCCGATTCTCACGGTGATGGCAAAGGTTGCACGGAATAGTCCGCCTGCGAAAATTTGAATAAAATAGTCAGTAAATCAACAATCATCAAATAAAACATAAAATATCTGTGGGTCTTTCCCAGATATATTGAAATATGTCCACACCGCAGACATGTTAGTACTCATGGCAAGCTGTTTTAACATTTAAACACTTGTATTGCTATGTATTGCAAATATCTCTATCTGAGCAGTTTTGCCTAGTTAAAAAAAAAAATTCAGATATTCAACAAGCTTGCGCTGGCCGTAGTATTTGCTTGCATCATCATGACTTCCTGTTTCGGCTGTGTTGTTTTGGTGATTAAAGTCTTTCGGATAAAAACTGAAAATCAACCGCCTTCACAATGACTGATGGATACTCACTCAAAGCCTTCAACCAAATACTTTTTAAATACTCGCCACCATCTGTCTGTACATACACTATTTACAATCAGTGCAGCCACCTGGCAGACAGCCTAAGTAGCTTCAGTGTCAGCTTTGCTCACGTGACATGCAGACACAACAATTTGTGATTTTAAATTCCACAAAACTAACATTTAACCCTTTAAATTTGTGTATTTTTCATAATATTAAGGTACAATATTAAGAGTTGGACCCCGTATATCATCAAATACATGTGCATTGCCACTGCACCTGCATCAGTTGACAACAGTTGTCCAGAAACTAACATTTGGAGTTAGTTAGTTTTGAATAACAACAGCTTTTCAACAGCCTTCGACATAAAACTAAATATCCTTGATAACACAACCAGTTAACATGTGAGGACGTCGATTTTTTTGACGTCATTAACGTTCACCAACTACCTGTTTCGTGACAGAAAAGTCTAGTTTTCTTCTAGAAAAAACGTTTATTCGGCTATCAAAATAATCGTTTCTGTCAGCTATTGCAGATATTTTAGCGTGTCTTCAGTTCAGAACTCTAAACAGTAGCATGGTCTTACCTGCCGAGTTCTTTTCCGCGAATGATGGAGTAGTAGTCGGTGAACGGTTCCGTCCGGATTGTTGTTTGAATTTCCCACAGTAAGCCGCCGACGGTGCAGTTCTGTCTCGGTTCGGCACAAATGCTCCCACTTCTCGGGTCCGCGGCGTGTGTACACTCAGGAATCATTATGCAATCGTTTGTTTGGAGGTTTTAAAAAAAACAAACAAACAAAAATCGACCAAATAGCATGCGTTAGCACATTATACGATAGAACTCCAAAAATGTTTTTTTAATATGGGCTTACAATATAGTTAATATAGCAGACAGAAGCAATTGCAGCGTAGGACTTGAAATTCCCTAACTTTACATTGTATTTTAAAAAGAATAAAGAGTAAAGTGCGGAGCTCTGCTAGGACGTCTCTTCCACTGACGTCTATCTACGGCTTCTGACTAGTGATGTGTCGTTCGCGAG
>NC_024309.1:1585851-1590503 GCF_000523025.1 Cynoglossus semilaevis | reverse complement strand
AGGTTGCTAGGTCAATCCCCGGTGCTAGTAGTCTTTTCTGTATGGAGTTTGCATGTTATCACAGTGTGGGATTACTTCTGGGGGCCACCTGCTTTCCCTCACAGTCAAAACATGGTAAGTTCAAAATCTTAACTCTGAATACTGTTCAGACTGTTCAAGTTTCCAGAGTGCACCCTTGTGGTGATGGTATGGATTAAGATGTAGATGATCATTAAAAGTAAGTGAAAATAACCTATGTGATCTTACAGCAAACAGCTAAATTTATTTCCTCAAACAATTCTGTAATTAATGTTTTCCACAAGTTTGAACAAACTTTAACCACCAACACAACATTCTAATGTTAGCGCTGGGTTTGAAAATCATTTCGAACACTTTCTGCCGACCTTGAACACTTTCATCTTCTCACTACAGGAGTGTCGACTGACCCAGATTCATTAAGCGCAGTGGCGGTGGTAGATGTAAAGACCCCATAATAAAGAGAACGCACGTGTACACACCAACACAAACACATTGCCCCGGGGAAATCCTCTGATATGCAGCCAGTGATGGACATGACAGTCCTACATTATTCTGCTTCCTCTGGCTACTGTCAATGCTCTAATAATCCAGGGCAGCACCCTGGCTAAACCCAACTAAAGCTTATTGAAATAGCATCAACAAAATATACAGCACTGGTGGACCCAATCCGGCCCACCAAACACGCCAATCTGGCCCGCAGGCCACTTGTTAATTATCACTGCTGCATATTTTGTTGATGCTCTTTTGCGTTAATAATTAGTTAATACGACCATCAACAAATGTCAATTTAGGACAGGAAAGGGCCAAAAAAGCATATAATACTTTGTATTATTATTAATAGGACTGATTTGATTTAATATAGTTAAATGGGGAGTTTTATTTTACAATTATCCGACACTTTCCTCTGGTCCAGCTGAAGATGGAGAAGGTATTTCTGACTTATTCTGAGTATGTGGCTTTAAAGGACTTGTTCATACCCTCCACGCTCAGGGCGTGATTACGGCACTGATCTGCTTCAACCTCAGCTGATCTCATGTGACAATCATGAGACTGAAGCCGATGGAAGTTGCAAACTTCAAAGACTGGAAATGAGATTCAAATAACTGCAGACTCTTTGTACAAATCTGCTTCTGGTGGATTGGCCTATTGAAATAAACCACTTACACAGGAGGTGCCAATAGGAATATGTGGTTCCTCGGGGGCTTAAACCTAGGACCCTCTGTGTGTAAGGCAGGCATGTTAACCGCTACACAATGGAACCACCAAAAGTATGCAGTAGCATTTTTTGGAATTTGATGTTTGGTGCTCATTCACAATACATTTCCTACTAAATTCAAGACATGTTTTGAAGTGAAGTTAAGGTGATGAGTATGACCTGATTGACTGAGATCTTTCGCAGATTTTTCATTTCCATCTCTACAAAGTTTTCCATTCTGGCTTCACCAGGCAACTAACATCTAAAATGTTCTGCAGGAAACCTAAAAAGAATCCATTTCAGTTTACTTCCATCCATCGAACCATCTCGTTGTGGCAATCAGTTTTGGTCTTCCTTGTCATTCTCCTTGAGCTGATTGCCAACCATTTCATACAATTTCCTATTCCATACTTTTAAACTGTATTGCTTCAACTGGCATCACTCGTAGCCCATTGAACTACTTTAAACATTACCATACCTCTCTGGCCACACTTAGCTCATCTAGCTCAAGAGATTGGCTCCTGAGGCTTCTCCAGTTACCTCTCCCAAGGCCACCCATCATCTTGCTCTCTGTATTTGTAAAACCTGGTCCATATTGCTACCCTCCCTCCCTAAGATCCTCTCCCACCTCCTTCCCATCCATCACAATGGTTTGCATGTATTTTTACTTATTTATTTATACTTCAATTGTGCCTAGATTACAGTGTCTTTGAGTTGTTTGAAAGGTGGTTTCTAAATAAAATGCACTAAAGAAATGTAACAAGTAAGAAATGTGCTTGGGATGGATGTTAAAATTTAAAACTAGGTTGTGTTTCTAAACTATGTAAAAGAACAATGCTGTGTTCTAGAGTTCCCAGGAGCATTGTGTTTTAATGTAGGTCTTCCCATGGAATCAGTACAAGAGCGGTGTTTGGTTTAGGAATCTGGGTCTGCTTTTTAAAAAACGTGCTGGGCCACCAAAGCCTTTACTACTGCAGCCTCAGCACATTTTTAGACAAACTAGCAGCCTCATTCACAAACAACAGAGAGTGCCTGAGTTGTGTGCGTGTTCATAAAATCACAACTGGGCTGATATCTTGGTTACATTCAGTGCATTGGTGGAGTTTGGAAAGTTAGGGTTGTTACAGCAGGCTACAATATTTCAAATGTAGCCTGCAAAATTATCTGTAGGCAGCAGCTGTCATATGAATGTTAGAAAAATAAGTGTAATGGTATATGTTTTTGGTTTTATTAATGCAGTCATTTAGCACTCCCATGCAAATGCAAAACTCCAAATAGTCAGGTCAGACTAGTGTCCTAACAAAACAACTGCATGACCCCAATTATAATTTACGCAGCTAAAAAAAAAGTGGAGAAACTGCTATTAGTTGGTGAGAGCAGTTTTAATTTTAGGTTCCACTAAAACAGCAATAGAAGTGGTCACATCTAATTTAATACAATTAGGTCAGATGACAGGACAACGCCAAAACTGGAAATTATGTCAGTGATCTGGAAGTGCACACGAGGGCCCAGGGATTCAAAATGTCAATGAATATAACTCCGAAACACTACCCGAGAGGCACAAAAATAATTGACAAATGTTCAACTTTCCGATTCTCACGGTGATGGCTAGGGATGCACTGAATAGTCCGCCTGCAAAAATTTGAATAAAATAGTCAGTAAATCAACAATCATCAAATAAAACATAAAATATCTGTGGGTCTTTCCCAGATATATTGAAATATGTCCACACCGCAGACATGTTAGTACTCATGGCAAGCTGTTTTAACATTTAAACACTTGTATTGCTATGTATTGCAAATATCTCTATCTGAGCAGTTTTGCCTAGGATACTTTAAGGTTAAAAAAATGTCATTTATAGTTTAACTGGGTTCTTATATATGATGACACTTCTCC
This sequence comes from Cynoglossus semilaevis, assembly GCF_000523025.1. Lineage (NCBI taxonomy): Eukaryota > Metazoa > Chordata > Actinopteri > Pleuronectiformes > Cynoglossidae > Cynoglossus > Cynoglossus semilaevis. The sequence continues at coordinate 1,587,394 of NC_024309.1, read as the reverse complement.
CAGGTCTCCCAGGGATGTGCTTGAGTGTGAGAGTTCTTGAAAGCTTGTTTGGGGTTTGGCCTATGCCCAAAGGGGGGTTGCAAGAATGACATTCACTAGAAAAACTAACTTGATGCTGATGTTCCACTCACTACATGCTGTTGAAGGCCTATGTACAAATTACTGCTATAGCATTCGTACTTTACATGGGGCACTGTCCTACTTAAATCCTTCTGTTGTTTTCTTTTGGACCAAAAGCCACCTGTCTATTTCTCCTTAGCTGACCTGAGATCTGAATGTAATAATAAATCTTGATGGGTCCTTCCTAATGCCTCCTGGTCTTCACTGTCATAACTGACCCTGAACCTGAGCAATAATAACCTGGCCATTCCACTTCCTTTCTGTTCTCATCTTATTTCCAGCATAGCTTGGGATTCCTGTACTGCAGTACTCCCCTACCTATCTGCTGAATAGGTATTAGTGTTTTCTCAATCCTCAACCACCTTAATAATGACTGATGGATACTCACTCAGAGCCTTCAACCAAATACTTTTAAATACTCGCCACCATCTGTCTGTACATACACTATTTACAATCAGTGCAGCCACCTGGCAGCCTAAGTAGCTTCAGTGTCAGCTTTGCTCACGTGACATGCAGACACAACAATTTGTGATTTTAAATTCCACAAAACTAACATTTTACCCTTTAAATTGTGTATTTTTCCATAATATTAAGGTACAATATTAAGAGTTGGACCCCGTATATCATCAAATACATGTGCATTGCCACTGCACCTGCATCAGTTGACAACAGTTGTCCAGAAACTAACATTTTGGAGTTAGTTTTGAATAACAACAGCTTTTCAACAGCCTTCGACATAAAACTAAATATCCTTGATAACACAACCAGTTAACATGTGAGGACGTCGATTTTTTGACGTCATTAACGTTCACCAACTACCTGTTTCGTGACAGAAAAGTCTAGTTTTCTTCTAGAAAAAACGTTTATTCGGCTATCAAAATAATCGTTTCTGTCAGCTATTGCAGATATTTTAGCGTGTCTTCAGTTCAGAACTCTAAACAGTAGCATGGTCTTACCTGCCGAGTTCTTTTCCGCGAATGATGGAGTAGTAGTCGGTGAACGGTTCCGTCCGGATTGTTGTTTGAATTTCCCACAGTAAGCCGCCGACGGTGCAGTTCTGTCTCGGTTCGGCACAAATGCTCCCACTTCTCGGGTCCGCGGCGTGTGTACACTCAGGAATCATTATGCAATCGTTTGTTTGGAGGTTTTAAAAAAAACAAACAAACAAAAATCGACCAAATAGCATGCGTTAGCACATTATACGATAGAACTCCAAAAATGTTTTTTTAATATGGGCTTACAATATAGTTAATATAGCAGACAGAAGCAATTGCAGCGTAGGACTTGAAATTCCCTAACTTTACATTGTATTTTAAAAAGAATAAAGAGTAAAGTGCGGAGCTCTGCTAGGACGTCTCTTCCACTGACGTCTATCTACGGCTTCTGACTAGTGATGTGTCGTTCGCGAGTGATTCGTTCAAAA
>NC_024309.1:1574154-1585589 GCF_000523025.1 Cynoglossus semilaevis | reverse complement strand
GTTTTAATTGCTTATGGCATTTTGTGTACTTTGTAGACTTTGTCAGCGGAAGCAAACCATGTTGCCTTCAGTATTTAGTGTCGGAGAACCGCAGCCTTCTTTACAACGCCCACAATAGGGCTAAAGCGACACCTGCTGTAAAACGAATGAAATGATTCGTTCAAGATTGGTTCACGACTCGTTCATTTTATTGTTCGAGAATCAAAGATTCGAATCAATAAAAAGAGTCGGTCTTCCCATCACTACTTCTGACTGAGCTGCTACTCTGCAGTCACAATGACAGCAGAATTTGATTGACAAATGCAATGGCCAATGGAAAGACGGAATTCTGTTGAGGCGGGTTCGCCTTTAAAAGTTGGTAGAACGATCATAAATAAAAGCCATACTTGTTGACGTAAGAATACTCGTATAAAATTGCTTTTAGTTGACTTATTTGTAACAATTAAAAGAAATATGACTAAAATGTGTGTTGATTTAATATAAATTGTTATTAATTTCAGTATGTAATGTTTTTCGATAGGGCACATTCTGTGTTGTTAGACAATAAAATCATTTAAAAAAAAAAAGATATTCTCACTTTTCATTAAACAACAGACCAGAGCAGAATTTACCAGGCCATTTCATCAAGGGAATATAAGCTGCATACCAAAATAAAACTAACTGACTTCAGCATTTGTGTTTGTTCATTAAAAATATAGATTAGATAGATAAGCATCTTCTTCCCTTTTCTGAACAATCAGTCTTTTACTTTTTCACATTTTTGATGCTGGCCAATTCAAATAGTGTACAGCACATGTGTCAAACTTAAGGCCCGGGGACCAAATGTGGCCCATCAATTCGTCTTGTATCTGCGACTTACTTAAATCAAAACTTCTGATTCAAGAAAAATACATATCTACAGTTTGTTAACAGTGACTATGTAAAACTTATTTTCTTCACATCCTTTCAGGAACCAGTCAGAGCAATGTGTCCACACACTGACAACCACATGACAAATGTAACTTTTTAATTGAGCTTCATAAACAGTTGTATGGTATCATTGAGCATGAGCACAGCCTGAGCTTGGATTCACCCGTTCTTAGACAACACACGGCTGTACAATACAACACTATATACATACGATATGTGTATAATACACACGCAATTAAAAAACAAAAAACAAAACAAACATTTGCATGCTTGATTTTTCTTCCTTTCTCTTTCAAATTAAAGTTAACCACAAATAAATTACAAAAAGACAGGAATCCAAACTTCTGCTACAGTATCACACCACTTCTCAATGTTTCTTATCCATAAAGTGAAAATCAGTGCAGCTGATACGTCTGTGTCACTGTTATTCCATTATAGGGTCCACATTTAATGTTTTCAACGTAGAAACCAAAAAGAGACTTATGTACAATATCTTTACATTTTACAGTTTTTAAAAAAAAAAAAACTCATCATAAAGCATTTCATGTGTCAAAAACTGCTCAAAGCACGGATTTCTTTTTTTAAATTACACCTGGCTCTTAAATCTAGTGCACAAAGATAATATTCGCAATTTGTAATTCTTGAGTCCTAAAACTGAAAACTCAAGAATTACAGATGCAGCAGTGACAGCATGCAAGCTACTGTAAAGAAAAATGGGCAGCTTAAAGGGATAGTACTTTTTTGTGAAGTATGGTTGTACGTGGTACTGTTGACACCCCGTATCGGAAAGCATACTTTCTCCTTCTGATAACAGATCAGCACATTTGATCAACTTGCTTGATAAATGGTAAATCTGCTTTAGCTGTGTCATGATATGGACACAATCGGGATCGGTCCGATATTGGATCGAACGTCGGAAAAAACAACTATAGCCTCAGCAGAAAGAAGGGATTGGATCAATATTGGTATCGACGAAGTATTGGTATTGGACGTTAAACAATTGTATCGACAGATACTAAACGTTGAAGTATTGGTATTGGACGTTAAACAATTGTATCGAGGCATCCGCCGACTGAATAAGAGAAAGTTGTCAAAGTGGCAGTTCAGTTACCAGGTCAGGATGAGCTTATATCAGCACCCTATGCATCCACACTTACAAAAACTAGAACTATTTCTTAAATTAAGCGCTAAGTTTAGTTACATATAACAAGCAGTCTTAAATTTAAATAAAAAAACACATATACATATAAATAAAAGGCAAACTGTACTGAATAAAGAAACACTCAAGGTAAACTTCAGCACAAACCCTCCCTTACTGTATTATATACACTACAGTAAAAATACCAGTACAAAATTATAGAAAATAAAAAAAAAAAAAAAGCCAAAAAATCACAGCCTTATCCTCTGGGTTGGAGATGCAATGATAAGGCCTCACCACCAGGGCACTGCCCTCACTGTCTTTACAGTTTCTTTGCCTAATTAGTAAAAGGCAGTAACAGGTGACGGAATCTTTCTTTACGTCACTTCATCTAGTCTCTCTTTTTATACTTAGGTGACAGAAAGCTAAGTCCCGCATTCTTCGTCTTCATCTTTCAATTACCAAAGCTAGCGAATAATAAAAAAGTATCATTGTCATGTTGTCAGTACTTGCATGAAACAAAAAAATAAATAAATAAAATTCAAATTTGAAATTGAAGGACAAACCTGTTTCGGCTTAAGCCCGTCTTGAACTCAAAACTTGAGTTGATTGTCACGTAACACATTAAATACATTGCGGGCAATAATATGAGGTCTGTTGTGTCTGTTTAAACTAGGATACTGTACCTATAATTACATTACTAAACATTGGCGAGGCTGAAATACATTTACTTGACTCTGCCCCTTAATGGGTAAAAACGGCATGTATATACAGGGGGTCCTCAGCTTACGATGTCCTTGACCACTGTTACATCGCCACAACCCCGTATATAATCTTATTAACAAAGACTTGTTCACTCATTCCGACAAGAAAGACCACTCTTTTTACATTTTCCATTTTTTAGGAACCATTATGACTCATGAGCGTGATTTTGTCAGACCAAATTGTAGACGACAAAAAATTCAACAGCCCACTTTCCATGTGGTCTTCAATGCTGTTAGCAGTGATGAATTCCATGTCCCGGCCAAATGGTTCAGTTTTGATACATTATTTTGCAATATGCAATATCGTAATATGTAATTGTACGCTAGTTTAGACTTACAGAGAAAACTCTAGGAACGCTGGGAACCAAAACCCTGATGTAAGTTGAGGACCCCCGGTAAAAAACAAGGCCTTACCCTCTTGACTGCATGTTACAGGAATCAGCACATTTAAAGTCACCAATGTGTAATAATGCGTCCAACAAACGTACAACTAGGTTGAGATATATTATTCTGAACACATCCACTAGATGGCACCGTGGTTAAAAATTGTTAGTTCTTCTTCTTCTTCCTTTTTCAACCAGGGTTAGGGTTAGTCAGAAACAAAATAATAATAATTAAAAAAGTGTAAAGACATAGCATGTTTTGCCATCGTTCTTACCTCTGATTTTATATTAATTCGACCTAGCAATTCAACATTCAGTTATGTGGATGTCTCACGGAGTGAGGGTTGTTTGGATCAATAATTGCCAAATGTACTGTAATTACTTTCATTTGTGTATATACATTCTATACTCTAATAAGTGTTGAATTGCCATTTGGTACCAAGCCAGAGTGGGACACAGTGAAAAGTTGTACTTCAGTTTTACTAATTTACTTCCATCAAAAATAATCCATTCATATCCCTTTAGTTTTTGCATTCAAAGATAATGTTTCAGAACAACAGGTCATTCAGACTCTGATACTAACAGAATAAAGTCTAAAAGATGTTAGATTTTGAAAATGTAATCATCCTTCAATGATGGCGCAGTATTACTGATCCGGAGTAATGGCTGATACCGGCCGACCAGTCCATGGTACAAACACATTCGACAAACATTAAGCGATAATGCAATAAAGAGCAAGTGTTCTTTAAATGGATTTAGCTCTGTCGCCTGGCGGAAATCCAGTCCCTATTGGAAGATTTGACAAATCACAGGGCTGATTGAAAGAATGTGAGAAAAAAAAAAGGGGAGTTGAGGGAGGGTAGGACAAAGTGACACCACTTATGCACTGCTACTGCTGTACTCTCTCACCGCATGACTCCACTAAAATAACATGTAGGTATTCAAGAAATGGCCTCAAAATGTATTTATTCTAATGATACCGAGATGAGCACCTAAACCAGAGGTCTGCAACCTGTGGTTCCTAGGACACGTGTCCTCCTTGCATTGCAAAGTTCAGCCTGAATGGGCTAAAAACATTGCAGACCCCTTAACTAGACCAACTGTTCTTGTACTGGTCCAATTTCAGGTGAAAAACAGAGGAGTTTCCCTTTAACCTCACAACCAACGTAATGGTCACAAAGATTAGCAGTTTGTTTCAAAGAGAATATTAGCAACAAGCATAATGTGATTGGTTTAACTCGGTGTTTAATGCAGTGGTTCCCAACCTTGACGTCACAAATTTCTGGGGACCCCAGGAACATCTTTATTTATCAGTTTAAGATTTGTGTTTTTTAATCATAATAAAAAAAAAGTTGAAAAAAGATTTCTATCACTAATTTTTTGAATCAATTATTAAGACATTTCAGGTGACCCCATTTGAATTCCACGTGACCCCACACGGGGCCGCGACCCCAAGGTTGAAAAGCACCGTGTTAATGTGTCATGTCTATATCCACTAACAAGACTTATCATGAGAAGTGCAGTTGTGTTTGAAACATAACAGGAGTCCAAGGTGAAAAGTGTTCCAAAAAGAAGAAACGTAAACTCTTAAAATACACGTACCCTTTTTTTTTTTTTTGTACGAAGCTCCAGTATGAAGCACTGAAACTTCAACCAAACACGAGGCAGTAAGTAACCGGATGTGACTTCATTGCAGGTCAACAAGACCTAGACAAAGTTTGGTCTGGAAGAGCAGAGGCAGCATTGCAGTCAGTGGCTGTCTGTCAGAAGACGAGTGTAGACATACAGTACGTCCAGTTGCATATGTAACACTGGGTGGGGCCGAGGGCTGCTGTCCATATCGGTACAGTACAGTACACCACTACACCTGCTGTAGCTGGTGGAACTGATGAAGCCCTGGAGAACCTTGTCTGCTAGTGACGGGAGATGTTAAAGTACCAGCTCTTTGTGCTGAGCATCCTCAAGTCAGACAAATGTTAGTACCAGCTCCTTGTGCTGAGCATCCTCAAGTCAGACAAAGACGGACGTGATGATCAGTGGAAGACTGGAATATGTGAAGAAGAAGCTCCAATTTAATCAAGCAGGACCAGAGGTGAACATTTTAGCACCACCAGTCGTGTAGAATCCAGACAAAGTCACAGCCATAAAACGGAACTTGCAGTCTCCGTATGAGCAATCCCAGAAGCCCTTGTTTTGGCTACTTGGACAAAGGGAACATGACATGATACAAGGAACATCTTGTGGACATGACGTAAAATGTTAGTCGATAATATTGCTGTCCTTTTGGAGTCCAAACATGGGCTCTCCTGATGAATTCACGTTGGTACTTCAGTATCTGGATGGGGGAACTACAGTAGCAGCCAAGTCTATATATAATCAGATACTCCTTCATCTACTTGACAAATGTTGAAGGACTCTTTTATGTCTTTAACTTTGGTTTGTCCGTCATTATGATTCTCACCACAGGTTTTTTTTTTTTAAATCTCTTCTGATTTTGAATCACCTTCATCCTACAATAGGTTATAGATAGAGCAGAGACACAGCCGGTGAAAGCGCGTCTCCCGACCCTGAACCTGACCATTACCTTCTGCTGTCAAGTAGGGATGTCCGATATTAACTATTTGCCGATATCCAATATGCCGATATTGTCCAAACACGTCATTTCTTATTGCGATCTTAACTGATAACGATATAGCAGGACGTCGGTGGCCTGGTGGTTAAGGAATTTAAGAATTGCTCACTAAAGTGATGGGTTAAAGCAGCGTCTCTCTCAATTTCCCCCCACCCTGGTAATATTTATTTATTTATCTGTACAAACCACTGTATGTGTTGCTGGCACCAACATTTCGCTGCAATGCTGCCATCTACTGACTTTCACTTTCATATACAGCCGTTTTTCCCCAAAACCATTTTTAGGGCACACAACATTTGGCGAACCCAGGTATATCGTTATCAGGTTTTCATTATCGGAGGAAAAAAAACCGATAATGATTCTCACAGATATTACGTAATTATGCTAATATGAGGCCAAAAATATCGATATTATCGGACATCCCTACTGTCAGGTCTTTCCAGTACTTTGTTTATGTATTATTTTCTCTATTCCGATTCTCACCACTCACTGTATATAACACTACTATACAGTGCAAACGGCTAAATGCACAGTTGAGGGTGGAAACGGTTGCATAATTTTTTTCGTTTGTCTCGTCAAAGAAGTGCACGTGCAGGTCCTTTGGATGTGGCGAAAAATCCATGTAGAGTAGTTGCGAGTTCATCCACCGACTGTCGACTAAATGTTCCTTTATCTCAGGTGGAACCTTGTCTTGTGAATCCAGATAAAGTAACATTTGAACCTATTTGACATCTTAAGATCTGTGGTGAATCCAGGAGAGAGAAACTGTTGGGTATGATTGTTCCAACTAGTGATGGGAGTGTAGATTTTATGAGAGTTATCGATACTCATACGAGTATCGATTGAGTATCGATTACTCTCAATTTCCGATACTAATTAATTACTAGCCTTTCTGATCAGGACTGAAGTTGATCAACAGGTATTAAAATTTTATCATGATTTTCGGATAAGGGCATCTTTGTCCCTTAATGGTAGCAAGGTTACATTTTGTAAAATTAATGAAATTTCTTGACTAATTTGTTATAAAAAATACATATTGAAGTTGAAGAAAAAAAAAACCCAGACAAAGTATCGATATCGGTATTGAAAAGAAACGCCAAAAAAGTAATCGGTATCGAATCATGTCAAATGTATTGCCCATCACTAGTTCCAACTGTTAACGTCTGAATCATATCTTTTAACACTCCTTGAAGCCAACATTTCTAGGTCATGTATATGTATGTATAAATAAACAATGATTTATATCAGAGCCAAATACCTGAGAGTTCATATGTACAGCCATGGCACATATCAATAAAGGTTAAATTAACAAAGAAACTCACAGGGTGTCAAACCTGCATGTTAATCATGCAGGTTTGTATTAAAAGTTTCTCTTGTGTTTCTCTTGTGGGGGGTTGTTATATTGTTTCATATATTAATTTCTTATATCTGTTTAAATCTGTTGCAATATATTTTTTTATAAAGGTGTGTTAATGCCTGCTCTGTTTACTAATAAATACATTTCATTTTCTGAAGGACACTCGTCACGTCATTCAGTCCAAACGGCGAAAACAAAACATTTTCAGTGGGACCGTGGTGCGCTTCGCTGTCAAGAGACCAAGTGAGTGACTTCACCGCACACCGCCGTGACATTGACATAGAAACATCCGTGACCTAAAACCATTGTCTGGTACGATCCAGCCAACTCTACGGTGTAATTAGCTCATCTATTTTAATCCAGCCAGCGTTCCCCAGGGGGAGAGAGGCGGAGCGTGCCTCTCACTCCAGTCCAAATGTGCTGGTTTCCTCCACAGCAATGAGCAGTTTCTCATACAGCATGGTGTATGAAGGGTAAGGAGGCAAGTCGAGGCGGTTAAAGCAGGTATGGGCCCTGAGAGCGGGGACGACAGAAGGAAGGGGGAGGGTGCAGAGAACTTTTGAGTGTCAACACTTAAAAGACATCAGTGCGTTATACAAAGGATGACCAGGGTTACTAAAATAAGCCATGTTCAATGGGTGAGCAACTAAAATGCAGTATTTTCATGCAAAGTGAGAATTGAGGTTCATTTGACACGCGAAATCAGGGGTGTCCAATAAGTAGATCGCGATCTCAATCGCAAAGTGAGTGCTAGTAGATCACGAGCAAGTAAAACAAGGATGATTAAAATATAATGTAGTCGGTAGTTGTCAACATATATTGGAGGAAATTGAATTATACTGTTACCATACAACTACGTGCGTTTAATCTGTACGCCAATATATAATTATTATTATATTATATTATTATAATTATTATATATAAAGCATGTTCAGTTTGTATTAGTAACAAGTTTTAATGTTTTCATTGTAGGTAGATCACTTTAGCCTGGTCATTTGAATAGTAGCTCCCAAGCCAAAAAAGTGTGGACACCTGGTCTAAATTGAAAGCAAGTTTTTGCCACCGAACAAACATACGCTGTGTGATTGTTAACGTCCTAAAACGGGATTAGGTTATTTGGACACCCTAAATCAGGGGTGTCAAACATATAGCCCGTGGGCCAAACCCGGCCCATTGGTTGATTCAAATCGGCCAGCTTGATGGATTGTGAAAGTAAAATAATGGACAAACACTTTTATTTTTCACTGATATGTTTTGTGAAAATGATATTTCACGTGTTCATGATATGTTTTGTGAAAATGATATTTCATTAAATATGAAGATTGTCTGATATGCGATTTTGTCTTATTTAATTATATTAAATAAATCATTTAAATATAAAAACTAAAATAAAATTGGACACAATTTCAACCGATTTCAAATATAAAGCAAACGGCATTTATCTGTACATAAAGACAATGTCATACCTGGGTAGCGATGTGACCTTGCCCCACTTCTCGATGCAGAAGCGCCGCAGGCCGTTGGAACCCCGCAGAGCGGCGAAGCCTTCGTAGGGAACACTGGACGTTCCCGTGACAAACTGGAGCAGGCGCAAACGCTGCTCGTTGTTGAATCGTTCCACGGCTGCCCAAAACCAACGCATTACGATGTGGCCGTCATGATAACCTGGCGAGTGGAAACCAGTGGGTAATTTATGTCAGGGGGTTTAACACGGACAAACCCATGTGCTTTCATATGTGTATACACACACACCTCCTCTGTATTCCGTGTTGCTCCTCCAGTCACCGAGATCAATCTCAACTGTGCCAGCAATCACCAACTCCAGCTCCCGAGCATCGAAGACAGACACCAGCCTGGAGTCAACAACCTGAGACAGAGAGAGAGACAAAAGACGACCGATTGTAAGGTGTGTGTGTGTGTGAAGTAGTGATGGACGATTCCGTCACTTTTTGGTTTGATTCGATACATTACCGATTACTCTTGGTCATTTTCTTCGTTGCCGATTCCAATATCGATATTAGATTGTTTAATTGCTAGCATTAAGGGACAACGACAATGACTAGTAGACTTGATCACATGGAATCATTGCTCTCTTCTCTCCAGTTTTTCTGGTGTTTGCAGACCAGGAGAGATCGTCTCCAACGATCTCTCCTGGTCTGCAAACACCACAGCGGTGGTGAAGAAGGCTCAGCAGCGTCTCCACTTCCTGAGGGTGCTCAGAAGAAACAACTTGGAGGAGAGGCTACTGGTGCCCTTCTACAGGGCCGCCATAGAGAGCATCCTGACGTACCGCGTCACAGCATGGTACGCAGGGTGCTCAGCTGCAGACAGGAAAGCTCTGCAGAGAGTCATCAACACAGCCCAGAAGATCACTGGCTGCTCTCTTGCCCAGCCTGGAGGACATCGCCAACGCTCGCTACCGCAGCAGAGCTAGCAACATCATCAAAGACCCGTCCCACCCCAGTAAGTCTCTGTTCGACATGTTACCGTCAGGCAGACGGCACAGGTCACACAAAACCAGGACAAACAGACTCAGAGATAGCTTCTTCCCGGAAGCTATCTCAGCAGTGAACAAAAGTAACAAAACCAGTTAAAATAGTCCACACAATTAAAGATATGTTTGTTATATGTTTTATATATATTGTTTTTTTATATATATATTTGATATATTGTTTGATATATTGTTATATTTGATATATTGTTCTTGATATATTGTAGAGCGTTTTTCTTCTACTCTTTGTTTTGCATCAAGTGAAGTAGCGCTCAAATCTCGTTGTACACTGTACAAGGACAATAAAGGCTATTTTATTCTATTCTATTCTATTCTGGTCGGTGGTCACATGACATGAATGGATCGGTTAAATTTTACAAGCCTGTATGTAGTTAAGTTACCCTGAAAAATGTGAAAGTGAGGCACGCACTTTTTTTTTTATTGGGGGTGGTGGTGGGCGTTGTGTTTACCTCATAAAAGCCTCTGACCAGCGCCTCCGTCTGCTGCACCACTCCCCTCTCCACCCTCCACTTGGCCATGCGTTCAATATAATCCTTCTTGTTCTTCTCGGTCACCTGAAGATTGGAGCCTCCGGACTTCAACTCCCTCTCTGTCACCTGTAACAACAGTGGGTTGAAGGGGGACCGTCGGCAAGTGTGTCTGTAAAAAGGTGACGACCCTAAAAAAACAAAAAACAAAGACTCACTTGGCCAAAGACTTCCTCGTTAACGGTGAAGGTGAGGTCCAAAATGTCTGTGATGTCATTGTCCTTCATCCACTGCAGGGACTGGTGGAACTCCTCGTCCAGATACTCCAGGTCAGAAAGATCTGTGGGTCTGCAGAGGTGTATTACAGTACGAGAAGTTAGTTTTGTGTAGTTTTTGTATGTGTTCCTGATACAGCCTTACTGTGTCCACATGGGGACATAAAGCAAGTCCCCATTGAGGATACATTGTGTGCAGTGCATCAGTGACAATTATTCATTTTCATGTTTATATACGCCATCATCTGGCAAAACCCAGGCATTGCGTTATCAGGTTTTCATTATCATGGGAAAAACCAATAACGATTTTTTCAGATATTACATAATTGGGCTAATATCGGGACGATAATATAGGATGGCCGATAATTTCGTTTGTCAGATATTGAACTCAAACCTTCTTGAACGTTAAAGTGACAAAAAAAAAAAATATATATATATACAACATAAATAATATTGTAAGTTTTTGAGGGATATGGAGCGGTGTTGTGTGTTTTTGCCAATATTGTTCCTATAATGACTCTTTTTCGTTTTCGTTTTAGCAATTTACAGAGTCTATAGACAATAGAAATAAACCGCTTTCTCATGAAAACAACAATTTCACAGCTCCGCTACAATATATACAAATATAATGAATATAAACAGATGGTACAAATGGCACAATAATTGTTCGATTTTTAATTTTAAGCCAAAATCTTAATCAAACTCGAAATTCATCGCCCAATCGTAGTATTTGTATATTATATATTTTTTTTTGTGTGCGTCTGTGTTTGAATGTTCAGGCATGTTTGAGTGTGTATTTGTGCATTTTTATGTGTGTGTGTGTATCCATGTATACTCACAGTCTGAGCAGGGCCTTGTAGAAGGGTCTCGTGAAGAAAGCATCCAAAAGGTACTGGTGAATCAAAGCCAGGCCGAGGATACGGCCACTGAAACGGAACCTGTCACACACACACACACACACACGAATTAAGACACTTTTTTTTTTTTTTTGCGGTAAT
>NC_024309.1:1572169-1573339 GCF_000523025.1 Cynoglossus semilaevis | reverse complement strand
GCTTACTCACACACAAGACTTAAAAATGAACAGTGCCCTCCCTTTAGCCACACTCCCTACTACACACACCCACTCTCATATTCAACACTTGTTGTAGTATCTCACCCCTCCTCTCCCAGGAACGTGACATAGAGCTTGTTCCTCTGCAGCTCTTTGCGGGAGTACGCCATGACTTGGTTAAAAGTTCCTTCCAGCAGGTGTTCTCTCCGGATCAACAACCTACAGGCATCATCACAATACATCAGGCTTTAACTACTTTAGGTAAAAAAATTTCAAAAATTCTGCCACGTCGATGAACCCATGTTAATCTTTGACACTGGATAAAAGCTTTTTTTATTTCCAAATACTTTCCGATAGGGATGTCCGATATTATGATACGTCGTTACGATTATGAATCGTACAAACACCTAATTTCCGATACCGATATCAACCGATACGGATACATGCAGCAGTTTGGGTAACAGGTGTACTACGTCACAATTATCATACTTCACTTTCACTTCAAATGTATTTTAGGTCACATTATCTAGGTGAAACCCAGGAATTGTGTTATCAGGTTTTCATTATCGGAGGAAAAATAACGATTCTTACCAATATTACATAATTATGCTAATATCGGTTGGCCGATAATATCGGACATCCCTACTTTCTAAATATTTCTCAAATAATTAATATACAGTACAGGCTTCTTGGATGTGGTCTTACCAAAACATTTCCTTTTTATAGATAAGTTTAAGATATTTGTGTTTAAAAAAAGAGCTGGGTAATATGGTTCAAATATCCAGAGTCTTTAAAATCCCTGATAATGCTTGAATTCCAATGTTGTGTTTTCAAGGTTTGAAATGTTTGGATGTTTGGATTTTGCGTGCTTGTAAATGCTTAATACATTTTTGACCATATTTGACCATGAAAACCAAATTTGAACACTACTACTGCACTTGTTGGAACTGTTGAAAGTGAAGGAGGAGACTTTTTTCTTATTCTATGTTGCATATAAAAATATATAGTTATTGAGTTGGTTTCGCCAGGTACCTTGCAATATGATACTCTCACCATATTTTCTCCACGATAACAATATTATATATATATATATACATATATATATACATATATACATATATACATATATATATACATATATACATATATATACACATATATATGTATATA
>NC_024309.1:1563586-1571281 GCF_000523025.1 Cynoglossus semilaevis | reverse complement strand
GTGTGTGTGTGTGTGTTTGACGACGTCTTCGTTCCTCAGTGAAAAATTCATGTAATTAATGTAAAAAAAAAAAAAAAGACAAATGTATGAGTGTGTTTGAGTCTCAGATTAATTTTTCACCTTGATTAAAGGAAACGAAACGACGAGTGTTTTTTTGGTGAAATCGACTTTATTTAACTTTGATTTGTAAAAATCCAAATTAATTTTATCTCAATGAAACTTAATTTTTTTCTTTACATTAAAATAAAAATCTTCATCATTTTAAAAACCGTTTCCTTCAGATCCGGGGTCACGACCTCACAGCCGGCTGATTCAGCGCTCCAGCACCACGGACAGCGACAGAACAAAAGAACCAATGAGCGACGAGTTGGTGACGGTAAACGGTCGTGTCTGAAAATAAACTTTTTATTTTTTATTTAAATTTTGTCATAATTTTATCAAAACGTTAGAAACTTTGACGACGATTCGCTGGAGTTCAGTTTCTGATCGTGACTCCACGTGATTGGTGGTTGAACAGGTGATTTTTAGTGGGACTAACAACACTGACATGTGGAAACACAGTGGTCACATTAGGTACTGCGGCTATATTTATACATGCGTCTTGTTTCATTCAACTGTTAAATGAATCCTGACCTCCATAATGTTCAGAGCTGAGCAACAACGACATCTATGGACGAAAACTATGCATGTCCGATAATATCGTCCCGATCAATTATTGGACCGATATTAGCGAATGATGTCATATCTGTAAGAAGCGTTATCGTTTTTTTCCTCCGATAATGAAAACCCGATAACGCAACACCTGGGTTTAGTCAAATGATGTGTGACCTAAAAATAGTTTTTGGGAAAAACGGCTGTATATGAAAGGGAAAGCCACTAGATGGCAGCATTGCAGCTCAGTTTATTAATCTATATTAATAATCAGGGGATTCTATGCAGAATGCTGGTGCCAGCAACTCATTGCAGTGGTTTGTACAGATAAACATATAAATCCGGGGACGAGGGAATGTTGTCCACTAGGGGGGGCATGGCAGAAAATAATTGAGAAACACTGCTTTAACCCATCACCTTAGTGAGTAGGCGGACACACAACTTCCGTAACCAACAGGCTACTACTGCCCCCGCTATATCTGTAACGGTTGATATCGGAATCGGAAGTGTTTGGCAAAAGGTTAATATCGGACATCCCTAATAATAAATATTTAAAATTTTTCATTAACAATACTGAATGGGTTTGTTTGATGTAGTAGTGACCTTGGCTTTTGGTTAGGTTAAAAAAAATTCCCTCAAACAAATACTGTGTCCAAAGAAATTTCTAATTTGTGTCCTTGATAACTTTATTACCTTTACCGGAACCATTACAAATTCCTCTCTAATTCCCCATTTTTTTCTTATCCAAATATTCCTTATAAGACCATTTGTCAATAAATGAATGAATGACCTTTTTAATCAAAAAATATTTGGGGTCAAACAAACAGTTTAGAGTGATTTTAATTAGTAAAAAACAGTTCTGTCATTATGGCTAAAACAGCAATTCATTTTAGTTAGTTTAACTCAGGCTCTTGTCAACAGCCTAATTAATTTGTGAAGCTATATGGGGAGAAATTTCAATGCAAGGGCAAAATGCACACTGTCTATCCAATAATTTCCAATCACCTATTCACGTATGCTCTAATACACAGTCAATACACATATTATTACGTGCCTACACATATATAAAAAATACATATAAAATATATACATGAATATATATGGAAATATACAAATATTTATAAATATATATATAAATATATATATATTCTGTATATATACATATATATTTATATATATTAGCAGAGGGAGAGTGAGAGACTTCACTGAACTTACACAAATATACCTGACATGGACATGATTTATTTAACAAACTACAGTTTATTATAAGAATGATGAGAGTGGTGTACCTCCCCTGCGCTGTAGCTGCGTAGTCTCTGTAGGTGTTGTTTGTGTGCAAGGTGACCCGGCAGCCGGCTGTTCTGCAGCGGAATGCGGGGGTCAATGAAGGTTGTCGCCCGACTGTTGTGGTCCACGAAGAAAGACTGAAAAGACAGAGAAAGGTGAAAAACCCAAATTGCATCCTGTCAGACTGCATGTGAGTTTTTCAAATTGTGTATGCATTTTTAGAACCAAAAAAAACAAACTTTTTCCTTACTCTTTTTGTGTGTGTGTTTGCCTGTCTAAGGTGCCTTCAGATACCATCGGAAATTTGAGAATCTGACAATTATGTATCATACAGTTCAGGACAAATGGTTATGAAAAAAAAACTTCATTTAAAAAAAAAAGAGAATACTGAGGCCCCCTCTGCAGCCCACCAGGGGGCGACAGGCCCCCACTATGAAAATCACTGCTCCAGAGAGCATTGTGAGCGACAACCAAGAAACAGGGAGGAGAAATTATTTTTCAGCATAACTGTCTCAGCAGTACTGTCTGGACAGTTTCCATGTTTTTCGTGACATGGTCATTAAATTTCCAGGTTTTCCGGGACTTGTGGGAACCAACTTTCAGTAATAATTGAATTTGCTCCAGTATTAATAAAAATAACCAGATACTGCTGCATGTTTACAGTCAATCTGACCTCCGTGTTTTCACCTTGGGTAGCCTAGCAACAATGGCTCAAATCTTTCTCTTGAAAATAATTAAAACAGGAAATAAATAAAATGATTGCATTATATTTTGTTGTTACATCTTTTCCCAAGGCTACAATTCAGTCCTGTTAACAGTGGTGAATGTTATTCTGTATATGAACTAACTGACCTTGCCCTGAGGGTCAGTTTTAATCTCCCAGCCCCTTGGCAGTTCCAGCTGCATGTCGGCAAACTTGTTGAGAAAAACCACCAGGTCCCTGTTATGCTGGTAGCGCTCAAAGTTTCTGGCGTCACGGCGTACTTTCAAGATCATGTGTTTGACACAACTGCTGCTGGTAAACATCCGGTAGGCTGCCTGGAAAATGATTAGAAATTTACAAATTAGGATTAGGAGTGCTGACCAATAGATAACAATTTTTGTCTTTATTAGGTAGTGAAGTCACAATTAAGGTTCATTTTGACAACGTGTTGGTATACACGGGGATCCTCGACTTAAGTTGGAATACGTTTCTACAGCGCAAAGTGACTTGATTTTTATCATAAGTCAACACTCACATATAGTACATAAGTACCTATGTCACTCTACTAACACAGTGGTAATATAATAATCTCTGACATAAAAACATCAGAAGAATGATATAAGCTTTACCAGAGCTCTAAATTCTTTCATTAGATCTGTTTTGTTATGGCAAGTACAGTAAAAATATATGCGATCTTGACTTATGTTTGACTTGGGTTTTAAACTGATGCAGGTTGTGATTTTTGTTTTACCTATGTGAAATAAATATAAATAACTATAATGTTTAAAAAACCCATCAAGAGTCTGACTTACATTTGGAAGCCAAAATGAAAGGCAAAAAGTTCCTAGAGAAACAACACAAACGAAAAAAAGCTAATGTAGCACAATTGTTGTACGCCATACATTGGCTATGGCGTACAACCGGCGAATATAAACAAAGCTGTCTTCCACGTATAGCGCCGCATAACGACACATTCGTCCACTCGCCATCTGGCAATTTACTAGTTTGCACAAAAACTACTTGGAGTGTTTTAACGACACACGTCGGAGTGATGGGAGTTTTCTCAATAAATTGATGGGAAATGGCGATCTAACCATGAAACGCTGTAAGTCGAGGACCCTGAGGACTTGGGCTACATGACGGGGATAGAACTACAACAAATCAGTATATATTTGCATGCAATTTTACTCACATAGTTACTGTGCAACACAGTGAAGAATTCTGGGTGTGTGATGAATTTAACAGCAGGAGACTGGAAGAGATTACTCATCTTCTGGTGAGTGACAGGGGAAGAGGGGCCTGTGTGGATTTGAAGGGAATTTATTTTTGAAAAAATAGACCAGTGTATATTTTTAACCAAATATAAAAATACAGGTGAAAAATACATGATGTAATAGTACCTGGTGGTACAGAGTCCGGATCGGTTTCTGTGCTGCTACTGCGCTCTAATCTCTGACTCCCTCCTTCCTCTTCTGTGGCCATGGTTCTCTGAATGTTCTGGTACCTGCAGAAATCAAGACGGATTACCGTGAGGTCAATGGTAGTTTTCCGCATAATCTGATGAGATTTTCTGATAGTTCCATCATCTGTCACTAGGTGTCAGTCTTACACCTACTTATATTTTGCAAGGTTTGGGATCGGAGAGCTGGAGCCCATCCCATTGCAGGGCCACATAAAAAACAAAGATCCATTGATACTAATACTCATATCTAATTAGTTAATTACTAGTTAAATAATCCTAGTCTTATACATATACTACAGTACTAATCCAAAGCGAGGGTTCACTTCAGATTTGCGTTGGTGGCTACTTTTTTAAGCCATACTTTCAACATGTCTGTGGCCATAGCTTTTGTCCTGCAAGTTTAGTAGGTAAAATGTGTGAAACTATACTTTTGATATATTCAGCTCATATTTTCTCTTGTCACATTATGTCTGAAATAAAAAAAGAATGAAGGAATAAAAGTCCACAGTACACGGTAGATCATAAACATGAATATAGTGGAGCTGCAATAGAGTTTGTTTTCTCCATTTAGGATGTAGTTAAGATGGAGGCTATGGTTGGTGTTGTAATTAATGAAGAATAGCATGTCATCGGTATAACAATAGATCAAAGACAGTGAACAAAATTTGGGGACAGTTACGACCATCTCTCTCTCTCTCTCTCTCTTTCACTGAGTCTGACCTCCTGTTGAGTTGCTCCATTTGCTGGGTTGATCCTGAGCGTGGGATGCCATGGTTGCACTTGCTGCCGTGGTTAGGTCTCTGCCATGTTGTTGTCCTGTTTACATGGTCCACATAAAACACTCGGCCATGGCTGTCAATGCGAGCTTCCCAGTCTGTGACAGCATAAAAAGAGCAACAAAATGATCACTCAACCTCTTAAATTCAGTAAGTTTTTTTTTACTTGCTATCCGATGTAGACTTAACAGAGCGCTTCACGTTACACTGGCAACTTTGGTTTTAGATTCTTATGTCAGAGCAAAGATTTTTAGTTGTTTTAGTGATTTGACAGAGACCTAAAAATACAGTAAGCCATCATCAGCATATAGGTGGAAGAAGATTATCTGTCCTGGAAAAATAAAAATGCCAAAAGGGCAAACGACAGACAAAAAGGCAGCAGTCCAAGGATTGAGCCCTGTGGCACACCCCGGCAGTTTGTCAGTGGTGGTGGAAAGTTACCAATTTTTAACACAAAACTCTCCTCAGAGGTAGGACATAAATTACTGGAGCGCTGGGCCTGTGATGCCCACACACTGCTACAGTCTCGAGATGAGTCATTGTAATCAACAATTTCAAAGGCTGTTGTTACATCTAAAAAAAAAAAAAACCCCGAAAGACTTTACTGTCACCAAAATCAGTTGCTAAAAATATATCACTTAAATTACTTAACAAGGCAAACTCAATGCTATGCTGAATAACTTCGGAAGTTAATTTTGTATGAGGCATGGAACCAACTGGGAATGAAGAATAGTATCTTACTTAAAAAAGATGATTTAGAGATGCACCTTTAATATGACAAAGTCATAGAGTCAAACTGTGATTTGTTTCTGTCTTTTTCCACAGTTGCTCCACTCTCGTCTAAGAGTGCCATCATTTAACCAAGGTTCTGATCTGGGCAATAGTACCCAGAACGGTTTGCCAAGTGGTAGGGAATTAAAGGAATTAAAGGCGATCACAATTTCGAGTTTGTCTTTTATGCATTTTTTTACTTTCAAAATTCAGGCTGGATTCAATCCCATACTGGGCCAGTTTTGGCCACTGGGCTGTACATTTAAAGCCTTTGCCTTAACATTTGTTCAGATTCACTCATTGCCAGCATGTTGTGTGATTTCAGGAGCGCCAAAAACCCCTCCGAAAAATTCATCCAACAGGCTTTCAGCATCACAGGCAGTATCAACCCTGCCTCCCTCAACATGGGCAGCGGACAGATGGGAGGGCAGAGGGTATTGTCCTTCAAGGGGCAAACTGTTTAGTTAAGTCAGCCAGCCAATGTAGCTCCAAGAGCTTTTTCTTGTCTGTACCCATGACGTCATTTTTTTTGGGACAAACAAGGACATCAACAAAAACACAAGCAAAATAAAGAGTAAAGAGTAGTGGGCAGCATGCTGCATACACTGGCTCCATCTTGGTGGCTGTTCTTTTCATGAAAATATTTTACCATGACTGAACACATGCTGGATGTAAAGACCTGTATTTGGAGAAGAGCTTTACAAACTCAGGAATTTAAAAACACTTCAGAGTAAATAAATCATCTTCCATTGTCCTGAACTTTAACTTCAAAAGATTAACTCTCCAGAGCGCTGCACGAGATGGCTGTTGTTGCAACAACCACCATGCTGCAACATTGTTCTTGTTATGCGAGTGTGATAGACCACAGTCAGTTTTAATCAGCCTTTTGACTACAACAAATATGTGTGTATGTGTTAAGTGGGAACTGCAACAGCAGATTTTCACAGCTTTGACAAGCTGCTGTGACTGAATGAATGAAAACCGATTCCCGCCCCCTTAAGGCCACCAGACACACCTTGCCAATCACCCACAGGCTCAGTCACATTTGGTCCTCACTACACTGCTGACGTTGGACTTAAACTGCAGGTAACAAAGTTCAGGTTCAGGAAAAGGATGGCTCGATCCGATACTCAGGATTGGTATCGGTCTGATAATGCTAAAAATTTCAGGATACAATAAAGAAAAAACAAAACAACTAAAGCCAATCCGATCCAGTGAATCCAAGGTCCAAACGCTCTACCTAACTTTTCGCGACAATGGCAGTCCGCGACTTGCTGGAGGAGAAAAGAAGGCATTGGATTGGATTGATGTCGGTATCGGCAGATACTCCAAGTTGCAGCATCGGTATCAGACATGAAAAAGTTGTATCGAGTAATCCGTACTTCAGGACATAAGACCAATCTTAAAACTGGAGCCAGCACAGCAGTCAAGACGTAAAGAATAGGAGGTGGGTGAAACATGGCCTGGCCTGGTTCGCCAGTCCACCTCAGGTCCACGTACATGAACTAATAACCATTAAACCACTTACCATCTTTGAACAACCGTTAATGCTCTTGGTAAATTCAGAGCTAGTTAATCTTATCACCAACCTACATTCACTGTCCTGAGAATGGCATTGCTTTTAAGACTGAAGACATTTACAGAGAAAGTAAACAATTAGTCCTTTTAAAGAAGATGTGATACCTGCTTCCTTGAAATACAAAGTGAAGGAATCAGGTGTTAAAAAAAAGAAGATATCTTGCGGTAAAGCATGACAGGGCAGAAAATGATATGGTGAGGGTAAAAAAAAAAGGAGTAAAAATATGGCGGCATGCACACAGACACAGCAAGCTAAGGTGGTAGGATGAGACTCCAGAGTAAGACTAGGAGCTGGTGCTTCTTACTTGGAGGTAAGACTTGGTCAGTGGCAGCAGGAAAATGGTTAAGGTCATGGCTGGGTCGCAGTACTGGAAGTTGGCCAACAGGAGGGGAAGAGTCTGAGCCTAAGGGACATCAGAGAGACAGTATGGGTTGAATTACACTAAACCCTGCAGATCAGGGAAAGA
>NC_024309.1:1508438-1563572 GCF_000523025.1 Cynoglossus semilaevis | reverse complement strand
ACTTTAAGAATCAATGCCTATCAATGCTGGCCATTTAGGCAATTATTACTATTATACTAAAATGCAAAAAAAACCCCACATTAGCAATATTTTTTCAAGCCCCTAGGAAGACCGAGGTACCTCATTAAAGGCTATCTTTGTTCGACTTGACTGCACTGTTTCCTGTTAGCTACTTTTTGGATGGCAGGAAGTTCGAGGAATGTCCCAAGTTTCTTGTTCGAGAGAAGAAAAAAAGCCTAAAAGCTGTCAAAAATGTACCTTCCAGTGACAACTCTAGATTAACCTAAAATATTTATTTTTATTTCAAATGCATTGTTAAATTGCATTTCATACACAACGTATTGTTTTAATTAGGTTTAAAGTAAAAGGATATTAATCTTAATGTCTTGGCAAACCACATTTTTCTGACAACGTAACATCATCTCACCATGTGCTGCACTCTTATTGGCTCATGTCTCCATGGCAGCTGAGGACTTTGATGTAAAAATACCAACTGGCTCAGTGGAATGATCCAGATGAGGGGAAGTGTGTGGTAATGTGAAGTGCTAATACCGTTTTAGTTATGTTATTAGTCTAAATCCTGTTAGCTTTCTGTGGATTTGCAATGCTTGCAGCTTCATCGTGTTACACAAAGCTGTGCCATTTGGGAGGTTTTGTCTTTTTCTCAGCTTCCATCTTTTGTCCTGTTGAAGGGCTTTTTTATGGAATTAATTTATAAACAAAAAACAATTGAATTGAAAAATTAAACAATACCTCTGAATCTGACACTCATTTCTAAGATTAAAAAAACACACTTATAAAAAATGAGTTTGACACCCCTGTTTTATACACCTGGCAATTCTTGAGTGACAGTGAGGAGTAAAAATACTTTCTTTAAACGGGAAGAGATCTCCAGCAAATCTGCACTTGAGAGTGTAAAGCTGTCTGTCTTGGCCAAAAGCAGATGTGCGAAGAGGATAATGGTGGAGACAGCGGAGGTAAGAAAAAAGAGGTGGAGAGAGGAGTAAGGGTGGAGAATGGAGATGGCGCAGCAGATACACAACATATCAACACTTCGTAAGTTAGCCGTACTTACAGGACATTAGGGGAAACTATTCAAAACATATTGGGAGGATAAAAAAATAAATACAGTACTAAAGTATTTACAACAGAGTCAATTATTTTTCAGTCGTTCTATCTTATGTTGGGTCTTCCCTTTTGGAGATGCACTGATCTTGTATTAAGATCTGATATCTGTTTTCATGTTGACTAAATCGTTAGATCGGACATTTGGTAATGGAAATGCAGTAGATGACAAAAATAGTCAACAAAATGGAGTTTGGAAAAGAGTCAGCTGCATAGCTGAATTCCGATAAAGAGATACATACATACAAGAAAGCGAAGGAAGGTGACAACACAACAAAGTACAGGGGGTCCTCGACTTACTCGACGTACTCAGGGCACGGTCCCTTTTTGCGACGTGAGCCTTATTGAAGGAAAAAAAGTTTTTAAAAAAAAGTATGGCGTACTGCAGACGAAAATAAAAACAGAACAAGGGAACAAGGGACCAAAGAACAAGACTTTCTTAATGCCATCGGTTCAGGACGTTGTAAATTAGGGAAAGCAGTGTAAAGATGGGAAACCTTCAACCGATAGCATAAAGATTCTAAAGAAGAACGCAAACATTTTTGTGGCAACACTTGTCAATGGGAAAAAATGAAAATTCAACTATTTCAACACTTTGAGCGTAGGGACAGTTTGCCATGACATATGTCACAATGTTAATATTGTACGTCATCAAGAATATTGCACGTCATCAAAATAACATCGTTTGACCACGAGATGGCGCCAACGTCATAAAAACATCTCTATGAAAGGTGAAACTTCAACAGATCACTGTTTCACACATACTTTGTAAAAAAGTTAAAAGCATGTTCATATATGTTGTGATTTTTTTTGCATTTCAGCATAAATGTGGGGGCGGGGTTATTGTCATATGAAAAAATAAGCAGAAGCACAGAAACCGCACTGAACCACATCTGAAACGATGTAGTGATGCGTCCGACCACAGTTGTAGATACTGTGTGAATCCACACCTTGAGGGTGTCCATTTCCCAACGGTTTATTTGACTGAAAACACATTTTAATTTTAGCTGAGAGAAGATTAAAAAAAGGGACAATTTTTCTTACCATTGCTGTTCCTGTCACTGGGCCCTGCCACAGCTGGCTCTTCCTGCTCTCCCCTCCTTATCTCCCTCCACCTCCCTGCCCTCCTCTGTCCTCCTGCTCCACCTTCTTCCTGTCCCTCTGGCAGGACTGCAGCCTCAGGCACCGACTCGAAAGCACTCTCTTCATCTTCTTCTTCATCCTGCGAGGAGAAGATGGTGCTCCCGGACAGTCGGTTGCTGTCCACGGAGGAGAGGCGCGTGTGGCTGCAGAAACGGCCACGCCCCTCGTAGCCTGAGTTGCTGTAGCATGACGTACTGTAACAGGAAGTGCTGTAGCAGGAGGTGCTGTAGCAGGATGTGTCGCAGAACTCGCAGTCATTTTCACCTGGAGGTCTTTGTGTGCTTTGTGCACCAACTCTTCTACCTACTCCAACTCCTCCGTTACTAGAATCCCCCTCTTCGCTCTCTAAGCAGGAGGGAGAAATCCTTCTCACGGCTTCATGTACTCCCCCCTCACCCTCCAGCAGCTGGTTAAGTTCAGAAAGACGTTCAATGGAGAGGCTGCGTGGAAGAGTACGACGACAGCAGGGACCTGGACACTCTGGAACCTGCAGTTATTTAGACAAATAACTGTAGTATTAGTAGTTCATTTGTATACTGTAAAGGTGTGTATAAACACAGACAACCAACAAATACTTTCCTTTTTTGTCTGACTGTGTCAAGAACTAGTTTGTGTCTCCTGCATTTACCATAGTCAATTATTAAAATATAAAATTTTAAGTATGTTCTACCACTGCTGTGTTAATTATATGTCCTACGATACGCAGATGACACTCTGTTCTACAATTACATTAAACCTAACAAATCCATAATAGAGTTAAAAAAACTACTTGTCATTGTGACACAGCACACCACGAAATCCAAGCTCACCATTTGTATAATGAGTAACAGCATAACCTAATCTGTCACATAAAACACCCATTATCCAACCAAGCATGCCAGCTGAACAGCTACGGTTTTTTTTTGGATGTAGTGCATCAGATGTTCTTTCAGATGTAGTGCAGATGTAGTACCTATTATATAGGTATCGGTTGATATCAGAATTGGAAAAAGTGTTTAGATAATATCGGCATGTCAGATATCAACAAAGAGCTAATATCGGATATTCCTAATATATACAGTATATACTGTATTTACATGTTGTCACTTCAATGAAATAGAAATCAGCCAAAATCAATAATGACAAGGCACAAGAATCGGCCCAAAAAAATTGCAATTGGTGCATTAAAGTCATGGTATGCCTCCTGTTTGATTCCTTAACACAACAGTAATCGTTCTGATTCTCTACTTTTTTTTTTTGTATTTTTTGCGTGCAAAGTACAAAGCTACCTGAGAAGGAGAGTGGGTTGTGTCCTCCTCTTCCTCCTCCTCCTGTCTTTCCACCTCGCCATCTTTTGAGGTTTTGATCGTAGGTGACAGTCCATTGGTTTCCTGAGTCTTATCTGAAGAATCTTCCTCCCCTGTCACCTCCTCGTCCTGGCTGGGAGGTCTGCATTGTGCCGAGGGAAGGCTATGAAGAAGGTGATGAATGCGAATGTAGTGGGATCGTGGTGTTTCCGGTTCGCCACAGGATGAGGCGATCACTGTCTCCAGCTCGGAAACCGGAAGGGAACAGGGCCGGTTTTTGCGTCGTGAAGGACTGCTTGCAAAGAGGGAGTTGCAGGTGCTGCTCCTCTCCACTCCATCCGTCACCTCCGGAGGCGCACATCCCTCTAGATCCTTTGGAGCCTCTTGGGTTGCACTGGTTTCTTCCGTAGAAGCCCCAATAGTGGCTGCTCCATTATTTGTGGTCGCAGGAGTGTCAGAGCCTTGTTTTTGTTGGCTTTCCTGTCCAGACCCTTCATCTTCTTCTGTCACCTCCAAAGACTGCGGTGCACACTCTTCTCTGTGCTCTTCCTCTTCTCTCTCCTCCTGAGTTGCCGTTGCCGTTTCTCCACCCTCCGGTTTTACTTCCACATTGCTCAGCACCTCCTGGTGCTGCTGAGCTGCAGCTCCCTCCTCCTCCTCCACCTGAGGCTCAGTGGACTCAGGCTCCCTTATGGTGCTCTCGTGCTGCTCCTCCACCCTGAGGTCGGGATGTACCTCTGGTGACACAGTCACTTCTTTCTGGGGAGCAGGTGGGACCTCCTCAGGCGTTGTTATGTCAAGTGTGGAAGCTGGTGGTGCAGTGGTGTCAGGGGTGGGTGGAACATCCAGGGGGAGGTCGGGCATGTCTGGTCCTACACTCAGTGTGTCGTCATCAGGTGCATTAGCTGCATGGTTGACATCTGCTGCATTTCCTCCCTCTGGACATGCCGCCTCTATGACCAGTGAAACCTCTTCATCATCTAAGGGAAGAAGAACTACTGTGTCAGTAATGGAAAAACACACTAAACCTGAACCTTATTTTTATTTTACAAAAACAAAGTTATTCAGCATGAATAACTGTCAGTCGTACAATAAAGCCACTGATTATAGTGAACAGTTTTCTCAAGTGCATTACATTGTCAATAGAGATGCCTTGTGTACCTGGGTGAATAGAGGAGGTCAGCTCAAAGCGGAACTGCAGCTGCCCGCAGACATGATCTGTCGGCAATCTGCGGCCAAGAGAGTAACTTACTACCCGATCCCTGTGCACAGCGAGTGTGAGAAGGAGGGTGAGAGAAAAAGAGTGGTGAATCAGAGAAGGACCTTGGAATACCTCAAACAACTGACTACACCCATGAATGCATGTTTGTATGTGTGTGTTTACCCAATGGCGTGTTTTTCCAAAAGCCTCTGCACGGGGACCGACAGCTTTCCCAGGAAACGCTTGATAATTGGTCGACTCTTGGCAAACTTGTCCTTTACCTCGATCTCCAGGACATCGGTTGGCAGAGACACGAAACTGAACCTCTGGGGGAATCAGACACATGGAGAGGGAGGGTTAGTTGAGAACAACAATACACATGGACTGGATTTAGAAGAGGCTACAATTTCATATGAATGAGTCAACAAAGCCAAACAACTTTGTCTCTCAGGATGTTTTTTGGCAGTTACTATTTTTATCCACAAATTTCCTATTTCAGTGTTTTTGGCAGTGTTTTTTTTGTTTTTTTTATCCACAAATTTCCTATTTCAGTTAAATTAAGTGGTCTTTCTTAATAATAATAATAATATTAATTTGAACTTTATTGATCCCATTGATCCCAAATGTGTTTTGTGTTAACAATAGATCTGCTGTAACAGGCTGCCCCTGGCAATGTGTTTCCCAAAAAGTGTTTTATGTTCACAATAGATCTGCTGTAACAGGCCAAGTATGTGGTTCCTCTGGGAATCAAACCCAGGACTCCCTGCTTCCAAGGAAGGCGTACTGACCGCTACACTGTGGAACCGACCTTGAACTTCATTGATCCCATATTTGGGAAATTCTTGTATTAACAGCGGATCTGCTGCAACAGGCTTCCCCTGGCAGGCGCCAAGCATGTGGTTTCTCTGGAAATTGAACCCAACTCTCTGCTCTCTGCTTCCGAGGCAGGCATGCGAAGCGCTACACTATGAAACTGACAGTGACTAGAGTGACTAAGAGGATCTCACAAAATACAGAGTGTGATCTGATCTAGGACATATAAACATCACATGAGTCCGACTTGTGCTTGAGAAAAAGAAAAACACAAATGAGTGAAAGCAAAAGTAGCACAATCCAATTTAAGGTGTGCAACCAGTGAATGTAAACAAAGCTGTCTTCTGCATAAAGGTGCATTTGCTTGCTCACTAGTACCTGTGCAAACTAGCTGGTGAGTTCTAACAGAAAAAGTTTTAATGGAGACAGACTTTCTTAAATGTAATATATTTATGGGAAATGGCAAACCAAAACACTTCCTCGGATATGCAAAGTTAGCGATGGAGCATACAGTGCCACATCCGTCTTTACAAATCAATCAGAACTAGGGACGTCCGACCAGCCTGATAATAGCATATTTAAAGTATGTAATATCTGCAAGAATTACCTTCGATAATGGTAACCTGATTATGCAATAACTGGGTTTCGCAAAATATGCTGAAATCGCTTGGGTGGTATTTAGACGTTAACCAAGGTTTTGAGGGAAAACGGCTGCATATATCGGTATTGGTTGATATCGGAAGTGTATGGACTATATCGCTAATATTGGATATTAGCAAAAAGTTAAAATTGGACATCCCTAATGAGAACATTAATACAAAAGAGCCTCATTTGAAATATAACTCTGTTTTTATGTATGGGTTTCTACAAGGTCACCTTATTCTTCCTCTCTCAAGCTTGATTAAAATGTCGCAGCTTGTATAACAACATTTTTAGTCAAATCCAGATGGGGGCCGCCTTTATACTAGATGGTTTTTAAAATATAAATATATGTATATTTTATATGTCCTGTTTTCTAAAAATAAAATAAATCCCTTTTGACCTTTAAATTAAATATGTTTTATTATTTATTTTTTAGTTTAAGCCAATGTTTTTCAAACTTGGGGTTGCAACACCACGTAGGGTCACCTGATCAAAAACTAACTAAACTATAAAAAAATGTCTGTGGGGTCACCTGAAATTTGGGATGTCAAATGGGGTCACAAGCCACTGGTTTAGCATAAGACCTAAGGTCTCTAACTTCACCTTAAGTATTCATTTCTTCAGCCTTTGTTGGACTCATTCAAACAGTGGAGGATTTTCACTGTGTTTATGCGGAAAGACGACCTGAATACTAAGATTGAGTTTTATCTCTTTGTGTGAATGAGATAAATATGGCAGCGTGGTTCTCACAGGGTGGAGAGGACATCAATTATTTACTAGATGCAGGAAAATGCAGCGCACATAAAACAACTGCTGTTGCAGCAACAGCTTACAGTATTATATCCTTAGGAAAAGGACATCATGACAGTGTGCAAGAAGCGATGAAAGACAGGGAAACATAATTTAATTTGGACTGACTGAAAAATGTCTTTCTCTCCTTGTAATGCAGCTGTATAGGTTATACAGTGCACAAACACACTTTTCTTTATAATAAATGTATGAATTTCTGTCTTCACTTCAAGTAAGATCCCTTTTCTTGTTATTTTTTCGGTCTGAAGCTCAGTAGAGGTGTAATTTTCTCGAGGCCTCATCACTTACGTTACAGTGTCTATGTCAAGATTGATTTCTCTACCAGAGTCATATTGTTTTCCTGGAAAAGTTCTTGAATGAGAAAACCAATCACCTGACGTAGGTGACCACATTCAAACATGATTTTTCTGATTTACATTGATCTTTTTACTATATTACATACACAGAGCATCCATACCTGCCATTCGGTTGGCTGGCGCACTATAATTGCTCCTAAGCTGTATGTAATATATGCAAGTAAAAGTAAAAAAAAAGCACATTAGTACCTATGTCAGTTAACCTAACAGTTAAAATAGTCCTGAAAAAAAAATTGGTCTCAAATACTTTTAAGTTTGCCTTAATAAGTGTAAGTGAACGACATGTCACTGTGACACAGCACACCACTGCACACAAGGAAATGTGACCTCATTTTACCCATCATCATAGTGAGCAGGGGGCAGCTTAAGGACCCTTGGAGCAGTGTGTGGGGACGGTACCATGCTCAGAGCGCCTTAGTGGAAACTTGGCAGCTGGTGGATTCAAACCTGAAATCTTCCCGACCCAAGTACACTTCCTTAACCACCATGCTACCACTTGATTTATAATAATTCCAGAAATATATATATATATTCTATGTTACAATCTTTAAAGTTTGAGCTATGTTCACTTAGCAACCAAGGCTTACAATTACTCAATTATTGCCCCCGGTGATTCAAAATTTGGACAAAGGCACAATAGAATTACAAATAGTAGAACAAAAAATGTCCAAGGTTATTAATCAACTATACATTATGAAGTTAGCTTCAGATTTTGAATTTTTGAAGCATTGCTTTTTTACTGATCAAAGTTGGGGGCAACAGAATGAATGTCACAGGTTCACAGTCATAATGTCATAAAAGACGAGCCTGTGTGTGTGTGTATGTGTGTGTTTGTACCTCTGTGCTCCACTGCGGGTTTATTGTGTTGCACACCACTCTGGAGCGTTTCTCCTGTCCGTGGTGTGGGAGCGAGGGGAAGATGCTGTGCTTCCCAGGCTGAATGGAGAGCTTTAGGTAAGGGTCAGGGTTGAAGAACATGCCCTTCTTCAGTCCCACTGCCTGGAGGTCTGATAGGAAAAAGTTTTTTTTTAGTGTTCAGGTTCACAGAAAGTAAACTACAGGCCTTAATGAAAAAAAAAATGAAACTATAGGATTTACAGTGGTGACTGATAACTGTCACTGAGCATTTCTAAATTAGTCTTAAACACAAATATCAAATAAACGTAATGAGACGTAATGGTAGCAATGTTTTATCAGAGCAAGAAACAACCATTGTACTTGTGTGCAGATATGGCTATAATCACATCGTAGAAGCACATATTAAATAAGTCAGGAAGTAAAAAAGACAGCTACAGGTTGGGCCAAAGCTAATGAATAAACACAACCAGTGAAATAAAATTAAAAAAAAAAATGTAGACAATAGACAGATAGAAAGAGACAGGGAAGCGAAGAATACCTGAAAGCGAAAAGTTAATGAGTCTCCTGTTGCTGAGACCATGGTTAACCTCAGGACTAACCACTGGCTTTAACACCTGCAAGCACAGACAGATGGACAGACGGATAATGTATGAATTTAAACAACAACATAAAAATACACTCAGCCTTCCTTTGTCTTCTACACCATAGACTTCCATTCTTTCCTGTAAGATGATCCTGTAATGAAGCCCATGAGGCTAGGGGTCACTACAGCTAGTTAATGGTACTTTATGCAAGTAGCAAACAACATCAGGCTTTGAATTGTATTAAAAACACAACAGAAACAGAAATGTATTATTTTAAATCCTAAGTATATGTCAGTTTACATTTGGCCAATTCATCCAATCTCTATTCCTCACGTTGTTCTTTTCTGGCTAACAGCATCCGGCAATCAATACTTGGCCTTTATTATCCTGACATTGATTCTTGAGCCAGGAAGAGGAGTAGCTGGAGCGGTGAGACAGAGAGAGACAGCGGTGAAAGGATGAGAGTGTAAATACTGCGCTGTTTTCGAATAGACGGTGTTGCCTGACATCTCCTAAGCACGTAGCCCTGTGAAGTAACACAGCAACAGAGGATGTTGCTTTGCGTACAGTTTTCGTAAGCTGTCCTAAAGGTTAAGTGTGGTTTGTGAATTTGTTAGTAACTCAGACTAACATTGAGTAAAGAGGTTTAAAAAAAATGAATCAAGATGAGCGGTGACTCCAAAGCCTTTTAAGCAGGGTTCTCAAACTCAGATGAGCAGAAGGCCATTCCTGCCTTTTCACATTAGTATTTACTTTTTAATACAAATCTAAAAAGAATAAGTAGTGCTCGTTTTATAAATATAACGTATAAAAACTACAGCAAAAACAGGGAGAACAAACCTTAAAACACATTTTGAAACGACCAACTGGAGTTTGGCAGCCATGTTTTAAAGGAATGACTATTGTTGAAAATAAAGTACCCTAACCTTTTTTTAAAAAAAAAAAAAGATAAGAATTGCATCTATCATTTCAAAAATGTTTTTCTTTTATAGCAATGTCAGAGTAATTAAATTTAAGATGAGAATTTCTTCTGATAACAATAGATAAAAAATAAAGAATTTTACCACAGATTTTATTCAGAGACTCTAGCAATTGCACCTACAATATGATACACCTATAATATACATGTGTACAAAGGTTCATCCTCTTGTTCTTCTTCTTTTAGGATGTTCCCTTCAGGGGGCACCAGAGTGGAGCATCTGCCTCCATCTCACCCTATCACCTGCCTCTTCTGCTTTTACACCAACCACCTCCGTATCTTCAGAAGGCTCATCTAGTAGATATTAAAAAAAGACTTAAGATACCAAAGTAAAATAACACATTTTAATTTGAATGTGTTTAATCCTAAGGGGGCTCCAAAAATCTGAAGGAAAACAAGAAAAAATAATAAAATGATCCAATTGTTCTAGAAGCGAATGCGATTGGGTGGGTGGGCCATTGGCATGGAAAATTTGGAAACCCTTATAGACTATTATTAAGTTGCTGCCATGTTTTATTACAGCAAGAGTCGACCGTTGTAGTGGTGTCGGCAGAGATGGTTGTAATCACATCTTAGAAGCACATATTGAATAAGCTGAAATATGCCTGTGCACCCTGTAGGATGAGACACACACTTTTCAGTCAAGGGGTGTTGTGTTTTTACAAAATGACTTCATCTGATTACTGTTCTAGAAAAACAAGCCTCTTAACTCTCTGACTCTGACACCGTGTGACTGTGTGCGAGTGAGAGAAGGAGAGAAATACAATAACGTGTTCCTTTGAGACAGGGAGGCAGGATGATTTAACACAGTCTGGAGGAGGGCATCCCAACCTTTTTAGAGTCATGGCACATATTTTACATTACAAAAAATCCCACAGTGCACCGCCAAACAAAAATGTCCCAAGAGGTATTATGTAATGAAATACAATGATCTTATAGTTTTATATGACTGGTAATTTCTCTTCTCAGTAGGCCTGTTTAGTTGAGCACAACACTGTTAGGCCCGCAGGAATTGAAGAAAGACATGCATAGAGATCAATCAGCGGAGTTTCTTTTTTCACTTTTTATAGGCATCTGCTGCCACCTAGTTAATTAAAGACTATTTAACTGTTCTGTCTGCTACTGTTGTGACGACATATGAAGACAAATTAATTGCAGAGTTTTCAGGCAAATTAGCTACCAATAGTGTTTCGACGTTTTTTGTTTTTTTGGGGCTAACAGCGTCCGCCAATCAATACTTGGTCTTTATTCTCCTACATATTTTGCGATATATAATATGTAATTTTTCATTTCGGATTATGGGGAAAAAAATTCGACTTACATCGCCACTACAAATCAAACCTTGACGTAAGTCGAGGACCCCATGTATATCAATTATCGCAGAATCATGATATCATGATAGCAAAATATCGTCTCAGAGTACCTGGTGATAGCCAGCCCTTGTTTATAAACAGCTGACGTTTGTGCGTTTTATTTCTCTGAAACAACGCAAACTCAATTACACAATTGTTTTTATTTTACAAACACGAACCATCTTTAAATAGACATTCGAAAAGCAGAGCTCTGAGAAATATCGATAAAAAGTTTGAACATCGACCCATACTGCAGACAAATAGGCTCTATAACAAACCAGAGGACTTCTGCTAACGCTAACGTCACCGTGGAGTAATAAAACAATTAGGATGACAGTAATACCATGTGTACTGCAAGAATAACAGTGTGGAGCTAAAGTTTAATGTTACCCAAGCTATCCAGCCGAACCCCGTCCTTCTCCTCCTCCCGCTCCCGCTCCTCCTCTTAGGATGGCTGGGGGATACCAGTCCCAGGTGGAGACACATGCCATCCATCACACACAAACAAAAACCAAACACAGGGTCTCCTCAGACTGCAGCATCTCTCTGTTTGTCTGTTTAGCTACAGGAAAAAGAAAAACTCTGTCCACCGGCTACTTTCTGCTCATCTCCTATTCTCACCTCTGCTTCTTAAATCTCTGCTGTGTCTGCCGTAAGCTATGTGACCTGGGAACGTCCACAGCTGGCTTCTGAAGCCAGAATGACTTACCTGAACTGGACATATACTATACTCTGCAATTTCTCTTCTCTCCCTTCCTCCCTCCCTCACTCACCCACTCTCTTTCTCTCTCTCTCTCTCTCTCTCTTTTGCTCTCTCCCTCCTTCTCCCTGTCTTTCTTCCCATGGTGGTTATTTATATTCATTTGTCCTCAGGAAGCGAGTGCAGATCAAGTTCTAGGGCCATCAGCGTTTCCAGAGGCCGATGGCAGCAGAATGTGAAGGTAAACATGGAAACCCAATCCGCCCCAGCTGGACGTCCTCTCAGGGCGAAGTGGCTTGAGAAAGCGATGATAAGCAAAAGGTTTGTTTTCTATCAGCCTGTTTTAAAGTGTATTTTTAACCTGTTCAGAGGAATTAAACACAGCTAGGATGTGTGTTGCATGTTTCGTTTTACTGTCAGTAAGCGTTAATTTTGACAGCGAATTCTGATTTAGTCTTTTGAATAACACACTATTTCGTTTAAGTGATATCATATCAAGTCTAGTTATAGTGGACTAAA
This sequence comes from Cynoglossus semilaevis, assembly GCF_000523025.1. Lineage (NCBI taxonomy): Eukaryota > Metazoa > Chordata > Actinopteri > Pleuronectiformes > Cynoglossidae > Cynoglossus > Cynoglossus semilaevis. The sequence continues at coordinate 1,551,204 of NC_024309.1, read as the reverse complement.
TATCATAAGAGTTTTAATCGTGCAAGTCTATGGTGGATTTTTTGTCAACTAGATTTATAGAACTTTATGAATCCCTTAGGAATATTAAGGACTAACTGTATCTTCAGAATTCGCAGTCATTGGAAATATCCATCAATCTGTTTCGGAATGGTTTTAAGTAGGGATGTCCGCTAAGAATTTGTTGCCAATATCTCATATGCCGATATTGTCCAAACTCTTAATTTCCGTTTCTGATGTCAACAATTACCGATATAGCAGGTCAGTGGTGGCCTGTTGGTTAAGGAAATACTTCACAAATAGTGGGCCGTGCTGAGGTGCCGGGCGGGGGCATAAATGGCTTCCAATGGAAAATGGCACGCTGGACATAAGTATACCATTGCTGTAATGCTTAAATGATAACAAGCCTCCAGTCACTAGGTGGCAGCAACTCATACAGTGGTTTGTACAGATAAAAACATACATGTTATCGAGTAGAAATATTATTGAAGCCTGGTAATATGTATCAGTACAAAACACTGTATTGCTGGCACCAGCATTCTGCATAAATGATTGATTATTATACATTAAAATAGATTAATAATATAAGCTACAATGCTGCCATCTAGTGACTTTCACTTTCATATACAGCTGTTTTCCCCAAAGCTATTCATTTGGCGAAACCCAGGCATTGCGTTACTGGGTTTCATTATCGGAGAGAAAACCATAATGATTCTTACAGGTTTTTGTCCAATATGGGCAGAAACGGGTGTAATATGGTACACATATTCTGTTTTATTCTTCTATCTACATAATGAGAAAGAATAAGAAAAACAATGTGCAATTAAAAATAAATAAATAAATAAAATACACCATAAAATAAACAACCCCTTTCTACGTATCTATACCAACACAACAAACCAGCATGCAGTCCATTGTCTAAAAACAGACATAAGCTTCAATAGATGACCCAAGACATAGGGTTCATAACCTTCACTAAACAAATTCTTTGTCAGCAAGGACCAGCTTCAGGTCAATGAGAAACAAAGACCATGCCCTTTATCTTTGTGCCGCCCCATTAGTAGTTTGTAGGTCACATGTTCTCTACAAACATCCATGTTGCAGTTCTGTACAAAAATAATATATGAAGGAGACTTCAAAAGGTATTTGCGAACTGTTAGTGTATGGGACAGTTATCAAAAAAAATTTATATTTTTTTCTGTTTCACCTATGGAACAATCCTGGTGCAGAAAAAATTCTTCTTAAAATAAAATAAAAACTAAAATCACTAAAATAAAATAAAAAAAAAGAAGACATTGTGATTGTAAAACGTTTTTTAGGAAAGCTAATTCTATTTGCTATCAAACCTAGTATTAAATCATACAGGCTCCAGTTGTTTTTTTACCATGTTTGATCCTGGGATTTTAACAAAAATCGGACCGATAACAATCCATAGTATCAGATCGAGCCATCCCTAATCTTAAACAATCTCCTGTGCTGACCACAGAACAGCTCTTTAGTCAACCTCAGATGAGCTGGCTTGGTGGTGCAAAACAGTTAGACGGGTACACGTTTACTTTAGTTTTCATTCACAAAGAGAAACCATTAGGTGATACATTGTGTTGTTAAGCTGAGAATCAGTATCAATATGTTTTGCGATGTTGTGGTGAAATTTTGATACCAAACCAGATACAATTAACATTAAGGACCCAGTGAGGAACGTTCAAGAATTCAACATGAATGACGTGATTAAGTTATTGACTCAAGTGGTTCGTAAAGGCCTATCTCTGAGACACTGATGGTACAGTTGACTTCACCATCACCACTCGTGGCTTTAGTGTGTGAAATGGCAGTGACATGGAGATGACAAGCAAAATCTACGCTGCCTATAGATAAACTTAGACATTTACATCAAACTGTGGCTCATTCTATTCTTCTAAGGCGTCACAGTGTTTAAATCTAATTTTAAACTTCTTAGAATGAAATGATGAAATTGATGCCTGAAAAGCTCCATAGACATAAACCTAACCACCTTAACATTTATTTACTGATGAGATGATTTATTATCACGTTTACCAGCTCCATAAATGTTGGGGTTATTGTATAAAGGATGTAACCTTAATGTTAGCCTTCAGGGAAAAAAGAAAAACCTGAGGGACGGTATAACTCACAGGTGCTGAGCCCTTCTTGATGGTCACCGTGGGAGTTGTCGCTCTGAGTGCTCCAGTAACACCATGGTAGTATCTGAAGCAGACCTGGGTCTCAGCTATAAAGCACACACACAGACACAGACACACACACAGGGACGAAGACAAAAGTGTGGCATTGATAAAATGTAGAGGAAATAGAGTGCAAAGTGCCCAGAGGGACACGTGAGGATTCAGGTCATAGCAGTTTTGTGTGTCTTTCTGCTGGTTGGTTCAACAAGAAGACAGAGGGGAAAAAAAAAAAAAAAACAAGACTGACCAAGTTGAAGACATGTACTTTATAATCAGGGTGTGGTCAAATTATCATACAAATAATCCATGAAAAATCGAATAAAATAAATACATTTTATGAAGAAATTGGGGCTGGGATCTACAGAGAAAGGAGAAAGATTCATAGATTATTAGAATATTATTCCAGTGTCATTTCCATGGAATTTATATCAATTTTACACTGGTTGTTTTTACATATTATACATTACATCAGTATGAGTAAGCAGATTTTTATTTTTCCACAGTTGTTTTGTCATTTAAACCAAAAGAATTATCCACCTAAAGGCAGACATTTCTTCCTGCATTTTGTGCACAGAGAACACAGGGAGTCATGACAGAAGACCACTCACATGGAGAAAGCTCTCAGTTCAACTTACAGTATACTTACAGTAGAGTGTACACAGAGGAAATGTCATTAGAATGCACTTAAAAAATGTGTTGCATGCTAAGCTACACACAAAACCATGTCAACTGAATGTGCACAAAAAATCTTTAAAAGTCCAACAACAACAAAAAAAGCATTACCCACACCAGGGTCTAGGCCGCATTTGGGTACTTTTGTTTCATGGTTACATACACAAATCAATTTTTTTCCCACCTTCAGTATTACATACCTTGAAGTAATTATTTGCTAAATTGATTCTTCTTTTGGGCTCCATCTCACCCTATCCCCTTCCTCCTCTGTTTTTACAACAACTTTATTCACTACCTCTTTCACAACATCCACAAATCTCCTCTGGAGATGTCTCCTCTTGTCTGGCAAATACATCTCAAACCCAATATATTTACAATCTCCCAACATTCTTTGTCCAATACATTCACTTTGTCCCAACATTCTTTGTCCAAAATATTCACTTTTTCCACAATATTGTACAAAATAATTTGTACAATATACTCATTATTTCCCAACATCCTTTGCCTAATTTATTCACTATATCCCAACATTTTTTGTCCAATATATTCACTTTGTTCCATCACTTTTTGTCATATATATTTACTATCCATCCATCCATCATCAACCGCTTATCTTATTTACTATCCTGCTGGCTAAATTTATACAAACATTTTCCATAAAGAAATAAATAGAGAAAGTGAACTACTTGTCAGTGTGAGACTTGACACCACTGCACACACAACGAAATGTGACCTCTGCTTTTAACCCATCACCATAGTGAACAGTGGGCATTTTTGTTTCAGAGAAGAACTACCGTCACTCATCACTACTGTCATGGCATGGCATGAGTCTCTTTTGCCTACAACTTACCATGCACTGTGGTGTTTCAAAACCTGAACGCACCAGCGCTGAATCCCTGTCAGCCCCATCTAACGCGGCTCCAATCTATGAGACTTTCTTCATCATCAACAACACAGTAGTTTTATTTTCTATTATTTATCATTTGAATTTGTTTCCTTGCCGGTTGTCTCTTAGTCAAAGTGCGTCCGCACGTGTGATGTCGTGCTGTTGTACAGAATTTTCTGAGCCGCTCTTGCCTTCTGATGCTCTTACATTAGCAGCAGTCATACGTGCCCTAAACTTCCTCCTTGCGTAGTCGAGGGAAGCACCTGCACTCCACTCTGCTGATGAATTCATTTTCTTTCATCACTGCATCACTCAGGTCTCTCCTGCTCTCACGCTCAACTCCCAGCGTCCCTAAACGCTGTAATTGTGCACCATTTGTGACTGTCTTCCTGCACGCGTTTTCTCACTGCTTTCTTCCCAGGATAATGATGTTTCTGCAGGCTCCATTGTTACTGCCTCAAAGAACACTACGTAACATGCTGCTAAAGCAGTAGCGCAGCTATATGGAGTCCTCTCCAACAGACAACTGTAAGACTATTGCAACTGAAAACATAATTGTGTATCTTCTTCATCCTGTTTTGAAATGAATGTAATAATTATAACACAATATCTTGAATGGTCAGGAAATTAACTGGATGTATTAATGTTGTTCATATTTTGATTATTTAAGTGATAACACTAAATACGTACTGTCAAAAAAATTACACTTCTAATCTGAGAAGAGGTTTGGAGTTCCACAGGGTAGCTGGGGATTTATCACAATTAATCGCGATCAATCATGTTTGTAGTTAATCAAGATTACTTGCGTTTAATCAAACTAAAATATTTTACTACTTACAGTTACTGAAGTGAGCGCCGGAGTCGATTTTCCAAACTATCTGACCTTTGTGAGAGCCACTGAGTCCTCGGTTTTTGTAGTCAAGAAAGTTCTCAGACAGTGGCTCATCTGCAATTAAAGTAAACAAAAAGAGGAAAAAAACATTCATTTGTTGTTTAATTTTATTTTCACTTGTACTTAATATATGTCATATACAATATAGTGTACAGTTTTCAGGTTGTAGCAGGTTCTCTAATGATTTTTAACCACTAGGAAATACTTTAAGGGTATTTTTCTTTGCTATGCTATGGCACATAGAAGAAGTAGCGTATTTTTCAGGACTATAAGTCACACTTTTTTTGTCCTTTGGTTGGGTTTGTGATTTATTCTCGTGCAACTTATATATAAAAATATATAATTTCAATATATGTTATTTTCACACGGACAGCCGCTAGAGGGCACTCTAGGCTGGTGTACCAGTGTCTGATACTTCTGTACTACTGACAATTTACATGTTGCTAGCTGCTAGAGGGTACTGGCTGGTGCGACTTATACTCCGGAGTGACTTATAGTCCAGAAAACATGGTAAAAACTCTTCTGCTATATGGTAAATTTGCTGGTGAAGCTCATACTGTGTGTCTTTCTTTAATGCCTGTGAGCAAATAAGGTTGTGTTCAACTAAACAGGTCAGGGATTAATATCGAATAATTGAATTGTGATCATTGAAGATCATTGCGTTTCATTGTTTATAGTTTTTATTTAGTGCCGGCTGTAGGATTTTTCTAATGTAAACACTGGGAAACACTGGTTTAGAGACAGTATTGAACATACAAAAGATAGCAGCTGAAAAACTAATCAGAATGCATTGTAGTGTACCCCACAAGTTTGCTTTGCAACGGCCAAATTTGTGATCTTACTTACCAAAGAGATACATTCCAATCCAGTCTCCAGCATCAACCTCCTCCTTGATGTCCCATGTGATAACTAGGTCTTCAGACTGACCTATGGTATATTGGAAGGCATTGATGGTGAGTGTAGAGCGAGTGTCCGGAGACACCAGATCAGTGTCACTGGTAGAGCGAGGCAGCCCCAGCATAAAGGCTTCCTGGTTCAGACTGTTGACAGTGAAGCTTTCTGGCCCATAGCTGTGACGAACTGCACCTTTACAGCGTTGGCGGGTCTGGCTGCTTCGGGTTGGAGACGCCATGGCCACCAGACCCAGGAACCGATTCTGGTATAAATTCTGCAACAACACAAACCAGGGGATGACTATTTGGGATGACCAATTTGTAATATTTAATTAAAATGCTATCTTTTTCTTTAAAGGGTATTTTAAACTTGAGATAAAAAAAAAAAAAAAACTCTTTCCTGCAGTGCTGGCAAATAACACTCTCAATAGTATGAGATAGAGCTTTGTGTACAACATAGTGCACAGCCCATATATGTATGTAGGGTTTCTCTGGGTTTTTTTAATCCACATTCTAAAAACAGGCTCATTAGGGGATTAAGGTTGATCGAACTCTGGCAGCTCTCTGGATAGATAAATAGATGAATGGATGGATAGATGGATAGATTTTGCAGTATTTGGATGTTCTCGTTTTAGTAAAAGACAGCTTCATTACCAGTGATAGAAAGTATTCATTTTACACTGGCATTGCCAATAAAAACCCACTGCTGCAGTAAAAGCACAGCTTCAGAGCTGTGAGATGGAATTTACTTAACATGACCATTAACTTAATCGTTCAGCAGATATTGTATACAGTACAATCCTTTTAGAAGGACTAGTTATGAGAAGAGCATTTGTGTCATGTCTCAAGATGCCTTTTAGTACAGGAAACAGATGCTCAGTCAGCAATATTAGAAGGGGTTTTGTTGCACTGCAGTGTTACAGTGAATGTTTAATGTTTTTTTTCCATATTTTTTTATCTCCTGATTTTGGTCCATGATGTGCGGAAGGTTTTGAAAACGTAAGTGGTGGATTAAAAAGGTTTTTTTTAAATGAACTCTGTTTGTTATTTATGAAATAATTAATGTATATTACATATATACATATTAAGAAACAGCAGCTTTATTCTTATCCCTGTATTCAACCCTGAATTACGGCTAACTTTAGTTCCATTTCCAACCTGCTTTTTTTTCAAATGATCTGCTCCCCAAAATCTCAAAACTCACTCTTTACCCTAAAGTCCTCTTAGGAAACTTGAAGTCTTGTTTCTTGTTTTTAGACAAGTGAACTTACTCGACCTGACCACTGTATTCAACTTTAAATCATCTTCCTTACCTACTAAGACGCTTTCCTTAGCATCACTGAAATCGTCCCAATTAATATCCATCAACAGCGCCTCTCTTTCTTCCTTCCCGCCCAGGACATCCTACAAGGTTCAGTACTCGAACCTCATTTATTTATCGTCTATCATCTGCATATAAAGAGAGACAGAAATGGGCATGCACCAACTCTGCCTCAGTCAGTTTGTCCCAATTAAGGCAGCGCTTGTCGCTGGTTGTCTCTGAGTGTAGATAAGAGTAAAGGGGGAGGGGAAGAGCTTGTGCGTGACAGTGAGGGAGACAGAGCTGAAAGGCTGTGTGTGTTTAGGGACACCGAGAGGAAGAGGACAAAATGAACTGTCTCGATATTGTCTTGTGATATTTAGCATTAAGAAATATATCGATATATATTACATTATTGAGATATTGCCCAGCCCTTAACTGAGTTAATAAATTATTTCATTACATAGACCTTTTGTTTGATGGTGCGCCATATATATGAAAGTGTTCTAGTTCTAGCATACAGCAGATCCTTGATTTACGATGTTCTCGACCTATGGCCTTCATGGTTACGTCGCCATCACCCATAAAATGATTAATAGAGTCACATTGTTACGTCATTTTGAGGTATGGCGTTTGCGATGTTAAAATGGGGTGTACAAATACATTGTCATGCGTTGCTAGATGAGGGAAACAACTTTGTTTACATTCCCCAGTTGTGCACTATATTGGATTGTGCTACATTTGCATTTGTAGCTCAGTGGTAGTGCATTAGACTACAGATCAAGAGGTCCCCGGTTCTAATCTGGGTGCGCCGTAGGTTAAATATTTGGTCAGTTATATAGTGTAGCAGTTAGCACGCCTCCACTTTGGGAGCAGAGAGCAGAGTCCTGTGTTGGATTCCCAGAATCACCACAGCAGATCTACTTTTAATACAAGAATTTCCTGAATATTGGATCAATAAATTAATTCAAAATTATTTATTATTATTATTAATAATCATTGATTCAATTTTCTTCACCTAACAAAACACAGATTCTATCACTTTTGTAAGTAAGTGAGAAACCATAGCCTTATTTTCAACCCAAAGATTTTTTTCTTTTCCAAAATATAGCTTTTTTCCCCACATTTTTTCCTCACATCCCCATCCACATTTCCATTACATTTAGTACTGACTCATGCAAGAGAATTTTCTATGTTATAGCTACATAAATAACACTCATCATGCATCTCTTCTCTTGACCACTTTCCCTGATTCTCCACTGGCAACAAATATCAAAGCATATCCAGTACTAGTTTCTGCTTCTTAAAAATAATGCAGGAACGTAGAATCAGACCTAATTTTGGAACTCTCTTGGACCTCTTACCTCATCTCGTCTCTCGGACCTCTTACACTTTCAACATTTTTCTGCGCACCATTTCTTTCTTTTTTTTTACTATCATTTTTTTATTTACTTAATATACTTAATATATTAATATTATCATAATTGTTATTGTAAGGTAAATGTTTCAGCACCAATTGAAACCTATATGTAATGAAAGGAGATATCACTCAGACACGTACACACAGAACAGAAGGTGCTGGGTGACTGTGATGGTGTTGGATGGGAGTGGGAGGACACTGACCTTGAAACTACAGAGCTGCATCAGCATAATGACCAGTCAACCCAAAGCAGAGCAAAACCTAAGGGAAGTGGGAGGAGAAGGGCGGTGCATTACAAACAACGTAACGGAAAAAAAAAAAAAAAAAAAAAAGCAGAGGCAGTGAACACAGCGGGTAAATAAGTCATGAATAGCAGTGGTGTTATAAAGTGCAACAAAAAGACAATGTCATCAAACCTTCATACCTCATCTTTGTTAGAGAGGAATATGAATATTTAAGAAGCATTACTACGAGAAGACAAAGAGAAAACAGAGAACCTGTGACGTCAAAGGAAACATGCAGAAAGACGACACATGGTAATAACAGACAAACCACATTGAACAAGGCAACAAAAACAGCAACGTCACGGTCTACATGTGCATCACTAGATGATGGTCACATGCCCCGCATTGCTTCGGTGAAGACAGAAAGATGACCAATAAGGTAGACACAATAGGAAATGTAGGTAGAATATCACTTCTCGTTCACAAAGTCAGCAGAGCAGCCTGTTGCTTGCGGGGCATTAACCGAAAACCGATTTGTTGACGTGTCAACTTGATTGGCACAAGTCGACGTACCCAGGGAGGATTCGTAAAGTCTTGTTTTTTCTTGCGTGCATGTGCCAACACACTGTACCGCCGACTGGCTTACACTGATATTTGATTATTGACAATTAATTGCGATATTATGCGCTACCTGAATACTGACAGAAAATATTTACATTTCCAAGAACATGTTCTTGGATTGGAAAACAAAGAAAAAGAGTCTATCTGGAATTACAACAGACAATTCTTGAAACATGAAGAAGACCTTTAAAGCATTTCTCTGTATTTTCTTTTCCATTTCCCAAGCCTTCAAAATACCAAGAGTGGAATCCGCGACCAGAGCATGCAGGTATTTTGATGTGGTCACCAGGTGGGGATCCACATTTGAAATGATTTCTAGATTCTTCGAGCTGCAGCAGGCCATCTGTGGAGTGCTAGCAGGAGACAGATCCACCTGGCATCTCACGCCCTAAAGACAATGATATCACTGTCCTGGAGGAAGTCAGCCAGCTCCTTTGTCCTCTCCATGACTTCACTAACATCCTGGGTTCAGAGAAACAGGTCATGCTCTCCTCCCTGAAGCCCGTCTTGGAACACATCAACAGCAAGATAGTTGAAGAACAAATAGAAGACAGCGACATCATGAAACAACTTGGTTGAGAATCTGGACAATACAGTCAAAGCATGCAACGATGAAGCACTGGCGCTTGCATCACATCACACAGACGAGCCTCCAGCAGTAAATGAACTGAGCACCTGTCTGGGTTATAAAAGGAACAGGTCAGCTGTATAGGAAGTGTAATGCCAACTATTCAAGAGAGAAATAATTCCGAGACCCAGCTGTACGTGTGCCTCCCTACTGTCAGCAGTGACAGTGACCATCCTTTAACCTGGTGGAAGGCACATACACAAGATATGCCAATGCTTTCAAGGGTCACCAAAAAAATTCAGTTGCATCCCTGCCACAGATGTACCTTTAAAAAAGAATGTTCAACACCTCGTCCCCTAAAAGATCAAAACTCAGCTCTGAGCATGTGAGCCTTCCCCCCTTATTTAGATTCCTGTTTCAAAAGAAAAAACACATAGTTAGCTTGTACTGTAGTTAGTTTAGTAGTATTATTTAGTTTAGTTCAGTATTATTTATCTTTCATAGGGCAGTTGTACTGCTAAAGGGAAGCTGTAAGTAACAAAGCTAGCAATTCTTTTTCTTAATTTTCTGCTTAGGTTCCAATAAAAATGTTCCAAAATATTAACAAAGCGCTGTACACTTGCACTCACACTAGCCATAGAATCCAGATTTTAGGGGGCAATTGTACTTTGGCATGGCACAATGGCCCTAGTTTGTGCACCATTAGTTTATCCTTGCACTGCTTTCACTATGAATTGTTGACATGTGTTAAGTACTGATTTAGGAGACCATGTTCAGGGAGTGAAAGCACGCGTACACATTTGTCCTGTAGAGTGACAAAGATATGCAAATCAACTCAGAGGGGGGCAGGTAAAAACCCAGCTGCACAAATGTTACAGAGATACATTGAAACCCCACCGTCCTCATTAGTTATACAGTAGGATATTAACATGTCACAGTGGCATCTCTGGGGAAATGTAGCCAGTTGTTCTTGCCACTTAAGTTTTCATATGCCCAATTAACCGCAATCATTGCATTCAAGGCAACGCAATTATTAATTAAAACAAATGCAGATCAAGAGCTACCCTCAGGAGAGGGTAAAAAAACAAATACAAAGACATGTCAGACAAAGGAGCAGTCTGGGGATTGGAATTGGGATTGGGATTAGTGGTTCCGATCCTGTTTTAGCTTGTGATACCTTTCTGACATCACAGATGTCTAGTGATCCTAGAGACAATTAGCTTTTAATCATGTTTGTTGTGCTGTGTTATACAGAGTAGCCAGATTAGTGCCCAAAGTGACATTTTATTTTTCGCTGATCACAAGTACAGTTAGACAAGCTTGTATTGTCAAGACTGAAAATAATGGCTGAACAAACAATCTGTGAATTACAAATTAATAAAAAACAAAAACAAAACACCTTTTTAGCAGACAATAGAGGCAAGCAAACAATTTTAAACAGTTTTGTACCAGTACAAACATTCCTATTTGGGGTTTTTCAAACATCGCTGGTATGATTGATGAGATAATTATCCATTAGCTACAACTAATCTGGTTAATAGTTGTACAGAGAGGTGATCAGAAACATACAAGCTGGCCTAAACTGGTTCGAGAAAGAGGTGCATCAAGCTTATCTTTATTTACAGTAGTGCTGCACGATTTGATGAAAATGTGCGATTGCGATTATTGGGGACAATGTTGTTATTTGCGATTACGGTATAAATGAATAATCTCATGAGTCTACTTGCTTGAATATCAAGGACAACACAGAGAATAATGATACGTTTGTATATCATCATTAAAACATTAAAATGACAAAAAATACAAAACCTAAAGTCTAGTTTTTATTTATAACTTAATATCAAAAAATAAATAAAAGTTTGAAAGCAACTTGATCATTTAAAACTTGTGCGGTCCGACCGGGTCTAGGTGACCACCGGGTACTGCACGGGTACTAAACAACAATTTAGGGAACCACTGGCTGACAACCTTATGCGACCATGTAGGTTAAAATTTTAAACTCTTACTGTATGTGTCCTTAGGTTTCCAAGAGGGTAGATTATTGACCCAGTCCCCCCCCCCCCACCCACACAGTACATGTTGCCACTTGAAACTATTATAGAAGAGAACAATTTGTCTTTTTACTGCTATACAGATGACTTGCAAATGTATCTGTGAAACTTTATCTTTATTTAACTGCTGATTTTTGCTGACATTAGGCTTCAGCTAAAACACAATTCCCTTTGCTTTTTAGGACAAAATAGAATTTTTGAAAATCTGAAAGGAAAAGTGTTTGCACATTCTAGAATTGGTAATGACGTTGCACAGTCTACTCCAAAATCTTGAGTTTGTAAAAACTAAAAGCATAGAAAATTGTTTTTCAATACTGGGGTCACGACCCCACGTGGGCTCACCTGAAATTTAAATTGGGTTGCCTGATATGTCTACTAATGGAAAAAAAGAAATATTGATAAAAAAATTTTAAACTAATTTTTATTTTTCTATTTATAATAAAAACACGCTTCAGCCTGTCTAAGCACTAACTGGCAGTCAGAAGAAAACAACAGAAAACAAAATGGATTGAAGATTTCTTTGCCTGCTTGGCACCGTCAAGACAGTTCAAAGATGGTTCAAAAAATTTAGGAGCCACTGGCATAGAAAGTTTGACAATTACTGGGCTCACAAAATAAGGAAAAATGTACTGGACAAACTTAGAGCTACGTATATTGACTATCTTGTTTTTTTATAATCTTGAGTAGCCAAAATCTTATTAAAACCAAATTTCATTAATTGTCCAGCCCAAATATAGACACACCAATAACTGTATTGGGGTAAAATCATTTTCAGTATTTTTCTATAATTAAAAGTGTCCTTATTAAATAAATGTTAGCCTTTCTTTGATAAGCGCATCTGCCTGAAAACTGAATGTAAATTTAAGAAGGTTCTTCAAAAGTTTTAAAACTGTATTTACTTAACTATCCCAAAATTTTGTATGGTATTGCTCAATTCAGTAGAAACAAGGAAAAGTAATACCTCCATATATTTTACTGCAAGTAATTTTTAAAAAAAAACTTCTAAACCTTTGGTTATTCTTTTTGACCAGAATCACTGATTGTGTAAAACATTAGAAACTCTCAGCACAAAATATGTAAATATTCAGGTAAATTGCTCTATTTAGCAGCAACAATACAGATTGTCCGTCACTTTTTCCTCTGAATTATTGATCTAGTATCACAACACTGTTTCCTCTGATTTCATCAGTGATGCTGTAATTTAACTCGTGTCAGACAACACTTTGTATTACTGTTATAAACACAAAATTGGCCACAAGGTCCAATAGTGCCAAGGTCAGTAGATAATCACTAGTTCAACAATAATCTTACAATAGAGAGTAAGTCACATGACCTACTGTAAACTGTACTTCAATGTTTCCTCTTGACTCATCTCAACCTGCAGTGTCATGCGAAGCCTCACCTAGTCACAGTTCAATCTGAAAACCAATACCAATATCAATCCGATACCTTCTTTTTCCTTCCTGCATGCTGCAAGCTGCCATTGTCGAGGCGCTAGTGTCCCTAATTACAGCATATGATGAAAACTTAGCAACTTAGCATTTGGGCTTTGGTATCGGATCAGAGAGGCTATAGAGGTCTTTTTTTTTTTTCAATGTTCAACACTGAAATTTGACCAATGTCAAACCAATACAAATTCTGAGTAACGGATCGAGCCATCTCTAGTTTAAATCACAATGATTCTTCACGCTACAACATGAAAGGTAAATAAGTTAAACTGTTAACACATCAAAAATTAAAATATACATTTGCTATTCACTATATGCAGTAAATTCAATGAGTTTCCAGAATCGACGAGTAATCAGTTTATATTATGGACAGGAACATAGGGCGGAAACTGATGCGATCTTGAAACAAATGGTGTCGGCATCTGAGGTCACAGGGTGGGAATAAACACTGGGAATAGTTTAACCCACAGGGTCTTAGCTGAACTATCCAAAATCAATCCACGATCTATAAGAAAAAGAGAGTATAAACACTGAACGGACAACAAGTGTTGTTTTGTGGTATGACTCAGGGGTATTTTCACACACATATAAGGATAAGGAAACAACAGGAAGCAGCAGGAAATGGTAACAAAGCTTATGAAAGTGAAGGGAAGGAGGAGAAAACCATGACGATTGATTTAAGAAGCCAAACAGGAAGCCAGGAACAGGGTTCTAAACATCTAAACATGAACTCAAATTACTCTGGTAGGATACATTTATTTCTTTGATCACAGCTGGGGATACAGTGTTTGTTAAAAAAATGGTAAAATTTACATTTGACTTACATTTAAACGGACACCAGCTTTAAGTCATACGTCAATCACCGTGGTGACAACACGTCAGCCACGATCATCAGTGATGTGTTCACAGCTATGTAGCGGTCACTTGCTGTGCAAAACGTCTCTACGTTCATTTATGACACCAGCAGCTGCTTTCATTTCATACCGTTAATCACTTTATGACTTCAGTTTTATGGTCGGGTGATCTGCACAGGATGACACCATAAACCAGCACTGTTACAACCACCATGTACAGTATAAAGTAAAGACATAAACCATTCAGTTTTAATGGTACAACCTGGAAAAACACTAGGAATCTGATACAAATGAACTCAAATTAAAAAATAATATAGAAACAGTGTTTAAATCATTGGTTTAAAAAAAAAACCCTCTTATGTTAAATTTATTATCTAAAAACAGAAGCTAACGCTAATCTCTTCAGACTGCCTATTAAAATAAAATGCAACTTCACATGTCCTCCAACCATCTTCAATAGATGGTCTATGGAGGGGCCGAAGGGTTTGTTTTTAATTTTACACTTAACGCTACCCAAAAGTGTGATATGAAGTCTTCTTTCATCATTCCAGTGTACAGCATTATAACAGATTTTGCACAGGAACTAAATGGAAAACAGAGTGGACAAAAACGTCCTCAAGTGGCACTATATGCTGAAGACAGCTTTGTTTATGTTCACCGATTGTATGCCATACATTGGATTTCGCTACATTCACTTTCTTGTAATGTGTTTTTTTAAGGTACTTTTTGGCCTTGAGTGATATAGGTACAACGTTCGGACTTACAGCGACAATCGAGTTATGTGCACCATAGGAACGGAATTCCGACATAAGTCAAGGTTTTTCTGCCACTGTTTAAACGTCAACAAGACAATTTCACTGTTGGTCTCATAAGACTTAAGACATAAGACCCGTTGTGCTGTTGGACTGAAACAAATAAGACAGACAGAATATAACAGAAAAGAACCAGCAGGTGCAAAGACCTGATATCTCTAAAGTTCAGATATAAAAACTAAATACTACTTAGAGCCTTATCTACGCATTTTTAAGGCCTCAAATCCTGGGCAGGCTTAGGAAAACAAAAGATCCATGTGTCATTCGTAGCCCCAGGATTTAAGGATTTTTGGGAATCCCAAACACAAAGAAAGTAGTGTTTGACCTAAATTCTGATAAAATCATGGGGCAGTTTTGTAGAAAAGGATGTTATTCCAGGAACACCAAACACATGAAATTAATTTATTTAATGTTTTACTCAGTGTAATGTGTAGAAAATAAAAATGAAAGATATGACAAGATTTTTGACGTTACATTCTGTTAATAAAGTCAAATACATTTTTAAAAACAGCTTCTGATAACTTTTTTTGATTTCATTCATATAATGCCAACTGTAGCTGGCGATTAGCTGTACCAAACGATGCAACCTCTTGAATACACTTCTGCTACAGTGCTGCTCCTACATGCCGCAGAGAAAACCTGTTATACAATAGCATTGTCGTGATTTTTCAGCGTCGAATTACACAGGCTCATTCGATGTCTCGGACTGAATCACTCCCATCTCTCACTGTCATTGTCGGCTAAGAGTGACACAACAGTGCAGCAGCAACAGAGCAACCACCAGGGCCGCTGCTTGACACAGACCACCATTAGCGCCATCAGCATCATCAACATCACCCCACGTTACACGGCAACAACGGAGGGAAGTCCTACCTGAGATAAAAGAACCTGCCGGTGGATCATTCTCCGACGGTGACAAGGAGGCCAGCGAAGACTCGAAGAGCTGCTAGTTTCCACAAAGCCCCATCTTCGACGGTGAGGAAGAAAAAGGGAGGAGGAAGAAGACAAACAGCACAGAACGAGAGGGAGAGGAGAGAGAGACTTACTCACATCCTTCCATCTTTCCCAGCGCTAACGTAACAACAGCTAAAATAAAGCGATTTCCGGTTTTGGCGAAGTCAAAATTTCAAAGAATTCGCCTCAAAATATTTTGGTTGTGTTTTTGTAAGCCGTTTTTTAATGTTGTCGAGTCGCCGTCATTAGCAGCGGTATTGTTTCAGCTTTGCCTAAATGTACCACAGAATAGCACAACGGGCTTTTGCTTTGAAAGACAGTAATGTACCAATGTGTCCAGCTTGACGGGAGCTGCGACCATGGATCCTTAGCAGGGTACCAGTAAGCCTGGAGCCTATCAGAGCACACCCTGCTTTCCTCTCCGCCCCGCCCTCCCCCAGCTAAAGCAGCTGATGTAAACACCGCACAGGCACGAACCAGTTTTTCATTCATCGTTTTTCTTTTAATGCCCACTGTCCGTCTTGTCTGGTGAACAATATATTTTAAAACAAAAATACCCACATTTTAGCAGTGTGACTAATTTGACATAGTGTAGCTTTTTTTTTTTAAGTGTCAAAATAATGCAATTTTAAGCAGAGTCGGCGGAAGCTATTTTGATGCCCTGGAGGAAGCGTTGCATTATGGGTGTGATTCATAGTGAATGTCATTCAAAAACCTAATTAAAATAAAATAGACCAGGGGTGTCAAACTCATTTTTACTGGGGACCACATCAGCAAAATAGTTCCTGTTGAAAGGCCAGTTGTGAATGGAAGACTGTATAGATCAGTTGTCCCCAACCCCCACATCAGCAAAATAGTCCCTGTTGAAAGGCCAGTTGTGAATGGAAGACTGTATAGATCAGTTGTCCCCAACCCCCAGTCCGCAGACCAGTACCAGTCCATAGGTCACATGGTACTGGGACACAGTGAAAAAATGTACTTAATTTTTACTAATTTACTGAGTCATATCCATTTACTTTCTTTATTTAAAGATAATCTGGCGATATTTTAAAATAATAGGTCAATCAGACTCTGATACAAACAGAAAAGAGTCTAGTAGACGTTTTATTTTGAAAATGCAACGATCCTTTGATGCTCAGCACTTTGCTGTCTGTAGAAACTGGTGGTACTGGCACTGGTACTTGGAACAATTAAAGGTTTGGATGTCACTGGTCTATAACAGACTCCTTATTTTATTCATTTAAATTCAAGGACGTCTTGTGACGTTGAGGTTCTTTAAAGAGCAGTGTGCCAGTTCAAAATGTAATTAAGTTTTAATTAATGATTTAATATTTGTTGATATACTCTTCTGATTATTTGTATTTTACATACAGAACAATGTTTGACTCCAGTGCTCTGTTGCCAAAGTGCCTTTGACCTAGGCTGCAGAGGCTGTAGGATGCATAAAAACACAGCTCTCTAAATAATACATTGCTGTAATGTAGAGGCAGGTGGACCCAAATGCAGGAAGCTACGGATAGTCGGAAAACAGTCTTTAATAGTCCAAAGCTGTGGGGGCCACTAGGGAGGACTTAGAATATTGGACGGAAGAATAAAAAAAAAAAAAAAAGCAATCGTAGCATGCCTGACTCCATGTCTGTGAGTTTGCAAAGGGACTAAAGGCTAATGCCGTTTGAGGGGCTTTGGCGTGGAAAAGTTTGGGAACCACTTGTCCATAGAATCAGCAAAAGTAGGACCAAACTGACATGGAAACCGAAAAAAGCACAGATGGGGATGTTAAAGCAATCACCTGGGAAACAGGGGAGACATGCCGCTTCATCTAGCAGTGCCCACACTGCTTCTACCATAGTGTTAGTAACACTCCTCTCGCACTTCCTGTTCCCTGTTTGACTGACGTGTTACTATCTAGTGTAGCAACACTGTAGCACCCCTTCCCATTTGTGTTCTTTTTCTTGAATGAACACAAGGTAATTACAAAGCCATGTGCAAAAGTAATTAAACACAAGTTATCTGTAAAAATGTGCATTTGTCGTTTCAAAGTAACTAATAATGCCAAAATATGTAATTACTTTTGGTGCTTTGTATGTTTTTGTGTGTTTCTTTTTTTTTTTTGTACCCTTCCTATCTGAAACAGTTTATGTATGTATTTCGAGAAACAGTATAAATACATGCCTCAAAACTAGCAATGAAGCAGACTTTGAGTTTTATTATTGTGTGTTACACTTTGACAAAGATCGCATTAAAGTAAATACTCCTGTCAAGTACACAATTCCATGGTCAAGTATATTACCAGATACTGAAAGTAACAAAAAAAAACAAAAAACACAGTTCAACTCTTTTTTTTCAGATTTTTCTCGACAATACAAACACAGTTCAACTTTTTTTTTTTCAGATTTTTCTCGACAATACCGATAAAACAACAACTTCCGTCTTAAATCATAAAAGCCGTTAGAACAAATTAGATTCTTTGATTCAGAATTTCAATGAACTGGAGTACCATGTCGCTGAACTATGCTCCTCTGCTGCCATCTGTTGGACACAAAGCGTAAAAGCCTCAGCAACACAAAATCCTTCCACACAACTTGCAAGAAAAGACTATAGCCTTGTGAGAGGTGTAGAGCTTATATGAAAGTTCTAAGGGTGGTAAATATTTAAAACTTCCGAGGCACATGATATCAGATCAGTGAGAAAACAATAATTTCTGTGTGTGTTGTCAATGTTCTCATAGAGTTATGATCTATGGTGTTTGGAAATGTGTTGTCATGCGGGGCAAGGGTGATGGCCATCTTGGTCTCCGTTTCCTGGGGTTTTAAAATCTGCATATTTCGCCATGTGTAAAATGTGGGTAGAAACATTTGAAATATGTTTTAAAACTATAAATGAACCCCACATTTGATCTATCTATCTATCTATCTATCTATCTATCTATCTATCTATCTATCTATCTATCTATCTATCTATCTATAAATTAAAATATATTTATTAGGGGTCACATGAGTTCAAGTCCACTCCACATCAAGTCACTGGTGGCATCATTTATATGTTCAGTCTTTAATAATGAAAACAATCTCAGCAGGAGCAAATGTTTTTTTTAATAATCTACTGTATATTTGATGACAACATTGTTGAAAACTCGCATATAAGTCACACACTGGGCAGCATTTTGGCAACAGTGGGGATAAAAGAAATCTCCAGCAGATCCAGACGCAGTTATCAGCCGTCGGCCTCTGCAAAGAGAGAAAGGGGGGAAACAGTGGAGACAGCAGAGGTGTGAGAAAGGAGCTGACACGCAGCACTATAATACACAGTACATTCAGACAAGCAGTTGGGACATACAATAGCATAGATCTTTGAGCCCATTTTGAATATCATCAGCAAGTGTGACTTCAAAAAGCACAATAACAGTACCATTTTTGACCCTCTTGTTGACTACTGTACATTTTGGACTATATGTCGCTCTTTTTTTTTCATCCATTGGTTGAGTTTGCAACTTATACTCAGGTTAGACATATATTAAAATATATAATTTCACGTTTGTTATTTTCACACTGACTGTCGCTAGAGGGCACTCTAGGCTTATGTACCAGCATCTGTTACTCCTGTACCACTGAAAATTTACGTTTGTTATTTTCACACCGACTATCGCTAGAGGACACTCTAGGCTTGTGTACTAGCTTTAGTCGCACTTTTTTTCATCCTTTGGCTAGTACAGCTTAGACTCCGGAGTGACTGATATATGTTTTTTTTCTTCTTCATTATGCATTGTTTTGGCTGGTGCGACTTACACTCTGGAGTCCGGAAAATATGCTACTTGTTTTTGACATGGGCATGGGTTTATGAGCAGGAGTGCTGCTAGGGGATCTTGGGCCCCATGAAAATAATTTTTATTGGGTTCCTAACATTTCCCAACTATCTCACGTAAAACTATACATTTTGATGGTTTTGATGGAGTTTTGACAATCATTCCCATTCAACTTAGTGGCACATTATTTTATGTCAGTATTCTAATTTCTTTAGGGGGCCCTTTTTACCCCCATGTTGTCCTTTGGGTATAGGTGACTCTGTGTATGTTTGCGTGCGCGTGCTCCTGTACTGCACGGCTTGTGCCAACTTTTCTTCATACTCTGATTCTGGGACAAGATCCGTTGAGAGGATGCTGGGTGTGTACAAAATGCGAAGGACGACGGGATGATTAATCATGGGACCCTACAACAATTTACTATTGACGTGGTGTTGCAATGGAATTCCTCCTCAGTACGGGAAAAGATACAAATTCAGAAATGTGGTGCATATTCTTGGCTAAGGAGCCATGGACGAGAGCAGGACAAGGGGGACTCCAATCTTTGGGTCTAGATCGGAACCTGTCGAAGACAAAATCATAGTACAGAACTTGTTATCTGGCTCTCTTTTCAGGGCTGGTGGACAAGGGAGGGCTCGGCTTTAGCCCTTTACCTATCACCAGATTCTGGGTCAGGCTTCTGTACGTAGCAAAGGTCTATCCTTGCTACATTCAGTCAAACGTTATGTCTGAATCTAACCTTTTCCAGGGTCGGTAATTGTATCCCTCCTTGCGAAGTGAAAGGTGCCAGGTGTGAGGCTGCAGTGAGAGCGAGAGAAACCCACCCCCCCCACCCCAGAACAAAAACAACAGTAAAATAAAACAAACAGTAAAATCGTCCCTGACTTTGTTGTGCGAGGTAGAGATAGAAAGCAGCAGTAGGAGAAGGTGGCAGAAGCACAAACTGAATGTAAATGAACAAACAACATTTAATTCTTCCTGGGTCGGCTGCCTTTGTAGTCTCACGATATCTGTCTGTCACGCCGCCCCCTCATGTTTTCCCATTCTCCCTTTCATTCCTCTTGCTGTCTTTTCTCCTCCCTTGGCTTCTCTGCCACTCCCTCCTCCTCCAACTACAGCTCTTGGTTTCATTTCCCCAGTCCCTCTGTCAGCTCCCCTTCATTATGTCTGATTCATTGAAGTACAAGAAGCATCAGCTGCATAGTCATCTTTCACTGACTGAGACATGAGTGGAAAGAGGTGGAGATGGATCGGGAGTCGGTTTATTTTATTGTTTTTCGTATCCAGACACAAAGCTACAGCCAAAGTGCTGTTGTTCACACAAGTCATATCTTACAGCCTACACCACCTTAAACACAATAAACCAACAAAACAAAACAAAACAATTCAGCATCCGGAAGACAGCCATCTCCTCGATACTCGGATGCTCACTTCCACTGGGTCTGTGGTTGTCGGCAGTGACGGTCAATTAGAGCAATTTAACGAAAAAGACTCACTTGGTTAAATCAATGCCCTGCACTTGTCTATGACGTCTTGATAATGTGTTTGCAGCTCTTTATTACTGTTTAACAACCGTCAACAACATAGAACTAAAGTTGGTCAAACACTCACTTTGCCATGTGAAATATCATCAGTGTGTATTTCTCACTTAAACCTTCAGTGACGTCCTGCCTGAAGAAATCCACATCTATATAACGTGGTTATGTCTATAGAAACCATAAATATTAGACAGAATAGTGGAAACCTCGGTTGGCGAACAGCACCCTTTCCGAACTAATCAGTTGAAAAGTTTGAACTAAAAATTGCCCTGGTTGTTGTACCATAATTCAGTTGCCCAATAAGCCAACAATACAATGCACGCAGCAAATTAGCACTTAGTGACTAAGCGTGTGGCGTCGGTCTTGCCTCAACCCGTTCATTACAAGAAGGGTTCTCCAGATACCATTCTTGTTAAACTTATAATCATAGAGTATGTGTATGTGCTTTTTCATTTTGTGCCGGTACTATTACTGATAACTCTTTAGGTTGGCTTGCAATAAATATGCAATGAACTGGAAGGCAGCGTTATTGAAGTGGCACAGCTATGTGGGAAATAATGTGTAAGTGTGTGTGTGTGTGTGTGTGTGTGAGCTCAACCCAAACCACAGTGAGGACACCTAACAGGAAAATGCTGACAGACAGTTTTATTTTCTTCATATTAAACAAGAAGTTCCTAAAGTGAAACTCTTGTCACATTCGACTTTATCAATAAAACCGAGGATTAAAAAAACAAAACAAAACAGCAAGTTGAATGAAACATTCCTCATTCTAGCACTATTGCAGTGTTCTATATAAACAAATTAATACACCAATGTTGGATAAATAACAAGAAAGTGACTTGACGGAGTGCGGACGCCTCCAACTTTAGGGTCAAACCAAGTCAAGTTTATTCACAAAATACACATTTGTTTCAATGGACACCACAGATATGAAATTAAAACAGTGTAAAAAATGGAGGATTATATGTGTATATACTGTCAATGTTCTACTGCAATGCCAACTGAAGTAAACAAAAACCTCTAAGAATATAAAATTTTACTTCTAACACAGGTTCTTAACCATTGTGCTGTGGGAAATTACCGTATTTTGTGGACTATAAGTCACTCTGGAGTATAAGTTGCACCAGTCAAAAAATGCATAATGAAGACGAAAAACCCCATATAAAAGTTGCTCCTGAGTATAAGTCGCACCAGCCAGCTAGAGTGCCCTCCAGTGGTTGTCAGTTTAAAAAACCCCGAACATGTACATTTTCAGTGGCACAGGAGTACTGGTACACAAGCCTAGAGTGCCCTCTAGTGGCTGTCAGTGTAAAACCAACGCATTTTGTTCACATCCAGCTAACCCTGACCCTTGGACGCTTCGCATACATGTATTTTTAACTTTTTTTCTTCGTAACATTAAAACTTTTTATTCCTGAAATGTTTCGAATTTGATTATTCATTCGTTTTTCATTCTCAGTGTGGCCCACAGGTCACCTTTCTCATGTGGTGCCTTATAAAAAACCTAATTGCCAACCCTCAAGTCACGCTTATACTGTAAATCAATGCAGTAAACTGTGATATTAAAATTGGTGAGGACACATTTTAATCCAACGGTTAAAATTGATTTGGTTCTAACAGGTAGCAGAAGGCCTTTGATTGTTGGCATTTAGGATTTAATTAGAGCAGTGACATGAATGCGAATGCAGTAAAACAGCCAGAGAGAACTCTGTTTACCTTCAAATTGACACTGTCTTCTGAGTATTTGCTCTGGGCTGGCACCGTGGACAGCATCCACGTCCTCTCATTACACAGTCGATTCCCTGCAGTGTTTTGTGGCTCTGTCAAGAAGCAGCAGAATGGGGTGGGAATCCAGAGTCTGAGATGACATTTGAGATCGAATTAACGTCATATATATGTAAAAGAAAAAAAAAAAATCACATATTGTATGTACATTTGACAACCACATTTTTTGCCTAAGAATTTGGTTTTTTTTGCACGAAACATATGTTTTAGTGGCATTTGGATGATTCTCAAATGTCATTAATTATCCAGTATATGCAGGCTGTTTGTTTGAGTGGTGTTTTGACTGCTAAATTGAGGTCATTACACAGCTGCATTTGTTAGCTTCAGAGTATTTTTTAGCTAAATTTGGTCATTTTAGGCAAGTTTCCATTTGTTTTCCCACAGTTTATCATATTAGATAAAAACCCCCCACATTTGTCTGATTGATCAAAAAGTTTTCTGCAGATCTGTCGCAACTTGATCGCACAGTTGTATTAGGAACATATTCAGTCGTGTAATCATGACGTAAATATTCTAGGTTCCAGTATTGAAATGTAACATCCACAGGTGAGGAATTCAACCACATAATGCGTACTACCTGTTTACGAAGTCCTCAACCTACAAAGTTTTGTAGTTATGTCGCTGTCTTCCATTAATTTATTAAGGAAGTCTTGTTGCATCTCCATGACAAACAGCAATAGGAACTAGTTAGCAAGCGGAGTAGAAGACGTCGTCACACTTTATTATGGCTGCTAGGCCCAAGTCAGACTCTTCTGATGTTTTAATGTCCTACATTATGATGTCACCAGTGTTAGCGTAGGTGAGTGACATAGGTACTTATGTACAGTATGTGAGTTCCGATTTACGAAAATCGAGTTACGCTGAACCGTAGGCATAGAACTCAACGTAAGTTGAGGACCTCCTGTTTGAAGTGTTACATGATTTGAATGGTAATCTAGATTAGAAAAGATTACAAAATAACACCTAATTGTTTTCTTAGCACTGTTCAGATTGGTTGTCCCATGTTTGTTCTGAATGTAAGGGAGCAGTGAAAAAAGAAAAAAAGTAAATAACAAAATTTTACCATGGTGAAGTCTTTTAACTCATTTAATGCAGTAATTAGCATATATATATATATATATATATATTATATATGTGTGAATATATCCTGAATCATAAAAAGAAAAGACTCCTTCACTTCTTGTTTCTATATCTCAGCACCACAATGGAGAAAAATGCCTCGGCTGCAGCAAGCCTTCACAGAGCATCTACCAATCTTAGAAGCGAAGGCGCAGGATGAACTGCTTCTGTCGGCGTTGTGACAAACCCACCACGGTGTCATCCGCAACAAGCCCTTCAATCAGTTCTACACAATGTACAGTGTGTTGTCCTTTGTCGAGCTCCTGAGATTTTTTTTTTAAACTGTTGTTTGAACGTTCTGATCAATCAAGGTAAGAAAACAAATGTTTTTTTCTTTTTCTACAAAGTCCAAATATCTCTTTTTGGCATTAATGTCTTGTATTCCTAGAGGAACCACATACTCAGCGCCCCCAAAGGGCCAGCCTGCTGCAGGACATCTGCAGGTAACGCATGAATTTCCCCAATTAGGGATCAATAAAGTTAAGAAAATCATAAAAAAATAAAAATAGAATTCCTCTTTCTCCTTTTTTGACGAGACTTACTGAAAGGGAGAAGTAGCTCGTAATTTCCCACGGAAGTATGACATGCGACCCTCTTAAAATCAATTTCTATACACGAAATCAACGATACATAATCCTAATATACCTACACACAGCATACATACCCAGTATACTCCACTAGACATCTTAATAAAGTCCAGGTAGACATGTCACGCTCCTTTTTTTTGCATTAGGTTAAACAAGACGTACACAGATTACATCATTGCTAAGAACGTCAGAGAAGAAAAAACCACTAGTTATCCTGTTTGATGGGGGAGAGGATGCGTGGGTTGCTTTAATCATCTGCAGTGTTTGTAGTGCTCCGGAATCTCCTAGCACTAGAGGGCAGCGTGGTCATTCTCCAGCTGCTGAGATACCAGGGGTTTTTTTTATTTTATTTTTTTTTATTTTATTTTATCCAGAACCACACTGTTTTTGAAGGATTGAAAAGGCTCGCTCTGTGCTCTCTGTAACACATGCAGCTCCATCCATCACTCCCTCACATCAGTGAACAATCTGGCATTTACATAAGAAGGTAGCTGTGTTTGTTTGTGTGTATATGTATATATGTTTGTGAGAGAAAGAGAGCAAGTGAGAAAGAGAGAGAGAGCTCAAGACAACAGTCGGTGTATTTAGCTTTGATGATTTGGGTGAGAAATAATGCTAAGTCACCGAGGTTACTTTATCTTTCCCTTTTGTTAAATGGTAAAAATGTGTGCCTGCATGTTTGCTACCTCTTTAGGATCTGGTTCCATATGCATTTAGTTTGTTAACACCTGTGGAGGTGGCAGTAATGCTAAGCCGTGGCTGTAGTAGCTGGAGGGAGTGAAACATACCGTAGCATATTTTGCCTCCCATGTCTCTCACTGTCTGTCTCATCCAACAAATGTCTCTTTTATATATATATATATATATATACCAGCTTTTCACTGATAAACAATTTATGCTGTGTTTTATAGAATAGATGACATAAGCTGTGATTTGAAAAAACTGCACGGCTAGCATCGCCGCCGCCGCCCACACTGTTTTGACAACTGTTACGAAAGAAATGTCTATGTATTAACGATGTAACTGAGGAACTGTCTGGGTCAGAACTGCAGGAAGTCCAAAACACTTGCCTGCCTGCCTGCCTGTGAATTATTTAGTGTTTTTTTTTTCCACTGTGTTGTCACAGGGTCTCTCTTGGCCATTATCCAGACACTGCTGACAATAAAACTGACAGGATCATGATAATCGTAACGGTCTGACTTTGGTTTTCCCTTTATCGGACCTACATTTCTCGTTCTTGCCTTGAATTCACCGCATACTAATGAAATGTTGCTCTTTCAAGTGATGATGTACTGAAGACTAGTATTGGCCTCGAGACGACCTTGGTCTTATGTCGGCCTTGGTGGAGCGGGAATGGACAAGTCGAGACAGGAGGCTGTTGTGTTTGTTTTTAAAAATGCAAGTGTGTGTGAGACATTCCGGAATTAAAATGTAAGCAACAAAGTCTTTTAACTCGACTTAACTTAACTGCCACCTATGTGTCAAAGAGGAGAAAAAGACAGAAAAAGGAGAGCGCCGGCTGTGGCAGGTATGTTGTCGAAGTCGTCAATCTTTCGATTTCCTTCTTCAAACCACAAAGAGTTTGTCAGTGAGGTAACTAGGAAGTGTAACGTGTGTAAAGTGACTTTCACCAAGATGGATCAAATCGAACCTTTTACTGCAGGCCACTTGGCCAGACCAATGCTTCTGTTCTATTCCGATTGGTCTAGGTCACTGCTTCCCAAAGACTGGGTCGCAACCCTCCGGCGGGTCGGAAGAGATTTTTTTTTTTTGGGTCGTCTCGCATCATGTTTCCCAGGAGTTCACGGTCATCGCAAGAGCTGTCTGCATCCACCCTCAAAACAGCTGCCAGTTTAAAAGCTGTGCTTAATGTTAGCATTCTGTCCTATCTTTCTGCACGCTAGACAGAAGTGCAAAAAGCCGCCGCTAACCTCAACTGCGTTCTAGAACCGATTAAACACAATGTAACTAGTAACAACAACAAGCTGGTTCAATTACTTTTTTTTCGTTGTTTAAAACTTTAGTAATACTAATAGTTCAGATATCACAACAAGAATAAAATATCCTCACTAATGTTCAATAATGGTCAATTACATCTTTATTTTGTGAATTATGAATAATAATATCCATTGACTTGGGTCGCAAAGGTTTGTGACTTTTAAAATATGGGTCACCAGAAAAAAAGTTAGGGAAACACTGGTCTAGGTCTTGTATTGGTTTTGACTCTCCTTGGTCTTGACTCGGTCTGGGGTTAGGCGGTCTTGACTACATCACTAGCTCTTTTATCACATTTGTTGCATTAATTACTAATCCTCTCAATTTTATTGCACTGGATAGACTCAAGTTTTACTTCTGCATATGCCGATGGCTACACTGTCAGGATTTTGTTATAATGAGTTGACATAAAATATGTATTTTTTTTTAATGAAATCAAATAAAAGGCCTGAAAGCTATTGTCATGTTACGAGCTAAGACTTGAATTTGTGACCTTTTTTATAACTGCCAAGTATTTCCTCCAAAGTCAAAAAACATACTGAGTAGAGGCAGTGTAAATTGGAAATGTAAAGAATCCCTGAAATGGACCAGGCAGTAAAGAGAAGAATGAAAGAAATGTGTTGAAATGTACTACAGTAAAAGGTATGAGTGTCTGCACACCTGACCGTGAGCCGTGCATACACTTCAGTTGATAGCAGAGCTGCTCTCAGCGACAGAAGTAAAGTTGGGCACTTCTCCAGTAAGAACCCTAAACTTTGTAATTGCTTACTTCCATCAATGTCCCGAAAGAAAATCAACCTTTTAAGCCCAAAGGAGCACAGATTCAGGTCTGGCACTAGTGCTACTTGTAAGTTGTGAAAGTCAAGTTATAACATTTTAAGTTATCAATGAAGAGGATTAAAAATACCTCACTGTACATAGTGTGTCGTTATATATACGTATATATATTAGTGATGTGTCGTTCGTGAACTATTCGTTCAATGTGAACTAATCTTTCGTATGACTCGGGAATAATGAGTCCTCTCAGTGAGCGTTTCGTTCATTTCCATGCAGTACCTTCTCTTGCCACGTGGCATGCAGCTGCATAAGCTCAGTCAGCAGGACAGGAAAGAGAAATGATTAGTTCACGACTCACTCAACTGTGCGTCCGTCCTCGGGTCCTCGTTATTTCGTCATTCACGAATCGTTCATACGGATCGTTCTTTCGTTTGATTTTTATTTAGTGTATTTGCTTTCTTAAGTCGTGGCATTTTGTGTATTATACTTTGTCAGCTAAAGCACTCGTAGCACTCAGTATTTAGTATTTGAGAACCGCGGCCTTCCTCACAACGACCCACAAGAGGACTACAGTGCCACCTGCTTTAAAAAATGAACGGAATGACTCAGATAAGATTCGTTCAAATTACTGTTCGCGAGTAAAAAAACTCAACATACGAGTATTCCGAGATACGAGCAATCCTCCGAGAAAATTTTTGCTTAGAGATACGAGTAAAGGTTTGAGATACGAGCATGCTTACAGACGCCGATGCTAGGCGGCCGGACGCTGCCTGACTCGCTCACTTCACGTGTTCGTCAACTTCCGTACGCATCTCCCGCGAATCTTCCGTTTTGTGTTTGCGTTATCTACGTAATGTTCTCTCTATTATGTGCATTATTCTTCATAATAGTGATGAGTCCTGAGAAAGTGAGTGGTAAGGATGGTAGTGAGAAGAAGAAACATATGATGACCATGGAAATAAAGCATGAAATCGTCGATAAATATTAGCGTGGTGCCCGCTTAAAAAAGAATACAAATCAAAAAAATAAAAAAAAAATAAAAAAATTAGTCCTAGGCAAAGGTATTGGAATTCACTTGTTTTATATATGATACTGCATATCATTGTTTTACAAAAAACCACATAAAACGCATGTTCCATGTAGTAGAGGAGAAGTCTGACTAATGTCCTCAGTGACCCTAATTGATTACATCACAGTTTTAAACTTGGCTTTTAAGTTAAGTGGGGGGAATCTGCAGAGCTAAGTAAGACCAACCCCTCTGTTCAGCAACTCTTTTGTTCCTTCAATACTGAAACAGCTAAATGAAAGGGACAACACAGAACAGATTTGATGGGTTTTTGGCTAAGACCACGAACAGCGCTAATTCCTGGAAAATACTTTGCAGCGTGGGGCAATATCCTGTATTCCATTAGATGGATATAACGCTGATTTAAGGTTTGTGTCTCATGGGTCATAGAGTCCACTGTTTGGCATTTATCTACTTATACTGGTGTGTGTGTGTGTGGGTGTGACAGTATAATATAAACCAGAGGGAGAATCCTGGTAATATGTAATGAGTATTTAATTACACAATGGTTTCTCAAAGGGGAATTTCATTTATTTTTAAATTTTGGTAAATCCTGTTTTAAACTTGTAAAATAGTTCAATTCGAATATTTCCCCCCTGACTTTTTTTTTAACACTTTTTCTATTTTCCTTTCACTTCATGTAACCCAAGGAAAGGTTTTTTCAAAGGAATCCGTGCTAAAGAATTCTTTTAAAGGATAAGGCCATGGAATTCATCATTAGTAAAGACAACTAGTGATTGCTGAAGTTACATAACTTAGCAGAGCAATTTTAAAGTATTAGTGAACAATGTCAAAAACAGCTTCAGTTAGAGTATAAAAATGAATGCTTGAAGAAATATTTAACCCTACCGTTGTCCTTCACATTTTTGTTCACACTCGTCGTCCTTTCAATGAATTTTCATCTTGTCCCAGAATACAAGTATGAATGAATATGAGGAGAAGTTGGCACAAGCCATGCAGTACAAGAGCATGCACACGACACATACTCACAGACACAGGCACATTTGGTCTTGGTGACCAGGTTGTCACCAAGACCTAAAGGACCGTACGAGGGTTAGAAAGACATTTTTAGTAAACACAGCAGATTCATGTTAGTAGATAATGTCAATAAAACAGCTGTAAAACTTTTAGTGTAGTTTACTTTGAGCAGAAGATAAGTTAAGTTAAGCAGAAAAAGATCACGCTTAGCTCAGAGAACGGCTAGACATTAGTTGAGGAAAGGCCAGCAAAATGTTAGCATAGAGATTGTTTAAAAACTTCATCTACTCTTTAGATGACAAGGTACATTGAAATTGCTACCCATTTATATATACACACACATATATATTTACATATATACACAAACACATACATACATATGTATATATAGATACATATATTCATACATACATACACACGATACATATATAAAAATCTGTACATACACACGATACATATATAAAAATATATTAAACCCACATACAATAGAATATTCTTTGCATATTCAATATATATGGGCTGCTTCTAAAAATACAATTATATCTATATTTACAAATATTTAGTTTTTTTTCAATTGCCTTCTGATTGACCCTTTGCGACCAACAAAGCTAGCTAAAAAAAAAAAGCTAGCATTTGTTGTCCAAACTGCTTGGGCAGGAAATGTGAGTTGAAGGATACTCAAAAACAACCAACCCTAACCACTAGATGATGCTAAATTCAAAACAGTGTACGAGTCTTTCGAGTGCGGAACCATTAAAATTCATCTTTAAATCACACTTGCTGGCGTGTTTTTGACTTACTAATGGCGTTCAAAGGCCTTTCAGGTGTAATAAATCCAAGCTATGTCCATATCTGCTCGTCGGCCGTTGTGTATATTTTGCACGTTATGACAGCTTAATGTGCTTCTGTCTTTTGACCACTGAGAATTCCGAGTATGGAATAAACAATGTCCACCTTCACACTACCCCTGCAAACAACACTGTGTGAGATTCCAGACGAAATTCAAGCCAGAAGTAGAGTATATCACCAACACTTGGATATTCCTCCCATCAATTATTTTCTAATGATTTTTTACCAGCTTCTGTAAGTGCTTTACCGTCATCCATTCATCGTCTTCAAGGTCCCGTTCTCTGCCGGCCTGAAATAATGTCCGCATAACTGTCAACAGGCAGGTCTGTGTGTGCGGTGCAACGTCCAACATTGACAAACATATTAAGTTTCTTCCGACATCAAGTCCATTATTGTATAACTAACTGTCTGCTATATAAATGAAGGCATGACAGGCCTCTCTTAAGTGCTGTGTAAAAGTGTAGCTGCAGGTAAACACTGCAGGTACTGACTGACTGACTCTAGTTTCCCCTCAGGGCTCAGCCTAGCAGTAAGTACTCACTGCTGAGACTGTTCAGTACTACAAACATGTACACTTGACCTATACCAACTGCTTCTGGCACCGAATATCGTTCTCAAAGCATCTGGCGCTTCCTCTTTCTGCCAAATGCGGAGAGTTTGCGGGTGAACAACGTGACATGTATTGTGAAGATGTTTACTTTAGAGAAAAAAAAAAAAAGGAAAAAAAAAAGTTTTGTTAAAATGAAGCAACTTGACAAAAGACATTAACTAAATCTAACAGCATACACAGGTTCAGTGTAGTACCCATTAGGGTATCTGATTTTTCTCACGTGGATAAAAATGTCGAGTCGATAAGTCGTTCAATGGATCCTAAAATTTGATGGATCCTAAAATTTGACGGGGTCGGGGTCAGGAACCGATAGATGGAGCATTTGGATAATCTAAGGTAAATGACATGTAAAAATCATGCATAAAGGCTAAACTGCTAAAATGCTTTTAGCCTTTTCTATTGGGGAAATGTGGGCATAGGAGGGAAAAGGCAGAAATATCATGATAATATAAATTAATAACATAATTTGGATAAGTTTGGCAGACCAGATTAAAAACCCAAGGTGGCCGCATCCGGCCCCCAGGCCCTAGTTTGCCCATGCCTGTGGCTGCTCGAGTTTTCCCTTCTATCTAACAGTAATGGGCAGCTTTATGTGTTCTTGTGTAAATTTTCCAGAATAACATTAACGCCCATTTTCTAGCGTGATTATGAATATTTAAGTCGGTCATAAAATATCAGTGAAAGCCAATCAGATGTTGGTAAACACTTTTCAACACCTCCCAGGGGTGTCAACTTGTGCCACTCATGCCAGTGTGTCAACAAATCTGTATTTCTATTAATGCCCTGCCATCTTCTAAAACCCTCAAAGGTCATTAGGTCGTGAACCCTGCTTTCGCAGTCTCACGGTCATATTGAAAATCAAGGAAGCTTTTGTCCTTCTGCTCTACTGGAGGCATCTCTACGGCTTTCTTCATAACGTCTGGATAATAATTTCATATAGGCATGTTGTATTTTAGCCTAATGTGCACCTCGGACCGTTGCACATTGATGGGCGGCTTAGTATGTTCTTGTGATAATTTTCCTAAATTTCCCATTTTTAAAAGGTAATTACTGTTAATCAAGTCGATGATGAAATATCAGTGTAAGCCAATCAGAGGTCAAGAGTTTGTTGGCACACATGCAGAAAAAAAAATTTCATGACTTTTTGGCCTCATGATGCAGTTTGGTACTACTCACTTGTGGACATTTTTCTGTCAATGCCCATGTCCCCATTGTGACATTTTCTGTCTCCCAACATCCTTGATTTCTCCTTTGTTGCATTTCACTTCATACTCTTGGACAATTCTGCATATCAGTGTGAACAGCGATTGCTCACAACAGCTGGAGCTAGACGTCCCAGATGTTGCACAAAGGCTGACGCAACTTCCTCACAGCACAGGATAATTTTATATTCTCGGCAACATGCGTCACAGTCTCACTCCACAAGTACTCTAATAGGAATCATGACCTGGGTACATGAGTGATTCATCTTTAATGCCACAGACTTGCTGGAACCGGAATTCAGCCCGCCGATTACGGCATCACTGTTGGACTCCAAGATATCTGTTGAAGGATTGACATTTTTCTGGCAGTAACAGTAACCAGTCTTTTCTGACGGACAACTGCGGTTTTTACGTCTTACTGTACTGCACCAAAACTTCAGAGAAAATCAGAGGAGGCTTTTTGGGAGATTGTAACTTGCAATAATGAACAGAGGTAGAAAATGTACAAGTAAAAATACGAGCACCCATCTAAAAATTGACTTGAGTAAAAGCAAAAACAGAAAATTCAATTTAAAATTCACTTTGAGTAAAAGTTACTTAGTTACCTTGTTATTCGGACTATAAGCCGAGTATAAGATGCACAAGCGCAAAAATGCAAAATGAAGAAGAAAAAAAAACGCACAAGCCAGCTCTATCGGCTGTCAGTAGGAAAATAACAAACATGTTAATTTTCAGTCAGAGTATAGGACGCACGAGCCAGCTCTAGCGGCTGTCAGTGGGAATTACACAAGTCTAGACTGCCCTCTAACGGCTGTCAGTGGGAAAATAACGAAAATGTGAAATTATACAGTTTAATATATAAGTCGCACCTGAGTATAAATCGCAAACCCAACCAAAGGATGAAAAATTGTGACTTGATGCAAAATGCATACATCCAATCTGCAACTAGTTGTTTTTATCAACAATCCAATTCACAACTGGCATAAGTTGAGAATTCAGGCACATTTCGCATTGCATTTTAAAGTTATTGCATCATTTGTATTTAAAAACAAAGAGCTAGCTAAGATACGGGCAAGGATTTGTTTTTCGCTTTCTGAGTCATTAGCTCTCTGCTTGGCAATCCTCAACTTCCATTTTTTGTTCGACACCAGCCATCATACAATGACAGGCTAGAGCCATCATCTAGCTACATTAAAACTGTGGGAAACGCGTAGGACCATGCAATTTTTTTTCAGTTAACCAATGCCAATGAGTCAAAATGTACTTAAGTAAAAGTAAAATTGCGCATTCTCGAAACTACTTAGAATTTTCAAAATACTCAATTGCGCATTCTCAAAACTACTTAGAATTTTCAAAATACTCACAAAGACTACTCAATTACAGTAACTTAAAGCAAAATATAATTTGTTCCTTTGCATCCTTGGTAATGAATAAATAAATAGATATAATTTAAAGAAAGTCAAACGAAGAAATAAATGCTTAGTGCTGCAGGCAACAACATATAAACAATGTATGTTTGCTCTTGAGTTATATGTTTTCCTCTATTGAGTTAACCAGCAGGCAATTTTGCCTGAACTGAGACTCAGTTACATGCGGTCACGTGTAGTAGAGAGAGGCTCAGTGTAAGTGGCAGAGCACACTTACACACAAGAACTGTTATTTTTCTTTCCCCAGCAGGGAAAAGGAGATTTCATGACTTATCCTTCATGATCTTCTCAGAGATGTGTGATCGTAAAGGTACAAGTACCAGGAAACCTCGGGGGAGAAAAGTACCCCTTCTTCACTGCATGGCTTCAGCTGACAGGAAATATTAGGTAAAAGTGGCGTAAACTCGCTCTGAAAACTAATTAAAACCAACTAAATCGGATAAAAAAAAGAGTCAAAACTAGGTACAACCAAACTATAATGTTAAATCCAAAACTATTTACCTTGCTGTACTGCACATCACCCTATTGGCCGCAGAAGTGTGCCACTTTCCAGTTCATTGCACATTTATGACAGTGAAGATGCCCTGTATTTGTGAGTACAAAAAATAATGAAATACTCATACAGGGTGTTCTTGATTTATGACGTCCTTATGTCGCCATTTCCCATAATTTTCTTCCGGAAGTCTTGTTCCATCATTTTGATGTACTGCAGTAAAACAAGTTTCGCACAGGAACTAGTTGGCGAGAGGAGCTGACGAACAAGTCGTCAAGCGGTGCAATACGCGGAAGACAGCTTTATTTACATTCGCCAGTTGTACGCCCTACATTGTATTGTGCTACATTTGCTTTCTTATTTGCCCTTCGTTATGGCTCCCAAGCGTAGGTCAGACCCTTTTGATATTTTAATGTCCTAGATTATGATGTTACCGCTGTGTTAGCGACATGGGCTATGCACAACATGTGAGTTCCATCTTACGGCACAAATCGAATTACGAGGTTTTGTAGGAACAGAATTCCGACATAAGTCAAGGACCCCCATACTTGTAAATATTGATACGGGAACAACTCTAATCTTTAAAGCACTAGTTATTTATAGAAGTTTTTTTTTTTAATAAACTAGCTCAGTCAAACTCATTTTTACCGAGTGCCACATCAGAAATACAGTTCCCCTTGAAGGGCCGGTTGTAAATGCAAAATTATATAGATCAGGGGTCCCCAACCCCTGGTTCGTGGACCAGTACCAGTCCATAGGACAGAATAGAGTCTAAAAGATGTTTTATTTTGAAAATAAAACATCACCTTGGTACCGGTCTGTAGCGACAGGCGTTACTGGCTGACCAGTCTTTGGAACAGAAAAGGTTGAGGACCGCTGGTATAGATGTAACTACTCCATAACAGACTAATACATTTGTTTCTACAATTGGTTTATTATTTATTCAAGCTACAAATATTGTTCATTGCTGTGTAATATAAAAAAAAACTTTTAATTTGATACTTTGCTACAGGGACTTCACTAAATGCTTTTAAAGCTCCCTTGGGCCACACATAATGGCATGGTGGGCCGCACCTCCAGGCCTTGAGTTTGACACGTATGAACTAGATCCATCAATTAACCCTTGAAAAAATAACGTATTAATGACCAAGATTTAGGCAAACTGTAAACTGCTTATCGTACAATGTTGCCACTTGAGTGTTGCAACTCTGCTCGAGTTTAAACGACTACTCTCTCAGATGCCTCTGCATCCAAATCTCATATGTAAGAAAGGATCAAATACCAGTATTGATTAGCATGAGGGCTAAGAAAAACAAAACAAAGAAAAAGACCTGTTTTACTCGGCCCTTTGCCTTAATGATCATTTTAAGCTTCACAAAACAAAGATAAGTGAACGTGAGTAAGAAGAGGGTCACGCGTTCAGCCTCTGTTCCACGTTCGCACCGACAAAGCTATAACATCACTGAATACCCTAGAGAATTATCGAGCTGTATGTGAAGCCTTATCTTGCTGCAATGACGTCAGCCCACAAGGGCTAAAGGTGTGTTATAATAGGCCTCGGTTTTCTAGATGTATACCAAACCATTAAAACAGCCCATGTTCAAGTGCTCATCGGGGACCTGCTGGAGAAAACAAGTTACTAAAAAAAAAAAATATATGTGTCAATATATATGTATATTTTTTTTGGTGTTAGGTTTTAGAAGCCGGTATAGCCACAGGAGCAGAAAAGTTTATGATAAGACGATTGTTGACTAAGAGCTAGGGCCACACCATGTCCTGTATTCCTCTTAAGCAGGGGTGTCAAACATACGGCCTGTGGGCCAAAATTGGCCCGCTGGGAGTTCAATTTAAATTAATCTGCTTGATGGAATTTAAAAATAAAAAAAAACACACAACACCTAATGTCTGTGATGTTTTCTCAAATGATACGCTTGATGAAATTTAAAAATAAACAATGTCTGTGATGTTTTCTCAAATGATATTTCATTCAATATGCATATTTTATAATATACTAATAGGGGAAAAACATAGAGTTATTGTTATTTATAGGTAATTATGTTATAAATGTACTGGTCCAGGCCACTTGACATTTAATCAGGCTGTATGTGGCCCCTGAACCAAAATGAGTTTGACAACCCTGCTCTGAAGAAATAGTCCCAAACACTTCTTTTGTACATGACAAAAACAAAACAAAACAAGAAACTATTGCAAAATGATGTCCACTTTCCAAGACTGTTAGACATAGGCTAGATGTGACCACACGTTAGAACAAAGATTATGTTCTAATAATAAAAACCTCATTGCCACTTTTGTTTTTATTAAAACTAGTTTTCATCTAGTCTACCTTAGCAGTGTAAAATTTATTTATTTATTCATTTTCTAATTTAGTTTTCTCCTCTGTCCTTTGTTGCTGCAATGTGTCAGTTAGTGTCCAGTGTGGAATCAATACAGTTTAATCTAATCTAATCGCTAATCTAATTTCGATTTAAAGAGAACCCCACTTTAGTAACGTCAACCGCCATTATATTTTAAAAAAGTGTCTCCTAGGAAAGAAATTCAAGATACAATTTACATTACATTTTTGTGACAGAAAAAGTGCTAAAAATGATGCATATTTGCTGCTCGCTGGTACTGCAGAAATGTTCTGTTCAGGTACGTGTACATGCAGTATAATATTTACAATACTTTAATATTTACATGGAAGAGATTTTTATTATTTACCAAAAAACAAGAACTATGTACATTTTTAGATTATTTTAATTATATTTAGCTAGCCTAAATATCGAATGGTTATGCGCGCATGTTGAGTGTGACATTTCAAATTTTACTGAACTACCCAACTGACACAAAGACTAGCTGATAGTAATACGGTTAACAATTTTGTATCCATTAAAAATGGTATTGGTTTTGAAGAAAATTGGGAAAAAAGTAATCGGTATCGTATCATATAAAAATAATCTGGTAACGCCAATCACTACAAAGTTGAAGGATAACTTGGCGTATTTCCTTTCAAGGTATTTGGAGTGACCCTTGAGTTCTGCCAATTCTACAACAAATCAATCAGTAGCACTAACTAGTACTGTTGTATACTATTACAGTATTGTTGTTTTAGCAAAACAGGCTGCTTATAACCGGTGTGCTTTTGTTTGTTTAACTAGATCCTTGAAACTGCATTACGAACGATCCAGCACCAGCACTGCTTGTTGTTCAGTCGACGCTCTCGTTGGCTGCAGCCAATCAGCCAGCTCTGTGACCCATGCAGCAAATGTCACAGTTTCCGAGTGTGCAGCGAGATGCAGCTACTGCCATCCGAACACATCGCAGAATTACGGTTTATAAGATCTGCCATCTCTCTTTCCAGGGAAATTACCAAATGTTAGCCTTTCTATGGTTGAGCAGATTCACAGATTTGACGTCGCAGCATTTGCATCCTGATTATGCCTAGCGTGGCAGTTTTGCACGTTATAGTTATATGATGTGGCAATTATTGTTTGTATTTGGACTCAAGCGTACCATAGTACATTTTCTCCAACCTTTCAGATGAAAACAGCTCTTATGTAATTTAACACCAAAAACTCTGATTTAAAAATGAAGAGAGATATTTTTCTATTCTCTATACTTGCTGTTTGTATTCCAGTCTGTATAAGATCTGCGCCGGAGACACAGGGGCAATCCGTTGGCTCTGCCCCATCGCAGTACTACTCCCTATGGGCTTCTATCAATCATCAACATACTGCATGAAAGAGCTGCAGGTTTTTGACTTCACCTTTGTAACTGGCACTGAAGGACATTACCCTGAGAACCATGTGCATGTTGGCATGACTTACAATATCCTGGTGATTTTACCTCACATTCTTCCAACAGCTTTGTCGACATTCAAACAGCAGTGTGAGTGTGAGCAGATTTCTTTACCCCCCGGAAAGAAAAACAGAGCAATATTTCATCCAACAGAAAAGTACGAGCATCTTTTCTTTTAATCCTCAAAACCCAACAGACTCACAGGAGGCAAAAATTGTGCCTCCTGTTGTGACAAAAACAACCTCAGCGTATCGATCAGTGGAGACTACTTAAGCTTTTACAAGAGGGCATTCCGTTGAGCTGATTCTGTTTTGCTGACATGTTTTCGGTTATCCAGGACTTTAAATCCACATAATCCCAAAATGCTTCCTTGGCTCATATTCAGTTTTGCAGCTGCTCTGTGAATTAGAATAATCACTTAGGATCCCAACGTGTTTTGTTGTAACTCTTGGAATTATTTATTTTACACATGAAACTTGTCACATTAATCTTGCACAGAGTCCAAATCCATTATTAGAGTTGAACTCAAATCTCTCAAAAATGAACAGATGGAGTAGAGCCAAACTTTATTTTTGAAAAATTAAGATACATCTCAGTCACTGAATTTGGGTATAATGCTGAGGCCACATAGGTTTAAAGAGTTAGCTAAAGCTACATTGCCGTAGGCCTAGACTGCTGTGGGAACTCCAGTGCTGCAGTGAGCGCTCTTTCCTTCACACACACCTTTACATTTTTGAATTGTCATCAAAATAACATTATACAGGACCCTCCTCAACTTGCATCAGAATTCCATTCCTACAGCACAATGTAACTTGATTTTTGCTGTAAGTCAAAACTCACACAGCGGTAACATCATAGTATAAGAGATAAAAATGTCAGAAGAGCCTGACTTACGTCTGGGAGCCATAATATAAGACAAAACTTTCCCAAAAACAACCCAAACCCAAACAAAAGAAAGCCACTGTAGCACAATCCAATGTACGGCGTACAACTGCGGAATGTAAACAAAGACGCCTTCCACACCGCGTGATGACGTATTTGTACAAAGTAAGTGACTTGACTTGACACAGGATCCTTATCTGTTAGTTTAGAGACCTTAAAGATTTCTAGCCTGCTTTGATGGAGACAAGAACAAAAAAACCGAGCGAACAATAGCAATCGAGTGATTTATCCAGGTAGACCCCCCACATTACTCGCCTGTGTTGCTAATTACGTGAGGGGTTGTTTATGCAGTTAACCCCTTTGTGAGGTAAACTTCTCAAAATATCTCTTTACACAAAACTGCAATTTTATTTTAATAGTCAGGTGCGTGGGAAGACGAGAAAAAAATGCAA
The DNA here is from genome assembly GCF_000523025.1 of Cynoglossus semilaevis. NCBI lineage: Eukaryota > Metazoa > Chordata > Actinopteri > Pleuronectiformes > Cynoglossidae > Cynoglossus > Cynoglossus semilaevis. The sequence goes on along the minus strand of NC_024309.1, from coordinate 1,512,057 downwards.
AAAAAAAAAAACCTTTGTTCGTGTTTCCCCATATAAAATCGTGCTGTTATTTGATTGGCCAATGGTAAACGGTTGTACGTTTAATTGACAGACAATAACACTGGCCATCGTAAAGCCGTTGGCTGTATGGCCCAAACTTTATAATCAATAGACTAGAACATGAAGGAGCTCTTAAAGTTACAAATATTTATTCAAGTGAGAAGTGAATATTTTATTTTATTGGGTCAGACGAAGCCATTTGCTGCAGAGATACTGTGTACGTGGAAGAGCTGGAAGTAATGCAAATTGGACCGGCATGAATAAAGATAAGAACCAAGGTCCTTGAATCGCAGCCAGGACGGAACATAAATATGTTTATACTTCCCACTTGAAGGCTGTTCACATATACTGCTTTCAATTGTGATTACATAAGGCTTTATCCCCACACATCGAAGTAAAATACATGGACTTACAATAGCTTGAAGAGAACCACGTTGAACTGAAGAAGAGTTAACGGCGGAGCGGCCAACAGGAGGTGAACTATATTATAGTTTTTATCTCACCGCTGGTGATAATTGTACATTTCTTTGCTGTGAGTTTTGTTTAAGTTGTTGTTGCCTCCTGCTGGAAGAGAACTCCCACCGATTTAGCAGGCGTGCTGCTTTTAAAGTGCTTCATTTCTTTGCATATAAATTTGTGGGCACAGAGTAATGTTACAGGACACGCGTTTTTTATGACACGCTGTTCAGGAAGTTGATGTTCAAATCTATGTTTCAAGGAGGAGGTAATGATGCTTGAACAATGTTTCGTTAAAATCACAGGAGAAAAATAACACTATTCAATGTGCCTGTGTATTTGATACTTCATTTAGAGGTTCTCATTGGCAGTATAGCCAAAATATGGTCAAGAAAACTCATGAATTTCCTGCCCCTGGATAATAGTAATTTAACTTATTAATGTTTGTTTGTTTTTTTAAACAGATAACTTAAATCAAATTGAAGTTGCTTATTTTGCCCCACAGTGTGATTCTTTGCAACCTACACAGGGTGCCACATGACGCAACATTCAGTATGTGGTACTGGAGGTGCCATTAAGTACTGTATGTATGTACTCTGGGGCTCGAACTCAGGACCTTGTGAATGTAAGGCAGATGTGTAAAGCAGGCGTGATAACTGATAACTCAGGAACTCCTCACTAAAATGAGGAATGCTTCACGAAATTTGTGTGTCATCCTTGCACAGGCATGATAATCATCTATGTATCGTTCAGATTTTTGTACTTGCATCGCCACAGCAACACACACATACATTTAACTAATAAATGTAATTATTTTGGTTCACAAACTGCGTACCTCACACACATGGCAAATCTGCCATTGTTTTCCCTGTCAGTATTCACTTATATGCAGATGATACTGGTATTAACTGCTGTGCTTCTAAACAGCAACAAGCTTGATTTCAGTTGCACAGTACTTTTGCTGTACAGGACACCCCCGATGGGTCTATGATTTTTACAGCCCTTGACCTTGGCATTTAGAACCAGTCTAGGATTGCTTTCATAACGGTCAGGTTGTCAGCCCCAGAATTACCGATACAAGCTCAGAATCTGAAGACTCCACAACAACACGCTAGGTGTTCAGGTGTTTTTTTTTAAGCACAAAGGCAAAGGGAAATGAAAACCTTTTCGCCAGCCAAAAAAACACTTCTATTTTCTGTGTAATACAGCACCTCACGTCAACCTGATTATAATCAAAATAAAATAGTTGCTTCACATGAACTCCAACGTAGGTCACACATTCACATCATTTTATAGTATTAACTATTTGCCGATATGCCAATATTGTCCAAACACTTAATTTCCGATTCTGATATCAACCGATACCAATATAGGCCTGGTAATATTTATTTATTTATCTGTACAAACCACTGTACAGATAACTAAATGCGACAATTAAGTAAGCTGCAATGCTGCCATCTAGTGACTTTCACTTTAATAGACAGCCGTTACATCCCTAAAACTATTTTTAGGGGACATATCAGTTTCAGCAAAACCCAGGCATTGCGTTATCGGGTTTTCATTATCGGAGGAAAAAATGATGATGAATGATTCTTACAGATATTACATAATTATGCTAATATCAGGCCGATAATATCGATCGGACATTCCTACTTTTAACCTAGTTTTGATTATGATGATTTTTAAAAGGGTTACATATAATTTTTGTAGTAGTATAATAGATACGTGGTTAAGTAAACATAAGTGGAAAGATGATTTATTCATTTTAAGCTCCACAGGCTGACACTTGCAGGAAGAATAATACAATAACAACTGCTAGATCCCATACTGAACCAAGGTAAAGGACACAGTGAACAGACCTCTGCTGACAGTCCACTTCATAAAAATATACACAAGTAGTCAGTGCAAGGCCACCAACATTGTCACTAATAAAAATGTTCCCTGGTCCCTAAGTGCTTTTCTGATGGTAATACACTGTTCCTGCTTCCTCCGCATTTCGCAAATTTCTCAATGTATCACATTAAAGTGTTTGCATGTCAACAGAAAATCCAAAAGGCCACGTCAGCACATTGGCTGTTTTTGATGTTCATCAATCACCAGCAAAGTGGCCAGGTATCCTGCTGGAGTGTGGCCTCAGGCTGTTGATGTAGAAGCCTCACACTAGCAGGACGCCACTTATTGGTATGGGAGACTGGCAACCTTCTCAGGCTCAAGTGTGGTACCTTAGTTCGAAAAGACAGTGATTAAAAGTATTAACATGTGGTAAAAAAAAAGGCAATTTTTAGGCCATATCCTGTAGAAAAAAAAAAAATTCCAATCTTATTTGTTGAAATCTTCTTTCAGCAAAACATTACATAAGGTGTACTTATACAGGGGCAGTGGTGGCTTAGTGGTTAAGGCAGACCTGGGTCCGGAAGGTTTCAGGTTCAGTCCACAAGCTGCCAAGTTACCACTGAGGTGCTCTTAGCATTCTCCTTATCATACTACATTCTGGTATTACAAGTTTGAGTGCAATAACAGTCAAATGATCACGTATCATATTCATATTTTTCCTGCACTTTATATTTTGAACTCTTCTAGATCTTTCTAAATGTAGTTGTTTTTGTGTTGTAATTTGTAAATTCCTTTTGTTCCCTACGCTGCTGCAACACAACAATTTCCCCAGTACGGGATCAATAGTTCAACCTTAACCTTAACCCGACGTCCTCTCCTGTCTCTGCTTTTGGGTCCACCAGCCTGGTTGTATCAACTGATAAGTAAAAAAAAAAAAAAAAGTAACAACCGGTATTCGTTTTCCATCACTACTAGACAAAGATATTTCAAGTTCTTGGCTTGAGTGGGGGCAGAGTGCAATAACAGTCAAATGATCACGTATCATATTCATATTTTTCCTGCACTTTATATTTTGAACTCTTCTAGATCTTTCTAAATGTAGTTGTTTTTGTGTTGTAATTTGTAAATTCCTTTTGTTCCCTACGCTGCTGCAACACAACAATTTCCCCAGTACGGGATCAATAGTTCAACCTTAACCTTAACCCGACGTCCTCTCCTGTCTCTGCTTTTGGGTCCACCAGCCTGGTTGTATCAACTGATAAGTAAAAAAAAAAAAAAAAAAAAAAACCGG
>NC_024309.1:1499856-1507964 GCF_000523025.1 Cynoglossus semilaevis | reverse complement strand
TACAATTGGTTTTATAGGGTTATGCAATGCGATTGGCGGCAGTTTTATACTAAGCTCTACTTTTACTAGGAATACAGTATGTGCTGCTTCACAACAATGCCACTTTTATACTGTATGCCATATTGACTTGATTTTTTTTCGTATTTGGAAAATATTTCCTTTTCCCCATGTACAGGCGTATTTTTCTGACACCCTTGAAATGCACCAACAAAATCCCCCAATGATTCTATTCAAATCTTTCTGATTTTGGCTGACTTTAAATATTATGGTGCCACATTAGATACAAGGAAACAAATTATGATGGCACTGGTTGGATCACGGCAGTTGTTTTTACAGTACAACCCCCTACGGAGGTGGCTGTACATCCGTACGTGTGAATGATAAGTTAACATACACATTTTTGTCCTCCTACTTTGTAAATGAAAACCTCTGAGCTCGTTGCAACGAAGCGGTTGCAAATGCTCTAATCCCCCGAGGCCACCTCTGCTGGTCTGTGGCAGCTTTAGAATTCAGTTATTTATAGTAGTTGCGATGGTCCTCACACATGGCAATAAAAATGACAGGTGCAATGGACGACGTGTTATTTCGTTTTTCTGATAGCGGCGAAGCTTTCTCCTGCACTACAACTCACTACTGATACTTCTACTGTGTCTCATGAAGCAAAAAAAAAAAAAAAAGGATAAGAAAAAAAAAAACCCCAAAGAAAAGTATTAAACATTTATTAGTCAGGATGTTACGTGTCATCACCGACATGGCAGGAAGCAGACAGGTCCCAAACGTGGTACCACAGAGACTCTTTTCAGGTGCAGCAGGTTTACTCATAAGTGCACATTAACAAAAAACTACAAGGCATGGACTGCAGCAAGGCATGGACTTCTTTTTTTTTTTTTTTTGTAACATTAACTTCTCGGGACAACTTCTAGGAACAATCACACAGCACACAATCTGAACAGTACAATGATCCCATCAAGACTGAGTGAGGGAGAGAGGTACGTATATATACCCAGGGCACCAGGTGACATGAGTGAGAATAATCAGAGACTCACAGGTGAGGGTGATGACACTGATTAACCCCACACATCAGGAACCGGAAATAGACAGACCTAACACAGGAATTGTGGTAATATGATGGTTCTGCACATTTTCTCAATTCTGCAGTCATTGTGAAGCAACACTTGTGGATATTCTCAGTCATCCAGGTCATCAGAATAATCTCAAAAACAGTTTTAAAGTAGGCTACTAGATGTTTTCGCCTCTCATCCAAGAGGCTTCATCAGTTCTTTCATGATCTTTCCATTTTGACATCCATGTCAAAATGGATGTCAGGTTACACCAACGACCCCCACCCAGTGGACAGGGAGGGGGAACGATCTACCATAGGGGCAAGGAATCACATGATCACATATCAGTCATATTGTTCAGGCCCATGGCCACTTTACTCGACACCACACCCCCCTTTAGGGTGGATAGATAAATACCTGGAAACTCCCCATCTGGGAAAGTAGAACTGATGAAGCCTCTTGGATGAGAGGCGAAACGTCTTCAACTTGAGGTGAGGCCAGTTGCCTACTTTAAAACTACTTTTGAGAAGCAATATTTTGATTGATTTCACTCAAAGACAGAAAGACAAATTCCCATTAGAACCATTAAAATATATGCAAATTGAATTGATTGAAACCGGTCCAGGGATTCAGTGCCTTTCCTTAGGTCATTTGGTACCGGGCCGCAGTGGGCCGCAGTGAAAAAATGTACTTCAGTTTTACTAATTTACTTTACTCAAATAGAATCCAGTCTTATCCTTTTACTTTTTTCATGAAAAGATAATCTGGGAATGTTTCAAAATAACAGGTCATTCAGACTCTGATACTAACACAATAAACTATATTTTATTTTGAAAAATTTAAGGATTCTTCAGCTACAAGGATTAAAAAAACACTGTGCCTCATTTTGAAAATGGAAGGATTCTTCAACTACAAGGATTAAAAAAACACTGTGCCTGTTTTTATTCTTGAATAAATCCATATACACATGTAAGACACTGGTTTCACACTTACAATGGTGCCTACATACTACATGGTGTTTGAATCCATCTTTCATTTATTTTTAATTCATTTATATACTTATTCACTTGACTATTCATTAAATCACTGATTCATTTCAAAGGTTATTATGTAACCTGGAATATCTACAGATATTATATCCACTGCTCTAGATCTACAGTATCTTTGTGTATCAGAGTGGGTCTTGGTACCATAGTGGTGAGCTCCCGAGGGATAAATAAAGAAATAAATCTTTCTATCTATCTATCTAGCTATCTATCTATCGATCTATCCATCTATCCATCTATTGATCTATCTATCTATCTATCCATGTATCTATCTATCTATCTATCCATCTATCTATCTATCCATCAATCCATCTATCTATCTATCTATCTATCTATCTATCTATCTATCTATCTATCTATCTATCTATCTATCCATCTCTCTAGCACTAACCACATATCAATCTTTTAAATGAACATCATTGTTATCACGTGTTACTATTGTTAGTCTTTGTCTTCAGCTTAAGATTCTTCAGTTGTGGTATTTTGTTGAAGCACTTCCTTAAATCGTATTTTCTGCAAATGGCTGCACGTTTACCAATGTGGATAACTTACGGAAACATTTTGTGATCAGTCGGTAAAACCATTTCTGCTGTACTCACACCAACAATACTAAACACTACATAATGGGGAAAAATACTTTTACCAGACAACTGTAGGCCACACTTCTTAAAATAGTAGTAGTAGTCAAAAGAATGACGTTTTCCGTGTGTGCGTACAACCTATTGAGAGAACGGCTAAATGTTCCTGGTAAAAAGCTGATAATTACAGGAGCTGCTGTGGGGCTACGACTATGGGCTGATTAACCTGATTGAAAAAGACTTGCCATCTGGCCGGCCTGGAAAATCAAACGCTGACCTACTTTTCAATGCTAATGTACCACTTCAGAACAGGATCACAGTATTTTGAATATTCAAAGTAACAGGTTTCAGCATGAGCTAGGAAGCAATAATGTTAAACATTGATACCAAACTGCTGGCCCGGGGGCCACTTCCTGCCTGTGAAGGCCTCGACCTGGCCTCGGATGACATGTCAAAAATAATTTTATCCTTGAGGTTTTTATTCTTAATTTGTTCATTTTCAATTATTAAAATGTTTTAGGTGGACATTTGAGAAGGACAAAAAAGCAAGTCCCTAGCATCTGTGCTAGGGACTTCCTTCATTAAAGACACTTTTCACTTTTTACTTGTGTTTTTTTCAGGACCATGCCCAATAATGCTAGGTTAGCAGATTAGCAGTGGGCCAGGACAGTTTGAGGTTAGGACACACTAGCCCGTGTAGTGAAGTCCTAAGAGCCCATTGTTCTGTGCTACTGTAGGCGGGGTTACGGGGGCCCAATTTTAAAGAATAAGCGCAAATTAACTGCTTGATGCAGCTCACAGTTGCGCAGATTTCTATTAAGTAATATAGCCCACCATTTATATTTTTATCTGTATAAACCACTGTATGAGTTGCTGCCACCTAGTGACTGGAGGCTTGTTGTCATTCAAGCATTACAGCACACCCCCAATCACACCCCTCCGGCACCTCACCACGACCCCCCAGGCGGGCCCGCCCCACTATTTGAGAAGTACTGCATTACCCAAAGGTATGTGAAAGTGTTCATTTGTAATAATAATGGAATACCGGCTGCCCTGTGACACAGCATGCTTACAGTACATATGTTGATGACATACTCGCAGCTGCTGTGGCAGTAAATGTGCAGAAAATGTCGTGTTCGAGGTGACCAGAAACAGTTCTGCTACACTGGGTGAATCAAATGAGAAAAAGCAAGGCAGCGAAGGAGAGCCCTCAGTTGTTGATTCCAAATGGAGAACATGTGTCAAATGTAAAAAAAAAAAATTACACTATTTTATGACCACAGATGTTTGGTAATCCATTACATCTCGCAACTGCTTCATCATTCTCCTTAAGGTACTGTGTACTCAGTGCCTCTAAGTGTCTCTGCCCTCATTTCCCACACAGTAGCCTCGTATAAACAGCCCTCACACGTCTGAACACGTGTGCGCTATTATTTGAATTGAATATAAAAGCCAGCGCTTCACGTGTCAAAAAAGTAAAGTTCAGCTATTTGCCACAGTGAGTGACTCAGTCAGTTTTCTGCCAGTTCAGGCCAAAGTAAGGCAAATAGGACTGGAATTGTCCTTGTGAGGTTACAGTATCTGCTGTGACATATCACAGAGCAAAAGGGAAGTGACACGTGGAAGAGAAAGGGAACCAAAATAGAAAAGGGAATGAAAAGCAACTCGGTGCCAAGTGCTACATAGAGTCGATAAGAAAAAGAGCTTAACTAAAATGGATGGAAAAGACACGGAAGCACATTTGTTTTGTTTAAATATTTGCAGATTTCAACATTATTCATAGTAAAATTCACAACTATCAAATTAAAGTCATTGTACGAACCTTCATTAAAACACAGGTCACTGAGGTTGTTTTATTAATGCTCATCTTCACATTAAACGTTAAAGGAAAGCAAAATATGTAAATAAACTAGAATTTATTTCCTTAAGAAAATTATTATTATTATGAGCTAGCCAACTTGCGTTGGCTAGCTACACTTTAGTTCGAGGAGCAGAGCAACTTGGTAACAGTCACAAACAGCTAGCGCTACAAAGATTATGACATTGTCATGCCAAAGTTGCCACTAACACATCAAGTGCTTTAAGGTAGCTTCGGAAACGTGAGAGTCCATGTTGTACAGTTCACAACAAAACAAATAAACAAAACAACTCTCTGGTAATGCATGAAATTTTCTGTGGCTTGTTTTACTTTTATGAGGTTAATTACTGTTGTAACCAGGTATAGTAGGTCGAGAAATGTGCGAATAAATAATTCTCCTGCGCGCCATTTTCACCTCGGTGCATCTAGTGGTGCTTTATTCTCCGCATTTTTTTTCTTCAGCTTTTATTGTTTTTGTTGTGAACGCTGCTTAAGAAAAGCTGTATGCTGTATCAGGAAAAGTGAGATAGAGAATATTTGGCTTAAAGTACTATAAATGTAGTACAAATACTTTTTAAAAAAAGGTCGGTTTCCCTCCCGACTGAAGCAATTTATTTTCAGGTCCTCAGGGTAAAAAAGGTTTTAATTTATGCCTAAGGTAGGAAAATACCACAGACGGTTTCCCCCTACACCGACCCACAGCCATCCAAATACACTCTGCAACATTGTGCATTTGCTGTTCCAATAAAACATTTGACTGATTTTTATGTGGCGGCTGATTTAGCGTGTTTACAACCTTGTCGTGGCATGAAAACATTAGAGAACATTAAATGATCGAATTAACTTCTGTTGGAACTGATCTTTGTTTTCTATCCACTCTGCAAACAATGTAACAGGTTACACTGTTTGCAACGCACCCTCCACCCATGTCATATCCACACAAGGCTTATTATTTGAATGTGGGAGCATGAAATTATCGCCTCATGTAATGACTGAATGCACTCAATCAAGAGCCTGAGACAACAGAGGGAGCTGTGGAACCCCGTGTGTATAGGCATGTACGCTTGTGTATTTCTTAACCGTCCACACATGCTATCAATCCAAGTACAAAGGGAATGTTTGTCCTAAGACGTGTTTCCTCCTTTGGTCTTAATCCTTTCAAAAACTGAGGTAGATTTTTATTTTTTTACTTTTTCCTCATGTAGGCTTTCTATACAGTTTTCTAGACTGAAAATATAACTTTGCCTAAAAGCTCTATGTTGAAGTTCTCCTTTCGCTCCCCCAGTACATCGTGGATTTTTTAAATTCCAATCTTGCGAGAGTTTTGCTATATCACAGTACTATAAGGTACTTTTTTAAAAAATTTCCAATATTGTCACTATTTTCGTGATAAAAAACATTTTCTAATCTAAAAAAATTAAAAAGCATAGAAAAAAAATAAACCGTTGCGCACTCCTCTGTTCACTCTCCTCTCTCCTTGGTCCTGGCTCCTACTTTTATAAGGAAAGGCTTGATTACAAAAATTGCGCTCAACTGCAACCGCACCTGCTTCGCCACTCCCGTGCTAACCTCCGCCCGTCATGTATTTAATATATTTACGTAATATGTAGATAGCTAGATACAGTAGATAGTTAGCACTCTATTAATCCCTCGGGAGTTCCCTTTGGGAAATTTAGGCTCCAGCAGCAATACAACACCATGTATGTCTTATATTTCCATTATACAACTCTGCTGTTCAGGTTCGTAAATGGTAAATATATACGTAAATAATAAAATAACTATCTCGCCTCTACTTCGCCGATTCTCCCTTTTCGCGGTGGGACTTGGAACGGAACTACCGCGATAGGAGAGGGAACACTGGGGCTGTACCATTTAAAATGCACTGCTGTGAAGTTAGCTAGCTAAGTTAGTGTTACGTATCTTACGTATCCAACGGGACGGTAGCTTTAAGGTGTAAGCTTATCCGAAAACTGTACAAACAACACGTGTTTAAAAAAAAAGTTAGCAATTAGCAAGTGCCTATTTAATGATCTTGTTTACTATTTGTGATTAAACAGGTTAATTTTGAACACATTTTCATCCACACATAATATTTTTGACAGATCCTGTCTCTTTTCTGTGAAACACTGACTGCATAACAGGTGTCGACACCATGAGCTCTGTGGTATGACCACAACCTGTCATTAAACATTATGGAAGCGATGTAGGTCACCGCTGACGTCAGGGGTAAATTTATATATATAACATTGCCACCGCATGTGGCAGCAGCATCAGGATGTGCACATCAGAGAGCAGCAGCAGGGTGTCTTTTTCTTGTGTGACAGATGACGAGCACAAAGCTTTGGCGCGGTGTGCTCACAACACTACACACTATATAAAAGCTTAGACAGAGAATGGATCTGTTTTTTACTCCCTTACATGTATATGCATATATACGTACTGTATATGTATGTGTGTTTTTATATATTTATAAATAAATATATACACAGCAGTCCATTTATGCAGACAACAGTCTGACTTCTATTAGTCAGATGATATACTGTACCTTGCACCACACACATCTATGTACGTACCTTGAGATACGGGCATAATCCGTTCAGGAACCCAGCTCGTAACTCGAGGTGCTCATATCTCGAATCGACGAACACGTGAAGTAAAAGAGATGATGCGGTATGGCTTGCTCCGAGTGCCTGGCCAACTAGCGTCGGCATCTGTAAGCGTGCTCGTAATCCAAATATTTACTCCTATCTCAAAGCGTGAGCATGACGATTCACAAGACTAAATCCCAGACCACCACACAAATGTACTCCTTAGGTTCAAAGTCAGTTCAGAATTCACATTTAAGGTCCAGGAACATTTTTTTTCGAGGGAGTGGATGGTCCTACCCGCAAGAATGTTTAAAATGGGCTTCTGTGGTGCAGTGTGATTAGGGTGGCGGTCATGGAGACTGCTACCCCCGCGACCCGGGAACGGATTAGCGGATGAAGATGGATGGGTGGAAAGTGCTGGCCATAGTTTTTGCCATAGTTTTTTCTTTCAGCTTGTGGAAGTATAAAACATGACATTGTTGAACATAGCAAAACTAAAGATGAGCTGTGGCAATCAATGAACAATGTTGAGAATTTATCAAATGCAAACAGAGTCTTTCTTGGGAAATATTTTCTTCATCTTTTTTGCAGTCCTGAAGGTGACCTGTGAAACCTTTGTTAAAAAGGAACTGAAACATTTTGGCGGTCAGATTTTAATGGAGCTTTTGCAGGTCAACATAAAAAAACAAATACCAAAAACAGACACAAAGGCAAAGTATAATTGCAAACAAGACTGGAAGGCACATCTGGGCCCATCACTGCAACAAACGTAGATAAAATAATACTCTTTCTCTTCTCTTTTTTTTCTAGCTAGCACAACCGGAAAGTTACCGTGGTGCCTAGTTGTGGAACAAAAACTTGTCAAAAACTGAACATTACTCCTCTGTTTTGACTGGCGATGTTTGTTGTCTTATGTAGGGACAGTGCGGGGTAGATAGGTGTTCATTATTAATCGGGGAGGGGGGGGGGTGGGGGGG
>NC_024309.1:1491338-1499757 GCF_000523025.1 Cynoglossus semilaevis | reverse complement strand
GTGGGCTGGTAGGGGGGGGGGGTCATGTACCTGACCCACAGAGGCTTGGGTTCAAAAGGCTCTTATCTCCACAGACTTAAAGATGAACCCAATAATAACAATTCTTTATAAAAGTATAAAAATGGTAATTTATCAAAATTACCGTAAATACAGGATTACTGAGCGCACCTGAAAATAAGAGGTAGCCACTAAATTGAAAAAGAAAAAATAATTGTACATATTTAGGCTACACTTTTGTTTTCCGAACAGTGCCTGTAACACGGCTGGTTACACATTAGCTCTTTGCTGCTTCGGAACCCCGACCGTAGTTGGAATGCACAGGAGAAAGTAAGATTAGCTCTGGGCTAACCCCCTTCACTCTGTGCTTGTCCGCAGCAGAGGTAAACAGAAACAAGGAATTCTGGGTCTTTATTATCAGCCACACCGAGCACAACAGAACGTAAACCAACTGTATAACCAATTCACGCTGTCACAACATGACAGGGCTCAAATATCTCTCAAATTTCGCTACTGTTCTCTCTCGCGATAAAAATTCTTATGTATTAAGTTGACGAAACTAGACTAAGACTAAAATATTTTTAGATCACAAAAACATGTAAAAACCAAACAGTGTGTAATTTAAACAAGTAAGAGGCTCTGCCTAATCAACCAATCACTCACTGTGAGACAATCTCTACCCCTACCCTCTACAACCAACTCCTCCTCGCTAATCAATGTCATCATCCTTCCACAAGCTGCCACCAATCAACTTCACAGTATTCAGGACACTCACCCCTGGGGCAGATTGTTTACTGTCTGTTCCTGAGACCAGGCTCTCGTCTCACTCGTCCTGTGCTTCGTGCCTCAGCTCTCCTCTGATCCGGTCTGTGCTCTTCTGCAGCTATATCTGGTGATTGCTTTACTGTCACTTTGTCACTCATTTTCCAGAGTCAACTCCCAATTGCCCACCTCTACACACAGTATGTGCCCGTTCTCCTGTTCTGCTGTTTATCGGCTGGCAGCTTTGCGTCAAATGCTACTCACCTGTTTGGCTGGAAGGATTCCTGTGGGAGTAATGTCTTCTTCTACCTCCCCAAATATCCCCCAAGAAATTACCGGTCTTATTAGGCCATTTCTGACATTTCTCTGGAGGACATTCAGTTGTGCCTGGTCCGCGACCTGATTGCACCTTAGGTGCCAAACATTAATGAAAACATTTTAATTAGTTTACCACTCCCACTGGTACTGTCAAATGGGTCCTGACAACTTTTACCATTTCAGGTATTTTCAATTTTGAACAACATAAACATGGATGTAACCTAATTACATAAGGGGTTTTGCACCTACTGCATAATATAATTACATTTTGAATTAAAACGTCATAAAGAAGCCACTTGAAATGGCTGCGGCTTGGCCATTTTATAGTAACATAGCGGGTAGTTAAGGACCATGTAAAATTGGGCATTCGCCATTCTTATCGTACAGCAACATGTTTGTTTTGTCAGCTTTTTATTCCAAATAATAATCTAACTGCTGTTATGTTAACGGATAGTAAGTATTTTCAAACACTTTGCCCTATTAGCATTGTTTAATGAGGTTGAAGCTATTAGTAGTTGTGATGGGCGAAACCAGAATTTTTTTTTAATTTGAAACGGATGTCCCAATTTATAAACAAATCGGACTACGAACACTATTTTGGAAACACACAAACAATGCTTCGAGTGAAGTGAGTAGTACAGATTCTCGCCACTACCAACGCTGCTAACGGGAATGCACGAGACGCCCGATGCACAAAACACCTAATGAGATGTCCAGCCACTCACCAAGCAATGTGTTCCGGACAAGTGGTTAGCGTAACTCTTTTGTTCGTTATTGACAAATATTTATTATGGCTCCCAAAAAAGTGAACAGTGTTAGTCAACATGGAGTCACTGCTCTCTTCTGGACAGTGGTCACATGACATGAATGGATCAGTTCAATTTTCCATTATGTTTGAAGCCTGTAGGTAGAAATTTAGCGAAAAAGGTGTGGAAGCTACACATTCCTCTATTGATTAGTATTGATACTTTATGAGAGTAATCAATTTTCAAGCGATACTCATGTGCGTAGCGATATATCGATACCACATAATCGATACCCCATTCACCAAAGCAACTTACTTTTTTCTTCTTCTTATACTGCCTGGTCATTAAAAGCCCAAAACGTGTATTTGCTCATTCGCCATCAAAATAAAAACAATAATTTGCCTCCTGGAGGTCAAAGGACAAAGTGAACAGCAGATTATGCTGAAGTCCTCATTCGACACTATCATCTTTGAAGATACAGTATAACCGCATTTACTCTGTAACGGCCTTAAATGCAGTACGTCAGCAGCTACTTCAGCTTATCTGGCTTTAGTGGATAGTTTTACTGCCAAATACAAGCCTAGATGTTAATGCACTTGTATCAGTGTATGAGTACACACAAGAGCTAATATCACTTGAGCTTTGAAGATATAGTTAGCAGAGACAATACTACGTTTAATAGACATGATCTGTGTGATCTTAAAAAAGGATCGCTGCTGCAGCTTTTACAGACCCCTCTTTGCCAGATTAGCTATTAAATATGTGGCAACAGTGGAGTCTATGAACAAGGGTAGTTTAGAGTATTGTTTCCCAAAGACTGGGTCGCGACCCTCAGGTGGGTTGCAAGAGATTTTTTTGGGGGGTCGTCTTGCGTCATGTTTCTCAGGAGTTTACAAATAATGTCTATTGACTTGGGTCGCGAAGGTTTGTGACTTTTAAAATATGGGTCCCCAGAAAGAAAAGTTTGGGAAGCACTGGTTTAGAGGGACTGTGTGCTCATCTACTGCCAAACACATCATTATTGTGTTCTATTACACAGTTATAATTTATTCTATCTAACCTTTTAGATAATAATGCTCACCATTACATAATAAACATGCATGACACTGATACAGATAAAAAGCAGTGATCCTCTCTTTATCTTTGAATCCTAGATTGTTGGGAGTGTTGTCGTTTCTATATTGTGTGGTAGGGCATTGACAAAAAAACCCCCAACAATATGTCGATGTGTCGACACGCCGACATGAGTGTGTGCGGTAGGGCATTGACAAAAAAAACAACCCAACAATATGTCGATGTGTCGACACGCCGACATGAGTGACGCAGGTCTACGTCAACTGGGAGAAGTCGAAAAATATTTTTTTTATGCTAACACCCTCTTACCTCTGATTTGCTTCCGCTGATTCTTTATCAATTACAAACACATTTTGTAGGAAGGAGTATCCCCTCGGGATAAAGCTGTCCCAAAGCCAAGGGGAAAACAGTGACCTGAGATACGAGCATCTCACTGGGAGCTGATCGAACAGCTATGTATGGAGAGTTACATGATCATTGTTGGACATAGTTGTGTCGGTGTAGCTCCTCCTCTGTCATTGCGATTATGTCATTAAAGTACTCATCGACTCGACATCAACGTCCGATTAGTTGCTGTGCGAAAACTAGGAAGTTATAAATGCCCTGTTGTGTAGAAGTCAAAACTTACCCTTAACTGTGTGAAAAGAACTGTATAATGGTAACAATTTATTAAGGTTCATTTATGGTTCCACAAATTCTGAATGCTTGAAAAGTGGGTTTCACTCTGAGATCATGTCTGAGTTTTGACAGGGCTAATGGCTGGATAACGCAGAAATGACTTCCACGCTAGCCACCAAATTTGTTTGCTTTAAACCTGTGTCCAATATTATTGGACTAGAATTTACTATTTTTTTAATGAACCTCTCCTTCTCTGAATGATAAAAATAATTCTATAAAGAAACAATTCATACTGGTGTTCTAAACATTACTTATTGAAAAAAAAGTCCGACAAACTTTATGCATAGAGGAGCATATATCCTATGTTTCCACATGCAAGTTAAAGAAAGGAACTAATCACTTGGCAGGGGCAGCCTGTGTAGCAGCCCTAGTGTTATATCTGTTTGGGTTGTCAGTGTTGAGATGCTAACTGCAGGGACTTTTATCCCCCTTATATCAACCCCATGTGACAAATATTACAAATAGCAACTTCGTATGCAAAGGTGTTTTTTCGCTGATTCATTCCAACACACCGAGAGAGAGTATTCAGCGCATGTCTCTCTCCTTTCAGTCTCCTCCATTAGCACAGTTGCCACCATCGGGAGCAATTCAGTCACTGATTGAAACTCATGCCGCTGTAGACAAAAAGCAGTGAAATAGCTCATTTAGCGAGCTACCATTCCCTTTCACTCATATTCTCAATGAAACACCTGGCGACAAATGACTTCATTCATCTCAGATCTCTTTACCTCTCCAGCTGGCAACAGTTCTCCGACTGAGTGCAGATAAAGAGCATCGTCGCAGAGAGCAAATGCAGAGAGGGAAATCATGACCCCAATTACATGTAACATACCACTGCTGTTTCTCAGTACTCTGGTAGTCCGCTAGTCTTCACAACAATATTGTTTCCCGAGTTTGTCTTAGACACAATATTTCCTCTTAAGTCCTTCAAGGCAACCTTCTCCTTTCACTTAATGGAGAGGTTCCCCAAGTAGGGGGACGCATGGCCACGGATGGATTGAATGAATAAAACATAACGCAGCATATCGTCCAATGCGTGCAGGAGTGCCACGGATGGATTGAATGAATGAAACATAACGCAGCATATCGTCCAATGCTGTAAATGTTTAACGAGAGACTGGCAAAAAAAATGATTCGTTAAAGGCATTGTAAAATGAATATCTGGTAATAATATTGCGAATGAGGCTCTTACTTTTTATTCTTCCGGTTGTTTTTGCTGTTGCCCATTTAATTTGCTCAGTAGAAGCCCACAGAATCTCACCTGCCAACTGATCAAAATTGACAATGCTAGCATAAAATTTAAGGTGCATAAAAAAGTAACATTTAAAATGGGTGAAATAAACGAGTATGAAAACTCCTGTTTGTCTGTTTTTTGATTTTTTTTTTTTTTTTGGGTAGGGCACAACACTTTTCTAATGAACCAAAAGTGTGGCTATCAGAGAACGTTTTGGAAACACTAACGTGATGTAACCTAATAATGTAAAAGCCCTCATCATGGAGAAATCGATAAACTTTCATTGATGTAACTTAGGAATTGTCCTGCGGAAATATACCAACATTTTGGAACTTGACCATTTCTCGACATGGAAACTTTTGTAGTTGGCGTTAATTTGTGATGTGGTGAATATGTGACTATTCTGCTCTGAGAAAATTTGATGTGCTTTGTCTAAAGCACACTCTGTCTGATTGGTCAATAAGACCATGGAAATCCGGCAATCAGCTCCATTAAGTTAAAGAATGTGATTGAGAAAAACACCTTATGTTGATGACCTCCACAAACACAAGTTGGATGTTGAGATGGTGCGTTAAGTTTGAGGTACTTCAGCAAAATAGGAGACAATTTTTTCTGTGGTTTTGTGTAACTATAAATTTGTACGTACTTAGTATAAAAGAAATGATAAATAGATGGACGGTAGAAGTATTGGATGTACAGTCTGAATTAAAGTAATGCTATATTAGGACAATTTCAAGAGCTCATGACTGGTAGGGACCAAAAAAAATAGTCAAATATTGTCAAGACATTTCTCGTAGTGGATATCTGTCTTGCATCAAATATTGAATCCTGTACAGTATGTAGAAATATGTTTATGTTCTTAAGTGTGTTACAGAGGGGTTTATTATCATGTTCTTCAGTGGGGTCCAGAAATCCTACCAGCGCCCCTGCTGAGCCATACCAAATGTGTACCAAATACACTGTCAGCTGTCAAAGGTGGATTCAATCTGTTACCAATGAAAAGTGTGATCTGTTATTCAAACAATTCTCAGCATCTTTCTAGCGGAGTGCGACAGTGGAGAATGCAACAAAAATGAAAGCTTTGTAATATTTGCCATAGTGAACCTTGTAAAATTTGAGTTTTTTATTTTTTATTTTTTTAACAAATATTTTGAAAACTGGAGCTGGTGATAGAAAGTAGGGCATGTCCTGCGTGGCAAACTGCTGACGGTTTTCATCACAGTCACAAAAAAAAAATTTTGTAAAAAAAGTATTTTGTAAAGACGGCAGGAAGTTGTTAAGCCTGCTGACTCCCTCTGTAAGAGCAAATGTGTCATTGTGTCAGAATGGCGCTTGGAAATCATTTTCTGAATTTCCCTCGGTGGTGCAAACCTATCGATTGATGCAAAAGTGCAGCTTCTTTACAAATTGAACATGTAGATTTTCTCTACTTTTTTGCTGCCTGGTCACAGGATGAATCACAAGAACATATGTCTAGGATGAAGATTTTGTATCTAGAATCTTTAGGTGCAAATAATAATAATAATTTCTGTTTGCTTTTTTAAGCATTCATTGAAATGTCTCTAGCATTAGTAGAACTGACTGACGCATTTACTCAAACTTTCAAAAACAGTATTGAGCCAAAGCAGATTCTCTCTACAATGGGAACACTGTTGTTGACGCATTTACTCGAACTTTCAAAAACGCTATTAAGCCAAAGCAGATTCTCTCTACAATGGGTCCTGAACATGAATTTCTTTCCTACAACAAGTTGGAAAGTACCTGTGTAACTCACCTATGCTAACACAATGGTAACATTCTAATTTATTCGAATATATCCTAATTATTTAAAGAGTCTGATTTACACTTGGGAGCCACAATGAAGGACAGAAAGTTCTCCCCCCAAAAAACCAACACAAACGAAAGAAATCCAATGTAGCACAACCCGATGTATGGCGCACAACTGGCGATACAAACAAAGCAGTCTTTTGTGTATAGCGCCTTGTGAAGCTATTATCATGGGGTCCACTCGCCCAGTAATTCTCGTGCAATTTTTTTTTTGCACTACCCCTCTGGCCTAAGTCAGAGTTTTGGAAATCAAAGGTCAAAAAATGTACAGGTCCCTCCATGTAATCTGCCAAAAACAGTAAACAGGAAGTTGCAATTCTGTCAGTGATACAGCAGTGTGGGATTTTAAGGAAGTGTTGGGGAATTTAAAGTATCCCCTGTGTTTCAGCTATTGTTTTCAAATTCATGAATTATTTTTCTTTCTCTCTGTCCCCATGTGACATGAATCGGGCTTTGAGCATCTCTCGTCTGGACACATGACCACCTGCTATCCAGCACGGCTGTATGCCAACAACATCTTCACCTCTGACAGCTGAATGACGGGGCGGATAGTCCTCTGCAGCAAGTGGATCTCCCATGTGTGACTTTCCCAGGTGAGTTGGTTTGTGTGAAACTGAAGCTGTTTAGCACTTTTTATTTGTTGGCTACAGACATGACAATTCACAGCATATATAGAGGAGGAAGAGCTGAGGAAGAATAATGGTTTATGGTAGGGCTTATTAGATTAATCAGATAACAGTCCTTAAAGGTGTTTTAATCAATGGAGCACTGTGTATCCAATAGTTTTTTAGCATAACTTCATTTTAATCAATGAAGCACTGTGTATCCAATAGTTTTTTAGCTTTCATTCGATGTTGCTTTAATACATGGTATTTGCACACATTGCCTGAAGGAATTCTTATTTTACGAAGCAGCTCATGATTGTTTGACAGACCTGCTTTACAAGTCATGAAATGAAAAAAAAAAACAGCTTTCTTTTTGGATGTTTCATTAAATAATGAAATACAATGTTTGATGAGTATAAATGGAATTTTTTTTTTTTAGCTTTCTGTTTGGATGTTTCATTGAATAATGAAATACAATGTTTGATGAGTAGCTGCTTTTTTAAATATTGAACATATTCAGATGGAGTATTATGTCTAATAAAATGAAATACGTATTACTACTATACTTTTATTCTTTTTTTATTATTATTGAGAACTAGCTGTGCAAGAGTCCTAAAGTCCAGCTAAAGAAATTGTTCAGCTTTTTATGCACCTGGACTTCCTTCTGGAGTGCAGGAGGGAGAACAGACTTTTAAAGAGCTGAAATGGGTATTTGATAATCCACGGGGACTTCCTCAGACACCCCTGAGTGAACAGGTTCAGTAGGTGCGATAGCTCGAATAGAATCTCAACGATGGACCTGTAGAAGTCTGAACAGAAGTGTGAACATTTGACTCTGACCTGCCTCCCCTTCTCCTCTTTCAGTTGGAGGAACAGCAACAGGTCTCCAATTGGGTGGATGTAGCTGGGTCTTACAAGTCTAGGGTCACCAACCACCAGGCTGGGGACCAGTACTAGGCCATTTAGTCTCGGGCCACACAGAAACAATAAAAAGTTTTTATTTTTTGACGTTAATCTGCATGACATTTTATTTTGAAAAACTCAGATATACGTAGCTTAACATGTTACAATATTGTCATTGATCAGATTAATTAGACAGCAATTTGCTCTGCATTGGGGGACGCTAGGGGAAAACAAAACAAGGACAGTATATTAAAATGTATATTAAAATCTGTGAC
>NC_024309.1:1459853-1491293 GCF_000523025.1 Cynoglossus semilaevis | reverse complement strand
GGCCAACCTGAAATTCATGGAAACAGATGAAAACATGACAAGTCTTTATTTCCATGGGTAAATCTTCTTCAACCAGAAAAGATCAATGACACAGCATTTTAGCCGTCAGATATCGCCTCAATATTAATGGCCGTTAACAACCCAAACTTGTCACAACAACATTTATTTAAATAAGCAAAAAAACAAAAACAAAAAAAAAAACCTAACCTAAGAAAAGGTGACTTTTTGGTCCTTTTTAATGAGATAAATGTGGGTGATAACACGGCACTCAAACTGACATGGAGGACAGTCAGTCTCAGCAAAGTAAAAGTCTTATAGTCACACTTGTTTGGACAAATGGTGTGGACCCTTCCACCGTATCATCATTCAGTGACTGTGTTTTATTATTTCGTGCAAACCTTTTTCTAAATTGTCCGTTGGTCATTGGGCATGACTCAGGTATTGAGTGATGAACCAGGCTAATGGGCAAATGGCATGGCTTAAGATCCATGTCGCCATCATTCCAGCTTATTTTAACACTTCCACAATTCTTAACCTTACGTACTGTAATCTTCCAACGGCTGGCATCAGGTGATTAAACCGCATTGATTTAGGCAGAAGTGATGAAAAATGTTAGATTTAATTTGCAGTTTATTGGGGAGTCATTGAAATGATTTAGAAGTATAATATAAAAAAAGTAAAGTATAAAAAAAATAATATAAAAAAAGCAAGAGTAAACAGTCCAAACTTTTTAACAGCTACTTGCTCAGGATAATACATCAAACAAAATCAATTTTTATCTAATATGGGTCATCTTTTTTATCAAAAATAGTGATGTTGTATAACAATATTGCAGCTTAGAGTATTTGATGATACCATATCAATCAGATACCTTCTTTTCCCTTTCCTTCCAGCGTTTCGTAGTTACGTTGCCATCTCCCTTCATTATGGCTCCCCAACGAAGTCTGGCTCTTCCGATGTTTTTATGTCCTAAATTAGGATGTTACCATTGTGTTAGCGTAGGTGAGTGACAAAGGTACTTATGTGCAGTATGTGTGCGCCGTCTTACGGAAAAATCAAGTTGCATTAAGCCATGTAAACGGGATTTTATATTTGCGATATAAACGGAAAATTTATACTAATTGTAAAGGTATATGTAAATATTTCCTTTGTCAGACAAATAACAATTTGTATTTCTATTTTTTTTTTTTTTTACCATGTCATTTGAACCACTTCGCTTGTATACAACCTTCACCACAATGGGCAGACCAAAGTGGAAAACGGCAACAACAGCAGCTAAATGGGCTGCTTTTATATCGCCTTATTCAGTCTTAATGACCACTTACCGAGCTTATTACGAGGAAACACTTTCACCTATTCACGCAGTGCTTCTTTATATACGGCATCTCTGTATCAATCTCCTCTTCTCACATTAACAAGACAGCCATCAGAGGCAATTTGTGTTCTTCAGTGTCTTATCCAAGGACATTTAACACTTGGAATTCCAGGATCGATCAGCTGACCTTAAGACTGGTGAGTTACCTGCCACATTTGCCTACAAATTAGATCCTGAGTGAGGATCCGAGGGAGGAAGGAATGCCTTTCTGTGAGTTCAAGTTACTGTTCTGGCCTTCTATCAGTTCAGTGTCCACCCAATACAATCTTTACTTTTTGTGAACTTGAATAAATGCATAAATTTATAAGAAATACGAATTACTTAGAAAACCATGGTGAGGTGAAAAGGTAACATTACAGAATTGATAAGTGACAAGCCACATAATGAAAATCGAGTACAGAATATCAAAGAATGGCAGTGTTTCGTCTAAAATAAACTCTTTGAAGACCCCTAATAAAAAACAGTTTGGTTTTCTTTAGCTTATTTATTAACCTGTTTTGATTTACAGATTTTTATATATAACGTCAAACGCCTCTCTTTCAAATAATTCTGTTCACGAACACATTTTTAACAAAAGATTGCCCCAGTTGTAACAAGCCAACAATATCAGGCGGGCAGCAGGTGATCACAAAGAGACTGTTTGGCGTCAGTCTGCACTAAAAACTGTTTTTCATGAATTACCATGAGATCTAAAATAGCAAGTGAAAGTGGGCACAACAGTAGAAGGGAAGAAAGATTACACAAAAGCATGAGAATGGCACTCGTGTTTCAGATCTGTCATTACAGTATGACTTAGCAAATTCGTCGATTTGTACCATCATTAAGAACATGGAAGCAATAAAAGAAGCTAAGGTTGCCAAAGGAGTGACTGTGATCACCAAGAAAAGACACCATTAGAAGGAATGGAAAAGTTGCTACTGATTTAGATCAACAAAAAGTGCTTTTGTTGGTCGGCAACAGTATTTCAGAGACGGATTTGTGAGAAAGCGAAGTGAACAATGTGCAATCACTACCCCTGAGCACCAGTAGGGATGATTTAGGATGAATTGCCTTTCCTTTCTGTTATTTTTTATTCAGTTATGTTATTTTTTGTTGGCTCTAATTATTTTTGTTTGGTTTCATTTATGACACTTGTTTTGGTTTGGTTTGAATAAGCAATCATCCAAGGTTTAGGAATGGATTAATCCATTTTACATTGAATCCTACGGGGGAATTTTTTTTTTTTTTTTCAGTTTTCAAACTTCATTTCAACAACATTCCGACTGACTGGATTTTCTTCCTGGAAAGAAACCTGAACACATTGGTTTGGTGTCGTGGGCCACAACCGAGGTCCATGATGGAACAAACCCGAAGACATAACATGACACCGTATAGGTTACTTTTACATGAATACATTTTTGGTAGTGACGCTTTGGCCCAGAGCCAATGTCTCTGTCATCACCTCCTGAGCAAGATCAAATCCCAGTTAGGGCGGTTGGTACCTTCCAGTGGACTTACCAACCGCAGGAAGGTTCGGGGGGTTGGTACGGTGCAGTGTGATTTGGGTGGCAACTGCTGCCCCCGCGATCCAGTAAAGGATAAGCAGATGAAAATGGATGGATGGATGGATGGATGAATGGACATTTTTGGTAATTTTACTTGTACTTCAGTAAAATTTCATCTTTTACTTGAGTAGAATATTTTGCCACCTTTGCATGTAGTGCACCACATTTTCATCATTACTTTTACTAGGATTTGCTGTAGTCCTTAAGTGTGAATGATGAATTATAAAAAACAACTATAGATTGCCACTGTGAATTTGCGCCACTGCAGCCAGTCTTAATATCTTTTTGATCTTGTTATTTTTCCTCTTTCTCTCGTTTAACAGTGTTGTCTGTACGGTATTTTATATTGGTGTAATATATATAACGTGAAATAAGGACTAATGTACAGGTTTAGCCTGCGGTGACATAGATCATAGACATTATGTGTAGAGTTAAAGACATGTTTTTTGTTCAATGTCACCTTCAGTAGTACGGAAAAAAAAAAAGTTTTGAATTACACCTAATTCATGAAACCCATCAGTGATGTTTATCATATAACTTCACAGTCAGGCAACCAATCCAAGGTAATCTACACAGCAAACGTAAAAGCAAATTTCCGCACCTTAAAAGCAGCGTGCATTGTCTTTGTTTCCTATCTAATTCTCATTAATGTCAATTTTTTTTTTTTTAAACCCCACAGTCCATCCTTGTACGCACACTATTAGGATAATGCCTTGATGGCATCCTATAGTCAAAAAAAAAAAAAAAAAAAAAAAAAAAAAAATTCAACATAAAATGTCAGTCAGCTATAAAACCTCCATATTTTGTTACCAGGTTGTTCTCTGCTCCTCTGCAGCTGTCGCATACTGTCATATGTGCCGAGCTTCTTCTTTTAGTTGTAAAAAAAAAAAGCCCGAAATACACTGTCACTGTTGGTAAACAAAACTAAAGTGGGGGAAAAAAATCAGTTTGCTGTTGAAGAGTTAAAATAAATACAGGGGGAAAAAATAAAAAGACCACATTCAATTGTTGTGTTGCCTTCACTGTTACACTCTAGGTCCCCTACATTAGAAGTCATCTACATATACAAACAGTATGCATATTCATATACAGTACTGTATGGGGATACATGGCATAAAGAGTACCGTATATGTTTATCATCTCTCCCTCGTGTATCGCACATCTCTACATAAACTGACTGGTGACAGCAGAACATTTGAATCTTCGCACGACTAATTGTTCCTTAGTTCAACGAGATGAGGCAAGAGATTCGGTTATGAAGGTCTTAATAAACATTAACAAATTAATTGGCTCCTTATCCCCCAGCTGTACCGCTTCCGCAGCGAATTAGTTTTGTGGGTATTGCCGCTCCCGTATGAGTTCTCTTCAGTCAAATTAACTATTTTTTAAATCCTTTATAGTTCCACTGTTCTGCACTGTCTAATTAGTAAAGCATCTTTTAAGTGGTACTATAAAACACTCATTAGTGCTCAGCACAGGGAGCTGATTATAGACCTTCCAACTAACATATGCAAACCGAATGCATGCCTGTAAAAGCATACGTCTCCAGCCAATTTGAACTTGAATTTACTTAACTGTATGTACGCGGCAGTTGCAGGAAGAATTTGAAGCTGCTTTTAGGAATGATACAAACTCATTATTCTGCTCAATTGTTCTCTGCGTTTTTTTGATACGCAGCCAAAAGTCCACAAGAATGGAGTTTTCTCAGCAAGTGAAATTCAGGATTTAACTGTGGGGAGAACCCTTGGAATGATTTTCAGTGTCTTACAGTGTTATTAAGTAATAGTGATTTGTTGGTTTCACTTTTCACTTTCACATTTACATACGCTAACACATTGCTAACATTATAATCCAGGACGGATACCCTATATTGTCCTATATGCTCTTCTCGCCAACTAGTTTTAACGCAGTACATTGAAATGCTGAAAAACGACCTAATAAATTTAAGGAAGATGGTGACGTAACCACAAAATACCCTAAGTCAAGAATGTTGTTAACCAAGGACCCATTGTATTGGAATATATATTGGTGCATCATTCAAATTTTCTATTGTTGTAAAAGCTCCCCTTACTTTTTGTGTAGGGGACTTAACCATGCAGAAAGATAACCTTAATTTTAAATATCATCAAACTTATTGTCTTTAGTTTAGTGACGTATTTGGTATGACAACAATGTAAGTTTGAAGACTTTGTTTGTAAGCATTAACTGTCTTCTGTGATTTTTGGTTGAGCTAACACCTATACACTACACAACACCTACTTCCCACAGACCCGTGCCACATATATAGTACTGCCTCCCTCTAGTTTGCATACCGTATTTTCCGGACTATAAGCCGCTACCTTTTTCCCATGCTTTGAACCATGCGACTTATACAAATATGCCGCTTTTCTATGGATTTTTCTTCAGCCGCCAGGGTGCAAAAACAAGACAGACAGGGAATTATTTTTACACCCTCACCCCCTCATCATGGAAAGCACATGAAGAAGTTTGTATGATGCAGCTATTAAGTTGAGGGCCATCGATCTGGCTAGCCAGGAAGGAAATACGACTGCTGCACGTAAGCTTGGCGTTAATGAATCCATGGTGAGGCGTTGACATAAAACTGGTAAATATATAATTTCTCAACCTGGATATTGGCAGCTTATAGTCCGGTGCAGCTTATATAGATACATATATATATATATATACATATATATATATATTAAACTTAGTGGGTGCAGCTTATATTCAGGTGCGCTCTATAGGAAAATTCAGTAATTGCATAATTAAGTATACTTGGTGATACTTGGCAATGTGTACAAACAAATAAAACACTTGTCCATGTCTTGGTTTGTTAAAATTGGTACCCAAACTTCCCATCGGTTATAGGCACTGGCTTGTAACGTGTTGTCATGGCAGGACACAAATGCAGTACTAGCTAGATTATTCAAGCACATATTTATACAAAGCCAAAACAACAAAAACTGACTTCTTTGCAAGACCAGGAGCAAGGCATAAACCAGATGAGGCACGAACTACAATGTACAAACTAGGAACTCGAAGCATGAACAAAGCAGAGCACAGGACTGACCAATAAACACACACTTGACCAAACTCAAACAGAACAATGATTCCAACAGGACAGAGTGAGGGAGTGAGGTATATATACCCAGGGCACCAGGTGACACCAGTGAGACTGATGATTGAGACACAGGTGAGTGGGATGACACTCATTACCCCACACAGCATACAGCAGGAACAGGAAACTGACAGACCTCAGCTGGCTGTTTATCTTCATAAGAAGCAAACAAAGCAACTTGTGAAGGTTCTTTGCTTTAGTTTGTTGGCCTAGGGAAACGTTTAAATTACATATGAGCTGGTGTTTCACAGCCCTTTTATTATAAACATCAGACTTATCAAAAACTGTACTATATCAGGTTGCATGGCTACTACAATTTTTATATATGAATAGGCCGAGAATTGTTCAGGAAACATTACCGTAGGTTGTGGAATAAATCTATATAGCTAACGTAGGAGTGCAGTAGAATAGCTTTGTTTGTGGCTTGGTGTATCACCAAACAATATGCCGTCAGAAAATGACCTCGTCTCACGGGTTACCAGGCAACAGATGCGAAAGGTTGATTTTGTAATCCTGAACGTTACACTGTGTACAGCTGACATAGATTGATTCTTCAAAACTTTTCTATTTATCACAAGCCGTGCGATTTATTTGGTCACAGGGGTTTTTGTACAGCTGTACCCAGTGACATCCAAACAATTTGTGGTTAAAACCTTTGTGGAAATGAAAAAAAGTGACACATGCCGCGACAAAAAAAACAGTCCATAGAGTGATAAAACCACTTCAGATGGACTCACCCAAAATTACTTCTGTGTATTATATCTAAAATCTTTAATCAGCTAGTCACTGTGTAAACAGAGTTGTATCCAGCGTGGACCATCAGCCATCTGTTCAACGCTGCCTATGTCTGCACTTCTAATCCTCATATCATAAGCACATATTGATTGTCCTTATCTTAAAAGTTTTTCTTCTGAGTGGTTTTATTCAATTTCTATAGAAAATGGGCCTTTAGCAGAACTTTATTATGATCCGCCCTGGAATCTCAAGATAAAAAAATGGTAGCCATCTGGGGTGTTTTATTTTGTAAACTTGAATTTTAGCTTTTTTTTCCTTGTTCCCCTGATTTACTTTTTAGGGCCACTCTTTAAATTTAATTCCCTTGCGCTGTCCCTCTTGCTGTCTTGGTCCAGTTCCTGATTGGCGGCTTTTCATCAACTGCATGTTCAGCTTGAAAAGTGTTAAAATGCATCAGGTTTGGTCCGATTCAATGCTAATATTTCTTTGTCTGAATGCAAGAAAAAGTGTAGACCCAGACCATAACTGATTACAAGTGTTCCAGTTTTTACAAAAGACAATTTGTTAAGATATATTGTGTTAAACAGATCAGTTTACAGAGGGTCGGAATTCCGTTCCTACGAAGCGACGTAACACAATTTCTGCTGTAAGTTAATACTCACATACTGTACATTAGTACCTACGTTGGCGTACGACAGAAAACGGTAAACAAAGCTGTCCTCTGCGTATAGCGACACCACTTGTTCCCATGTGAAATTTGTTTTAGGCAAGACTTTCATGTTAAATTTATAGGAACGATGTGACCACGAAAAGACATCGGTCAGGGATGTAAAAAATGCGGCCCGTGGGCCAAAAGTGGTCCTCTAGGGTGTTCAATCTAGCCAGCTTGATGAATTTTGAAAATAAAATGAAAAAAATACACAAACACTTTTTTAAAAATAAAAAAAAAAATTTATAATAATATAAATAATATTTATAATTTAAAATTATTTTTAAATTTTATTTATTTATTTATTTATAGTTCATTATGTTATGACTGTACTGGTCCCACTTGACATCTAATTAGGTTGTATGCGTGAACCAAAATTAGGTTGGCACCCCAGCCGTAGGTTGAGAACATTGTAAGCAGAAGTGTAAGCCCTATTTGTGTCCACAGATTTCTTATCCTATGAAAATTGCAGATTTTGGTAGCTAGAGCTGTAAGTGTGCTATTTCATTCTATTTATGTGAATTCCCGATGCTTGTTTCCAACATGGTCCACTTTATTTTCCTTTGTTACACTTAACATTTTATTACTAAGAGAAAACACAAGACACTCTTGTAGTGGGGGCTGCACACACGGCAGACAACAAAAGGGGATGAGGCTCAATAACTCCACCAAGGAAGGTTTAATAATCACATGTACTTAAACCAGAAATGGCAATAAACAAAAGCACAAAAGGCTTAATGACTTAGAAGAGACGGTGCTTGAAAACTAGTTTTAAATCAACAAAATAGTTCAGATACAATGCAACTGTGGAGACAAACTCACACTTGCGTTTGTGCACACATGCACTCACACACTCTGGGGGGTTGGCAATAAAAAAAAAATAAAAAAGCAGGCACACAAACACAAAAAAACAAACAAACCAGAAGATAACCCAATTCCCCACAGCAGCTTAAAAATAATGTCTCTACTTTGGAAGGAGTCTTTCAAATGACCAGTGAGTATCTTTACATCACAGACTAGTGCTTTTGGTCAATTTGTTTTTGCTGCTTCATTTCTAAGTGTTGCCTTTCCTGAAACTGCAGACACCGAGACTGCGAAATTCAGCATCATTATTTATACATGTCTTCTCTCTTTTTTTCCTTTCCTCCCTCTCCCTGTCCCTCTTTCCAAGCTCTTCTCGTCCTTCCCTCAGTTTACCTTATATCCAGCCAGACTGGAGAGTTGTCCTCGTCTTACCCTGGTATATTTATTTATCTCAACTCACTCGAGTGTGTTGATATTGTACTGCACTGTACTGTGAAATTTTACGTCACTAAGAGTAAAAGGATGAGAAAACTTAGTGGTTAAGGAAACTGACTTGGGTCCGGAAGGCTTCAGGTTTGAGTCCACCAGCTGCCAAGTTACCACTGAGGTGCTCTGAGCAAGGCACCGTCCCTACACACTGCTCCCCAGGCAGCTCAAACCTGCCCGCTCTTCACTCTTGTGATGGGTTAAAAGCAGAGGTCACATTTGGTTGTCTGCAGTGGTGTGCTGTGTCACAATGACAAGTAGTTCAATTTTCCACTTTCCTTTCACATGTATACTGTATATGTCCTTACATAGCGGCATTAAAAAAAAAAATTAAGATCTGTTGTTTTTTTGGCTGAGCTGAAGGAGCACAAAAATGACAACGAGGCCCAGACGGAAATACACAAGGGGGGAGAGCTAGGGAGAACAAATGTCTTTGTTGCATTGATTCTTCAGCAAAAAAAAACACACTTACTGCAATCACGAAACTTGAACTTATTCTGAATTTGTTGAGTCTGGCATCCCAATCAAGAAATATTTTAGGGAGGTAGGACTGTCTTCAAGCTCTCATCCTGCTTAAGGACATTGGAAAACCTTAATGCGAAACCTTTTTTCGAAGAAAGCTCAATGTTTTTAAAGGTAAATGTGTCCTTATTGTGTGATTTTTCTCACATCTGTTTCTCCATGTACAGACGATGCACTGATGGATCTCACAAGGCATTAGGTCCATTAATGCACAAAGATAAGGCAATTATGTGGCTACTTCGCCTCTCTGCAGTTATTAATGGTTGTTATTTCTTAAAGTAAAAAAAAGAAAGAAAATGCTATTTTCTTTTCTTTTTTCTCTCTGTCTTTGAGCGATACTTTGAAGGTAATGTTACCTTGTAGAAGGTGCATGACATTGAATAGTGCTGTGTGAAATCTCTGAAGCCTTGACACAACACAGGCTAGTCTGTTATTATAATAGTGCACATTTCCAAAACCTTGCCCGATTTTTATAAAGCAACACTACTAACAGGCAATAACTAAGTCCAACTTTTTTGACGATATTTTGCAAAAACTTGGGAAAAGGAGCGATAAAATAAAATAAGACGCAAAGGAAATATTTCGTATCACTACAGATAATTTAAGGGTTAGAATATATATTTTTTTTTAAAAAGTGCAGTTACATCAGTTCTAAAACCAGGTCCTCTTTGCAAACTTACACAGACAATCGCTACAATGTACGTAACAAAAAAAAAAGTATTTTCTGGCTTTAATTAACTATTCAATTATTATTACATTTGTTCAGCATAAGAACAATTTTAATGATCATGTTTCCAGGACTGTATATTCTGAAATAATAAACTTTGAACAAACTGTTGACAGATGACAACAGAACCAAAAAGAAATCAAACCCCTTTCATGTGTCTGCGTCGAGGAGGGATGGTTTTGTCAAAAATTTTGTTTTTCACTAGCTGTGTCTATGTTGCATGTCAGGGCAATCTCTTTTCATCTCTTGTTCTTCTGTTTGTACACACACACCGAAAGCCATTCCACCTTTATTTACGCATTTCTTTTTACTCTCTCTTGGTGAGTGAATGTGCCATGGCCTGTTTGTTTCACCATAACGAGGTTAACAACATTTATCTTTAATAACTTCCTTAGCTATACAAAAAACAAAACAGCGGTACTTGCGCATAAAGCTCTCTTAATGACATTAATTAGCTGCATAAATAAATACAAGTGAACCGCATCACATCATTGGCTGGACCGAGTCTGTCAAAGTGTTACTGTGGTTACCGTTTTTTGTCACCTGTCAACAAGCCAATGGCATTGGGAAATGGTAAGAAAACATTTTTATTTGTTTATTTTATTTATAGTTCAAGATGTTTTTTTATTTTTTTATTTGCAGGAGCAATACATGGTTGCGCAAGCACGCATTATAGAGGGAACATTTATAGTCAGGTAAAACCATGAAGAAAATGTTCTCCTCCACACTATCCCAGTTGCATTAGTGTGACAATCTTTCCTGAGTAAAATCTTTACTTTTTGCTATGTGTGGTTTTTTAGTTTTTTGGGTCCTGGGCCGTGTTTTTCTGCTGGTTTTCCTATTAAAGATACACTGAATTCAGACCTGATGAACCAAAGCACTGGAGGGAGTAGCCTTTAATTTAGGAAGGACAGTATTTAAGCTCCAGCTCCACATGGGTTCAGTCCTAGAGCATCTTACCCAGAACATAGTAACACTGGTTTTTGTCTTTTGTTTTAGTTTTGTATTCTTGTTCACTGTACTCATTTTTGAGATTTTTCACCACAGCCAGGATTGGAATTAGTCAATAAATATGAGCGTGGTGCCCACGTGAGTGATCTAGCACGCATGTATGATCGCAGTACATCCTCGATATGTACCATCCTGAAGTAAAAAAAAAAAAACACGTAAGTTAAGTTAATTCTAAGTTTATGTAGGTTAGGTTGTGTACGTGTAGTGTAAGGCATGGAATCAAGTGTCTACATACGGGCCAACTCTCTTCCCTCCCCCCCTCCTCCTCGGCACATGCCGCCATTAGCCGCTACTGTACTCGTCTCAAAGGTAAGAAAATTAAAGAAATTAAAACCACATTTTATTTTACTGTATATCACAGGAATCCTCATATACTATTTGTTTTTTTTTTCTATAGCAATTAAAAACATGTTTTTTTATTAGCACTGATAAGGGCCGGAACAGATTGATTTTTTTTCTGTTATTTCTTATGGGGAAAAAAATGATTCGAGATATGACCACCTGGAGTTACGAGCTCGGTCCTGGAACAGATTATGCTCGTATCTCGAGTTTCCACTGCACTTCTTACCCATAAGTAATACAGTACATTTCTAGAATTGCAATACATGTTGTGTACATTTAGCCTACGAACAAACAAATTTCATTTTAACTTTCCCATTGAGGGAATCTATTAGGCAGAGGGAGATGAACTTACTTCAGTTCACATGTTAATCAGCAGTGGTTGACAGCTACTTGTTTTATTTTATGCGGCTGTTCTCTGGGGCATCTGTTTGTTGAACATAACTCAACAACATAACAGACATGGCACCACATGACCTTCCTATGGAGGATTTAATTAGATTAAAGCGCCCATGCTGCATTAATCTGCATGCTAATAAGGACGAGCAGACTTTGATCAAAGCCCTTTCCACTTCTCCTTCTAATAACGTCTTTCAAATGATACATTGTCACTATATAATCACGTTACCTTAAAAAATATATATATACTACGCCTTGTTGACAGGAGAATGCTCAGTGCTGTTAAATAAATACTTGAAAGCATTTGAAAGGAAATGCATTTCTGTCTAATTGTTGTGATTAAGGAGCTATCGCAAATGTTACCAGCTGTTTCAGCATTCACTTATTCACTCTGGTGAAAAATACACAAAAAGAAATATGCTTGTATATTTAAAAAAACAGAAGATTACCATTTTTTAACAGCCAAGGCTAAGATTAACTATCTCTTGGCAACTAGTTGGCGAATATCTCATTTTAAAGGCAGAGAAGACATTTTATTGCGTTCTCTAAGCTAATAGTATACACATAAAGGTGAATCATTCAGCCTTATTTATATTCAACGAACAAGGGATCCAAAAATCAGGATGGGTATCGATCCAATATTGGTCAAATTTTCATGATCAAACATTGAAAAAAAAAAAAAAAACACAACCGTCCAATCCGATACCCAAGCCCGAATGCTTAATGGAGCTGCTGTAAACAGCGTCACTATTGCTTCTGCAACAGCAACCTGCGGCATGATGATGGAGAAAAGAATG
The DNA here is from genome assembly GCF_000523025.1 of Cynoglossus semilaevis. Classification (NCBI taxonomy): domain Eukaryota; kingdom Metazoa; phylum Chordata; class Actinopteri; order Pleuronectiformes; family Cynoglossidae; genus Cynoglossus; species Cynoglossus semilaevis. The sequence goes on along the minus strand of NC_024309.1, from coordinate 1,478,727 downwards.
TATTGGACTGGGTATCAGTATCGGCAGATACCTCATGTTGCATCCCTAAAATAAACCATGGCATTACGCAGAGCTAATCATTAAAATGGGAAACTAGTATATGATGCTTATCAGAAGAACCAATAACCTTTGTCTTGATTGTCTTACAGTCGAGTAGACACTCAGAGATGAAATGCTCATCAGCTCGAGGGTAAGGGTTTTAGCTGGCAAGGAGGTAAAAGTCATAAAAGCAATTCGAATGTCCATTTGAATGATTTTGTCACTGACAGTTGTTATAGTATTTATGTGGTGATACATGAGAATAGAATAACGCCGACCACGGCTGCCCACTGTTCACTTTGGTGATGGGTTAAATGCAGAGGGCAAATTTCGTTGTGCATGGTGTGCTGTGCTGTGCTGTGTCACAATGACTAATAAAGATAAGTTTAAATTTAAAGTTTAAATAACCTCCCTCCCCAGCCGAGTACCCTCCCAAGCCGGCCACGCAAATCCACTCAGCTGTCAGGATCACGAACAGTGAGAACCCCAGATTTGTTGCATGACAGTGAGCTGTAGTTAATCATATGCTCTCTGTGCCACAAAATGGTGTAGAGTACACTCAGCACTTTTCTGACTTTCATGCGAAAGAGGAGTGTGAGCAGTGTGGTGCGACAGTCTTGGGTTCTGTTGATTTACTTCAACTCTTTGTGACTGTCCATGCATCCAGCGGTCCTGAAGACCTGACCAGTTCAGATCATCCTCCCACTCCTCTCTCATGCTCCTCTGTCTTTGGTCCACCTCGATTGAGACTGACAATATACCTCTTTAGTCTCAACCGGACAGTTACAGCACTGACAAACTTGGAAATATCAGAGATATTGAGACTGCACTCCTGTCTGGATCCTATTGACCAGCCACCCCCCCAAGTACACTCTCAAATAGAGATGGGTCCAGCAACACCAATGCGTCAGCGCATGTGGTGAGCTCAAAGAGCAAAACCCAGTGTCGGTGCTCGTATCGCTTTAGGAAAGTCACGTGACCGATACAGGAACTTTTATATGACTCGTGACTCCCGAGTCACATGAGAGATTTGTGACTCGTGACTCCCGAGTTACATGAAAGATTTGTGACTCGTGACTCCCGAGTCATATGAAAGATTTGTTCATATTGAACTCACGAATCACTCTCCGCGAACCAATCACTCATTGCAAACAAATCACACACTGCGAACTAATCACTCATTGCAAACAAATCACACACTGCGAACTAATCACTCTCTCTGCGAACTAATCACTCACTGCGAACAAATCACTCTATGCGAACTAATCTTTCACTGTGAACTCATCATGTTGCCTTTAGTATTTAGTGTCGGTGAACTGCAGCCTTCTTTACAACGCCCACAATGCGGCTAAAGTGCCACCTGCTGTAAAATAAAAAAAGATTCGTTCAAGATTTGTTCACGACTCCTTCATTTTACTGTTCAAGAGTCAAAGATCCGAATCAGTAAAAAGAGTCGGTCTTCCCATCACTAGAAAACACAAGTTTCAATGTATTCATAACTCACATTCTGTGTTGAACACACTATTTATATACAGGCAGGAATTGAAGAAAGACACAGAAAGAAAGTTTTCAAACCAATTAAGTGAAGTGGGATAGTTTAGATAATAGGTGCATCTACATTTAGTTATACTAAACACATCTAAAATAATAAATGATCCCAGTTTTAGGCACAGTGGTTAGGAATCAGTCTTCTAGGAGTCTTCTAGTGTACTGTATAGTAGTGTTATTTGGAATAAAGTTTACAACCTTGGAAAAAACACAGCTGCGTCAAACAAACAATGGCAGCAGCCCTGCTAGAATTACAGGTTTACTGCAACTGGCCAGTTTAAAGTGCCAAGCTCTACATGAATAATTTATGGCGCTAAGCTTGTTAACATGGCGAGCTGTCCCTCTGTGCACTTAATACATGTCTTCATGATTGTCATTTTTTTCCCTGTTTGTTTAAAAGGTTGAAGTTCTTTACTCTGGTGGTGGAATCATTTGAAGGGTGATTAATGGGATCACGAGCAAGAGAACTGGCAGAGCTCACTAGTCATCACTCCGTGGGAAACAGTAGAGGGTGTTGTGCAGAGGCAACATAATCATGATAAAACATTTTATTGGGGAGTGACACTTTAACAACATGCACATTGGTTTAATCTAGAAATCAATGACTGATACTTACACAAGTATCACTGGTCATAAGTAATGACTTGATGCTGAACAGACACTTTTATGTGTACAGTACTAAATCCTTGTTTTTGTAATGTTGTGCAGTACTAATGCCGGATGTAAAAGAACCCAATATATTCCGACTGTTCTTCTTTACAATTAGTTGTAAACTGATTGAAACTGTGACATTTAACGGATCCATTAAAATTTGGACAGGAAAGACAAAACAGCCTTGGTTTTGGAGACTTAATTCTAGCATCTCAAGGGTTTAACTTACTTATTAAGGAGAATGTCACCTTTAGTGATATCTGCATAAAGAAAAATACTTCCAACTTGTTTATAAAATCAGACAGCAGGTAAGAGGTGTTGAAAGGGAGAGGTCAGGTCATTGGGCCACGAGTCTCCGTAACAATTGAATCCAAAGATTTGTGTTCTAATAGGCCTAATAATGTATCTGTCCAATGCACCAACTTATAGCATCAAAGTTGCCCAAGTGATTGGATTCATACCTGCTACCAAAAGGTTTCGGGTTTGCTACTAGGACTTTTAATCCGGCATGCCGAGCTTGTCCAAATTGTATTTTTAAATTATATTGTAATTAGACTTCTGTCATTTTGCCTTTTTCCTTCAATGCAAAGTAGATGGCGCAGTGAGGGTGAGATATAGTACTCTCTACTTTTGTGCGTGCTCCTGTACTGCACAGCTTGTGCCAACTTGATATTTGGGACACGATGCAAACCCGTTGTGAGGACACTGGGTATGTACAAAATGTTGGAGGACAACGGGAGGGTTAAGTTTTGCTTTGCCCTTTAGCTGAACTTCCAACCCTTGAGTAAAAACGGATGGGTCAAAGAAAAGAAAAGTGGACAGTGAGTTCCGAGTGCATAATATGCAGTGGACAAAGATTTTTTTTCACTGAATCTGATCTGATCAATTTTACGATTCAAGTTTACGTCTGATATGAAAAGAAACTGCTGCAGTTTTTAAAGAATACAATATCAGTCATTTATTTTAGTTTACACCAACAATCCATCTATCCACTCATGGCCTATTGTGGCCGTCGATCCAAAATGTTTGCCCACCCATGGCCTAGTCCCTAAATACCAGGTTTGGTTGCCTCAGAAAGGGGTATCTGGTGTAAAATGCAACCCCTGATAAACACACAAGCCAAAAGATGTGTTTGTTTCTTTAAAACATATTATTTTCCAACACATCCTCTACGGGCGACTGGAAAACAAGCACGCACAAAGTCGTTTTACGGAAAAAAAGTAGAGAAGATGTTTAAAAAAAATAAATCCATTATAGTGGTTGCTCCTGAGTTCAAACCAAACTATAAAAGTATCAAGCTGTTTTACAAGGTCTAATGAATACAAAGCATCCCTTTAGCAGCGTAGCCTTGTGTAACCTCAGGGTTCTTATCGATTACCAAGTAGTCCCCGTGGAACTGCCGACCACCAGTTGACATGGGTAAGTAAGAATAATAAATCAAAAATAGACTCAGTCAGATGCCAAGATCATGATCAGGTTCGTGGAAATGCTGCAGAACTCTGAGTGAACTGATAAATTAAATTCAAAAGAGTTAAATAAGAAGACGTGACTGGACTGAAGGACCATTATAACATATTGCAATGTCTTTATAATATTAAAGACTAAAATACTGACATGACTGAGTTTGTATGGTGAGGTTCCTTGGAGCTATCCCTCATTAAAAACATTGGGAAAAATTTACAGTGTGACTGTCACACAGAGGCTGCCACGGGAGGCACTATTACGTATGGGGTTCCTCTGGGGCTCAAGCCCGGACCTTCCACATGTACACAAAGATGTGATAATTGCTAAACTATAGAACCAATATAGGGAAAGTTAAGGCACTTCGGAGCATGATAATCGCTAAGCTATAGAACCACAATATAGGGAAAGTTAAGGCACTTCGGTGCACTGGATGTTATCCGTGGAAGGGCTCGCACCGCGAAATCTCTTGGTTTACTTACAAAGGCTCTAACTGCATTGTGTCGCATCATTTCATTGAAGTGGCCACATCCGCATTTAAAAAAAAAACAAAAACATTTAATATAAATATTACATACTGTTACAACAGTGCAAAAAGCAGTACTTGTATAATCAATGTATAATAAAAAATCAGGCTCCTGATTTTTTAAATGTTTATATTATAATTCCATTTCATACATTTACGCTCAATATACTGTTTTCGTACCTTTTTAAATATATTTTTGCTTGTCAGTTAACGCTTACATGTTGAGCTCAAATGTATGATGTTGAACCTGTTTATACCCGTGATCAGCAGATAGCCATTTTGAACTCAGTAATCCTCAACAAGAGATGGATAAGCCATTCCAACAGAGGAGGAGTGGGGTTGTCGGGCTAGGGCAAAGGTGGAATCAAGGATGGGGAACTTCGCGCTCGATTCCATCAATCATTATAGGAAATGTAAGGTCTGGGGTAAGAAGATGGGCAAGCTCTCATTTTGAAGGATTATCGAGCGAGCAGAATTCTCTATCCTGGGTTCTGTTCTTGAGTTCTGTTCTATTCTGTTTGGGCTGGACACTGACATCCCAGATCACAGCATTCTTATACCAGGCTTTAGAGTTGGTGATCTTTGACATATTACAGTGAAGGAATGTCTCTCCTGCCCTATTATTAAACTGTACACTTCCATTATTAATATCATATCAATATCATGATGATGTCATTTAAACCACCGTTGCTAGGCTACAGACTCAAGATAGCTGTGCTTAACTCGAAACTCATTGGAAGCTTGGGTTCTGCATGCTGATTGGTCAAGCTGTACTGGGGCTGTAAGTCAAGAGTGCTTTGACAAAATGCGGGGCAACATTTTATGTACGTTTTATGCAGACATTGTCTGGAAAGAAATTGCAGTATGCTTTGTGGTGTTTGTTTAGCGATATAGCCTGATTCACTTATTCATTCCTTACTCCCTATATAGGGAATTATTTGGACACGACTTTGTTGTGCAGTTAATTACGTCATAACAGTCGCACTCATTCAATAATTCATAAAGCATAATTTCAAGGCCTAAAAATATGCATTATTATCAACTTCGTCTTCACTGGAGATCAATGACATCAATCCTCATTCATTCTACATCATAGTCCTCAAATTAGCTCTAACTTTCCGTCTCAAATTTACAGCAACAGCAGAAGCCTCTGTTGACACTGTCTGTGTACTATGCGAGGTGTGAATATAATCAGAAATACATTTTCAGACATTGTTTCCCAATGCTTTCTTGTCCCTGGAACACTAAATGCTCTTTACATATTTGTTTCAAAGATTCTGCAACTACAGTGTCTCCAATATAAGCTATGGTTCTATGGGTTTAATGATCCATTTGAATAAAATTAAATGTCCGACTGAATACAAAAACAGCACGAGATCAATAGGAGGTGAAGAGGGAGTGGATGGTGGCGGCGGTCGGGTTGCTAATTAAAAGCATGGATTATTTATTTTCTTTGCTGTGGCATTCTGCCTGTTTTCCCAACAGCTGCTATGGGCAGAGGGCTGCCGGAGCTTGGCCGCCTGCCACGTTCTGGATGTATCGCGGATACATATGGTTGTACACACGTATTCTCTTCACAGCTGCATTTGCTGCTGCTACATAGAAACACACACGAGTAACTCTCCAGAAATGTTTTATTCCAGTCAGTGTTGAAAAGTGGATCTCACACTGAACGTTAAAAGATATACAGTATGTGCAGATATTTTTTGTACAGGGAACTGAATTTAAATTTGCTACAGCAGTAGTCCGTTCCCATTGCTGTACCTGTTAGTAATGTTTTCAAAGTGAATGGAGGTGTCCCTCAAAAATAATGACTCCTTGCACTGCATTGTATTTGCCCTGTGTGGATACATCCTCAACACAAGCTGTCTGAGCAAAAACTTCAAAGTGTAGTAGAGGTTGTAGTGACTACCAAGTTTTCCCTATCGATAGTCAGGCTAACAAGTGATGATTGAAGTTTTAGGATAAACCTTGTATGACGGTCCCTTTACTGGGGATCGGATTGGTTCCATTCGCCCATCCATGAAGGGGTAAAACTGTAAAACTTGAAATGAAATAAAATCCAACATTTTGCAGCTTACACAGATTTCAATTATTAGCACACATGATTTAGGGTGTTTGTCACATGTATTACATTACGTATTCTAAATAAGGGCTCTCAAACTTGGCCCCTGTCATCTTATTAAAGTGCCAGTGGGCCACTTTTGGCACATGGACCAGAATTTGAGACCCCTGTTTTGAAGAGGACTTAAATGGAAATTAGTACAAAATCAAACATGAGACAAATCCTGACTAAAGAATGATTGACAAGGCAGGAGATGTCATATGAAGCCTAATCTTATACCAATGTGCTGAACCTCTGCTTTAAGTCTTAATGCAGATCAAATAAAGGTCCCTGTTTTTGAGGTCCTCTGTTTGAGGAGTTTCATATTTTGAGTGGTAATTTCACGCAAACAGACTTGAATTAGAACTAAAAAAAAGCACTTACTTTTTGGGAAACATGGACTGTTCGCTAGTCCATCACAGAACCACATCATCCACGTAGAGACAAACAATGATTCACACTCATAATTACACCCATGTTCAATGTAGATGGAATAATTTGCATCAATGCAGAAACAAGTCATATTTGATATGAAAAAACAAAATGATAACATGATGATGACAAAATGCTAATGCAATTTCAATTTAACATTAGCATTTAGCTAATCACTGATTATTCATTGCAGTCAGATAATTAAAACTTGTTTGTGCATAAGAACGTATCCACTGGAGTCAGTTAATTAAAACTTGTTTGTGCATAAGAACGAAGTCAAACAATATATAAGTTTCACGGTGATTCAACAGTAAACATCCTGAAATTTACTTGCTGACTCCTGGGGTTTATGAAGATCTCTGTTGCCTAAGTTAGAAGGCGCCTTCCCTCGAACAAGGGCAGAATAAATATTGTTACCACTACAGTCCATGAAGATCTCTCTTAGCTATTGCCTAAGTTAGAAGGCACCTTCCCTCGAACAAGGTCAGAATAAATATTGTTACCACTACAGTCCTTTCTTTCAAAGCTGCAATATTTGACTTCTGAATTATCAAGCAGTCACTTTGTTTGTTTTTGGTGATTCTATTCTACTTATATTGTGATCACTAACCTAGACAGCACCAAGGACAATTAAAAGATCATTTTGAATTAAATGAATACAATTCATATTCACATATCAAAGCAGCAATGTGTGTTTTGATATCATACCAGCAACAGTTAGGAGAAGAAAGCACTGTGATACATATTGAGCTTTTTAACACACAATGACATTGGTACACATACTTATGAATATTCAGTTAGATACACACATTTGCAAACTTGGCAAGAACTTTTGGCAGGGCAGGCTTGAAGCTGAGATAGGAACAGCAGGGCCTGTCTCACTCGGAGGGCTGACTCAATCAGATTAGGGAGGTGAGGATGTACTGTATCCCAGGTTGTGGGGCTAAGCTAAATCTCTGGCTGTCCCTAAGCCATGTTCTGATCACTAATGATTGGACGCTTCCTGCGCCATCCCCTGCTCTCTCACTCTCTTGTTACACATCTTTGTTCTTAGCTGTGTGCGCAATTAGCTTCTGATTTGTCCAGAGATATGGCAGCGGATTACAGTGATCAATCCTCTTTGGTACACTGAAGACAGCAGTATCTCAGAGACATGAAGGCTTTCCGGCAGCTCTGATTAGCACTCATTGATTGAAGCTGAGGCTTTAAAAGGAAAGCTTTCAATTGTCAACTCTTCAGACCCTCTTATCCAGTGGCATCAGTTTCAGATAAAAAAAGAAAAAATAATTTCCTGGAAAAGCAGACACAGGAAGAACAAAGTGGGCTCAAAAGAAGTCATATCAACCACTAGCCAACATATGTTCAAGTCATATGAATTTAGAGTGTGACTCTAAATTCTCTACATATGCTAAAAATGCAACAAGTACTACAAACCCAAAGGCATAGTCAGGCTTTAAAACAAAACATCCAGCTGTTAGCTAAAACATTTGACTCCTCAGCTATATTTGGTGCTTCCGGCCATTTACAACCTAGTTTGTACATTCACATCCTGGTTTATGGCATTTGATAGATTGATTATCCATTTCTCTACTTAGCTTTTACACGGATGATTGCATATATTATATATATTTTCCAAGTATATTTCTGTGTTATGCATTTTTTAAATATATGAGGAATGTCCATAATCAATTAAAAAGGTCGATAATCTAAACAGTTTTTAAACATGATCTCCTTCTAATGCATCTACATTTGATTGTTCTATGCATATTTATGCTATAAGGCCTTCAGAATTAGTAGTGAGGGCGGCCTTAGTCTAAAACGAATGGCAATGTGATGGTTCCTTTGATCAATCCTATCAGTGACAAAGCCTTCTAGCAGGTGTATCGTTATGTTGGTGATTTGAGTAATTTGATTGGGTGATCAAAGAACGTACAGTCTGGAATCTAAACAGCATCTAGCGACTGGAATTTGTGAACAATAGCTGTGTGCACTGCTTGTCGAGCACTTTCTCGACATTCTCAGCCTAAAGCAAATTAATATGATAGGACATACTGTACTTTTGTTGTTATTTACTCAGGCTGGACACTGAAGGCCTAGGTGTGAAATACAGGCCTCTGTTGCTTCCTCTGAAGGCTTTTGGGGCAAGCTTACTGTGATAAAAGGCCCCGAATAGACCAAGAATTACTGGAGGGATTGTGTCCTCCAATGCTTTGGCAACACTTACTGCACTGTATGCATTCAGTGTGAGAAGTTTGTGAAAGTTGGTACCCCTAGGAGCTTAGGCTTGATAAATATGGAAAGACAAATATATAGAAATTAAAAAATGTTACCTGTGGAAATACCACTATCTTAGCATAAAGCACAACCTGGAGTGCCTGTGGCCTTAAACATAAACTGTACATAATTTTCAGCATAATTTAGCATATGTTGTGGAGTTTGAGTTAGTTGTTAGGATGTTGAAGTAAAAGGGAAGGTGGGAGGAAACACCATGTAAAAACAAACTGTGGGGGAATGAGTGAGAAGGTATCAAGAAAACTTGAGAGGAAAAACCCTACGAAGCAAAAACGATGACGAGGGGAATAAAGAAAAGTTGAAAAGCTGGGGGGAGAAAAAGGTCATCCACAGTGATGAGCCACAGAGAGAGGGGCAGAGGTTACATTTGCAAAGACAAAAGTCAGAGAGAAGAAAAGGCACAGAAAAAGAGAATAGAGAATAAAAGAGAGGGTGAAGTGAATAAATCATGGGGATTGAATGCCGTGAAGAAGTATAAGAGGGCTAAAAGGCCAGCTGAAGCAGAAGATGATAGAAATACAACTACTCTTTTTTCTTTTCTTTTTCAGCTTATTATCTTTACGATCATACATTTAAATTCGCATCCTTCAGAGGTTGCCAGTACCATGGTCTAATTCCTTCATCTTGCTCATTTCCTTATCTCAGGTTCTTCACAAATCTTCAATGACCATTTTTTGGTCCAGTCATATCCTTTTACTTTCTTCATTAAAACATACTGGCCCGTATTTACTTGGTATCGAATCAATACCAAAATATGCAGTATCGCACATCATGAAAGTTGCATTGCCAAAAAGTCAACGTCAAAAAGAATCCAGTCATATCCTTTTACTTTCTTCATTAAAACATACTGGCCCGTATTTACTTGGTATCGAATCAATACCAAAATATGCAGTATCGCACACCACTACCGGTATGTATGTAAATGTATATTTAAAACTTGAGTTTCATCCACAGGTTCATCAGATAAAGGTCTACTCCTTTAACGGTTGGTAAAACCCTCCTATATTTGTAATGTTTGTGAATTGATTTTTGCATTTCATTTCTGTTCAAATACATCACTTCTCCACACAGCTGTCCTAAAATGCCCTTCTGCTGAGAAACTTCAATGTGTTAATTACTTGTACTTTCTATTTTGTTTATTCTATTTTCCTGCCTGCATCGGCCATTCACGTCTTTTTTAGCCTCAGCTTGTCTGTAAGTCGATCCTGCCACAGCCCCTCCATTCGTCAACACAAATCACTTTTGACTTCGTGAATCAATAAATAAATTACGTTTATGAAACAAACACCACTAGACATGATGAGGGCTCTGCAGCTGCTTGAAGCCAACCTCTCCTCCATCGACAAGCTCAGTTTTTCATGAATCAACATATTGGGGACGAAGTGCAAGGAAATCAGACAACGCAGATGTTTTTCAATTGGGGGCGGGAGCCAAGTGAGTAATGTCAGCCCAGCCACTTATCAACATTTATCAGCGCAAAATAATTTATGTCGTGGCTGAGAGTGGAGTGGGCGAGAGCACAATTGTATATGTCACTCTAAACACAAAAAAATACATTAGCATTTGGGGCGTTTCAGTGAAACCCTATTAGCATTAGCAGTTCAAAAACAAAAACACAAATTATTACAAATTACAAAGTATTTTTTGCAGGGGCTACAAATAAGAAAAACACAAACAAGTATTTTTTGCAGGGGCTACAAATAGCTAATGCTAATATGTCCAACCATAGTGATGGTTAGAGGTTTCAAAAGATCTTTTTGTTAACTATGCAGAATAGAACATGATCATACCTCAAGACCATAAAAAACACTGTTTGTCTAATAGATAGGATTTTATTTTCTCCCTGTTTTGGCAAGAACAATACAATTGTTGTTTTCATAAATGTTAGCCCAACCATATACTGCACAAAGCTAACTGCTGACAATCCCTGTATTGCTATTTTTTTAATCTTTGTTCATCCCACAAGTGGCATTACCACCTTCTACGGTGTTTGTTTTCACCAATACAGACCAAAGCTATTATATTTGCTAATTACCATACACCATGGAATGCAATAAACACAATCATGGTTCATTTAAATTACTTTTCTTTCTCTTATCGAAACTAGGGATGGCTCGATTAGGTAATTTAGGACCAGTAATGGACATGGTCATGTTTCAAAATTTCTCTGTATAAAATATCTCTCTATCTATCTATCCATTAAAGTTGCCAAAATGACAAAATTTAGGTGACATCACCACAATGGAAACACTTACTGGTCATTTAACCCAAACTTTTTAGACCAAGTTGGCCGTTTTATGGCTGCAATGCAGCTTAGTCGAGTAGAGTGGAAGTTCTGGCTTGAATCTTATCTGAAAGCAGACAGTCAGAAGATGAAAATGGAGACCCTGCTGCAGTCTCGCTCACTCTCTATTTTTTTTTTTCTCTGGACGTTTTGTCACCCATTCACTCTATGAAGCCTTCATTTTGCGAAAATGCAAAGGTGTGTGATTTGGAGTGACATGTCAACCTGAATAAATTGAACTTTCCTGTGCCCTTCATAAAAACATTGTATCATCACCATATAAAGAGAATAAAAATGTTTATATTATCAACTTATATAGGCACTTGAAACAAAATAATAATTTGGTTATTAGCACAAAGTTGGCACAAAGTAAGAAAAAAAAAGGTGCAAGGGGACATCTGAAAAAGCTTAAAAAATAGTTTTATTTGTAGATAATTTTATATTATATATCATACCATATATTTTCGAACAAAAACGACACTAGCACTTTCTTTTCACCTTTAAAAGATTGTGTTGTATTTTATTGTACAGTCTCCTTTCTGTCTTTTTGTTGCTGCAATACAACCATTTAAATTACAAGAGAAGGAATTGATTTATTTGTTAAAGATAAAGTGAGACAGTAAAATTAATCAAGTACTACGAGAAGGAGGAAGTTTTGTTTTTCGTGGTCTTTTGGAGAACATAAATATTTTTTGTCATCGTTTTCATAGAAGACTAAAACTTCTGTAAATGTTTGCTGGCTAAAATACTCAAATGACAATACCTATAATATATGTGTGTGGTGTCTGTGGATTTGGGGGAAACAAAGCGATGCAGTTGTTTTCCCAGCTCTTTGGCTGTCAGCACACATATGTTTGACTCAATGGAAACTGATTGAAAAATCCTGCTCTAAACACAATGGGATGCCTTGGCACCTGCGTCTGGTAAACCTGTACATTTTGTCAGGTAATGTGAATATGGGAGCATGTCCAATTTTTTCTACAAAAGAAAAAGGTACATTTAACAAGCTATTTAAAATGCACGCATCATTGTGTTAAATTTAAAAGAGAAGTAAATCACTCTGAACAAACGGTTTTCTTTCCCTGTGCGTGGGTTTTCTCCAAGGGATGTGTTTTCTCCATGGGTGGCCCTGGGGGAGACAGACTAACTCTGCTTCTGTCCCTAGCCTGATGACTGCTGGGATTGACTTCCTCTGTGACCCCAAAAGGATTAAGAGGTAGAAGATTAGGGTGTTAGTCACACCGCAGTATTGCTCTTTAAATCGGAAAATATCTTGAAGTTTTTTGTTTGTGTGTTATTCTGCAGTAATGTAGCCCTTGGCTGTTTGAATGCATTTTTAATTTAGTTTTAAACTGCAATCCCTTATTTTGCTAGCAAGTCGAACCCTTTTGTTGGCAGTAATCCAACCAATAAATAAATAAAAAAAAAGACCTTCGAAGGGTGAGGATGTATAGTTAAGTCGAGGAGACTAATGATCAAAGATTTTGCAGGGAATTTTTTTCTTTCATAGTGTTAACACATCTGAAGTTGCTATACAGTTTTGTAGGCATCTCATCTTGTAATAAAGTGCTTGGTCAGTATCTGTAAAGATAGCAAACTCGCATATGCTCATACAAAATATATGCGTATATGCTGTATATGTGTGCATATATTTATGTACATATATTGATGTGTGTATTTATGTGTATACTGTATGTTTGTGTTTATACATATATGTGTACATATATATTTATATGGATTTGTGTGTTATAAACTGCAAGCCGTTTTTTCTCTTGCTATAGTAATTTGCCATGTTATATCTCAAATATAAGTATGACTTTAATATGACTATATACTATATATATGCATATTACTTATATACTAATGAAACCACTGCACATCAGCTGACAAACGGACAAAGCTCCTTGAAAGATAAATGTTATATTTCTGTTGGTGGTGACAACCATTTTTTACTACTTTCTTTTTGTTTTGAGTAGTTCTGTCATCTTTCTAGTCACAGTTCGCCTCCACACAAAGTATATGTGGCATGCCTGATATACGTATCATTTGAAGTTAGCGACATAGCTTAATTATAGCTTTAATATGTGAGCTGACTGTGGAACACTGATATAAGTACAGTAGTAATGGTAGCAACATACTTCGTAGGACTGGGGTTCCCAAGCTTTTCCATGCCGAGCCCCCCCAAATATCACAAAACATAAGTAGGTTGGACCACTGCCAGGTCTACACAGACTATGATGTTGTCATGTCGAATTGGCTGTCACACAAGGTGCGTTCAGAAAATTTCTTGCATTTCTTTTTCTTATTTTTGTCCTAGAATATGCAAAGTATTCTCGTAAAGTATCTTAGTATCCGCTACAAAGATATGCTTCCATTAGTTACACATCAAAACACAAATACACTGATTTGTCAAACACTGACAGAATGAAAAGGAAAATTAAAGTCTCTGTATCTGCCTCATAAAATTGTCGAACAACGTCAGAACGAGAGGTGCCTGGACTACAGGTCGGGAAATTGGATTCAGCCAAGTAAAATTACTGTATGACACCTACCTCTAAATTACAAATAATTTACATGTGATACTTTCACATATCAGATATGGTTTCTCTTTAAAATGGAAGGATTCTTTTTGCTGTAAACATGCCTTAACAACGAGCACAGGAAACAGTACCAGGTTTATATCCAGCATGATTAAAGTATAATGGAAACTGACTCGAAAATATTGTTTATTTTTATCTCCCAGTATTGCTCCACTGCCTTCATTAATAATATTACTTATTATGCACTATTTGAAAAAAAAAATAACATAGCTCTTGCACTCACCTCAAACATATATTCAGAAATACTATTAGTAATGACAAATATCTAAGCTATCAATAATAAAAACGGTTTCTAGTAAAAGCAAATAAAAGGGGTCATGGGTGACAATTATTGACCCAAAGAACCAAAGTGAATAAAGGATCTCAGGTATTCAGTGTAGGCTACAACTGCTGACGAAGTATCAAAAATATTAAGCGTACAATTGCAAATTTCACAAGACCCATGATACAGAACTAACTCCAGGAGAGGAAAATAATCGCACAGCAGTATAGCACAGGCTAAGAGCCTTAGCACGAAAAGCAACTGTCATATAAACATCGAAGCAAAGCAATGTTTTTCACAGGAGCCAAAATCACTATTCCAGTAGAAAGCTAATACCTTACAGTCAGAGGTGGGACCAAGTCATTGCTTTGCAAGTCACAAGCAAGTCTCAAGTCTTTGCACTCAAGTCCGAATCAACTCTCAAGTCAAAATAGGCAAAGTCCGAGTCGAATCCAAGTCAAGACTGAAAAGTGTCAAGTCAAGTCCCAAGTCCTGCCGTTTCTGTTTCGAGTCCTTCCACTCGCTGCCACTCCTTTTTTGTTGACCATCTCGTAGTTTTTAAATCGGAACAACACGATCTTTGGTATCATTTTCTCTAACCCGTGCATTGTTCTACAGCTCTTTCTCATTGGTTGTCCCGCAATTTGATTGGCTCGATATTATCGCGTCAAAACAACGTGGGTCTAATTTGATTGGATGTTGTGCCGACGCACATGTACACAATGAGAGATACACAGCGCTCCTCAATAACTTACTTTATAATCTTTGGGTTTTGGAGAAAGTATCAAGTCTTGTCGAGTCAAAGGGCTCGAGTCCAAGTGAAGTCACGAGTCATTGATGTTAAAGTCCATGTCGAGTTCCAAGTCTCTTTACATTTGGTCAAGTCGAGTCTAAAGTCATCAAATTGATGACTCGAGTCTGACTCGAGTCCAAGTCATGAGACTCGAGTCCACACCTCTGCTTACAGTCGACCGCAGTTTGTGCGTGGCTCCTGAAATTCAAACAATTTAGAGAAGTTTTTCAATAGAGATGAAAACAACTTCGAAAAAACCTACTCCTTCCAATTGCCCTCCTTGTAACTATTTTTGGATTAAATGACCTGGATGATTGAGAACCTACACAGACTTTATTATTTGATGTTTATTTAGGAATCCAGGCCTGATTGACTTATTCAGTGGGTCAGATCTGGCCTGCGGGCCACCAGTTGATAATCCATGTTTTATGCTGTGTTTTGAACAATTTGCAGTCGTATTTGGCACTCTCAAGGTTTATTTAACGATATCCCATTTACATGCGCCGACAAGGTGGCATGAGCAACATAACCCAATTAAAATGTGATTGGCGAGAGTGTCAACATGTTGCATTGATACTATTGAAAACTTCGTATGGAAAATATGTGACAACATAACAGCACGTTGCCAACTCCATTAGCCAGTTCAATGAGGAGTTAGTGTTTGTTTTTCCTCATTTCACGTCTGTCTTGTGCTCGTCATTTCCTCACATGTGTAGCTTGCTCTGCAGAGAACAGAAGAAGCTTCTAGTGTGGACATCTGTTGAGTGTATGAAATAGGCCCTGAGCCATTATGTGGATTCAACTGTTGGCGACAACACCAGAGAGCAGAAGGAGATGGAAGACAATTCTCTGCTGACATGCAGAGGAAGTGGGGTAGAGGAAGAATGAAGAACCGTCGGTTACATTCCAACAAGTGTTTAAACTCACAATAAAGTGAATGTCACTCATAGGATGTGGTAGGCATGCCTTAAAAAAAAAAAAAAAGGCCAGGGCTATTCTTTTCTACATACATAGAGGCTTTTGTGCTGTGTAAAAAAAAAGCCTTGTTGTGTTACGTGAGGGCAAGGCAGGAAGCAGGTTGGACCCAAATGCAGCACTAGGGATACTTCTTTTAGGTGCAGCAGGTGATTTATTTACAGGTGAGCAACAACAGCAACTCACAGGAATGTAGCGTCAATTGCAGGCAGGTTCTTCAAACAGTGTGGATGGGCAACAACAATGTCTCTTTGAAATAAATCACTGAACACAGGCAGACTGTTCCCCAAACATCATGGACATGGAATTCTCTTCTTAACTTGAACTACTAACGAACATGCTCAGAACAGGTCACTACAGAACAACAATCCCACAAAGAAAGAGTGCGGGAGGGAGGTATATATACCCAGGGCACCAGGTGACACAAGTGAGACTAATCACAGGGACACAGGTGAGAGTGATGACACTAACTTTATCAAGCAGACAAGACAGGAAAGGGAAACACAGACAGCCCACAGACAGCCCAGCTTCCTTTATTTAAAAAATAATTAATCAATCAATTTCATTAAAGAAGATTCAAACATTGAAGGTTTATGCTGTCAAAACTGCAGATCAGGCTTTTTTAAAAAACGATGATCGAATGGAAAATTACAAACTGTTTATCCCTAATCACATCATATCATATCCCTAATCACCAGTTTAAAAATGCTTGTTTGGAAATGTCTTGACCGTACACAGAAATTTCAATTTCAAGTGGCATATTCCTGCATAAGTGTGCAGCTGTCTGTACAAAACAAGATGAACAGATATGAGAAAAAGTCATCAGTTAAACAGGGCAACAGAGAAATATAGTATGTCCTACAGGTGTTAATAAGCACACTTAGATCACGAGACCATACTACAGTTAATCAGTGGTCTATGAGTTTTGACACTAGCATGACAGCTGGTCGGTTTGACAATAGGAGCGCAACTGTAGTCAATTTGCCTGTTATCCAGAAACTAAAGATTGAGCCTTGATACTGCTAATAAGGCGTCTGGAACGTGTCTTGCCTAAAGCGTGCAGAGAATGCCTGAATTCCTTGATGGCCCATAAATTTCTGAACAGAAAAAATGTGGGACTTCTTTTCTTACAATTTACTGGTACTGGTTGCAAACGTCCTTCCTTTTGTTCTTGTGTCGTGTACTGTTTTCACACAAGTCAACAGTGTTGAAGGCTATGCTCAAGGGAGTTATGATGTTTCTGTGACATAATTCCAAAGCTTGGTATCTATCGGTCTGTCTGTTCGTCGATCAAGCTAGGTTTTAGGAGATGAAGATGCTTAACTAACTTTATTTTGTAAAGTTAAACTTTTGTTAATAGTATTTTCTTATACCAGTAAATGCAGCCTGGTGTAATACATGCATACTACAGTGTGAATGATGTATTTAATTTTGCATTGTATATTGCATAGTATATTGAGGTATAGGCTGATGAGTGCAGATAAGTCTCCATGTGGACAAAAGAGGCTCTGCAGCTAGTTGAAAAAAGGCTGCCTATTACTCGTGAAATTGTCATCGATTACATCACCAAGGGAGGGCCAATCAATGACCAGTCATGGAAGCACATACATTCTCAGTAGCTATATGTGTATAAGAGTGAGGGAAGGTGCACACCATGTACAGGAAGTGCCATATGAAGGAGATATTGGATATTGTAAAATATTGTAAAAATCAGGAGTGGCAGAGAAGTATGTGAGAGTTGTGCAGGGCATGTACGGTACAAGTTCAGCAAGACAGTAATGATATGTGTTGTAGGAGTGACAGATGGGTTCCGGGTAGGGGTGAGGTTATGTTAGAGATTAGCTCTGAACCTCTATTTGTTAATAATACTGATGGACAGGTTGACAGATGAGGTCAGGCAGAAGGCACCTTGAACCATGATGTTTGCAGATGACATTATAATATGTTTCGAGAGCAGGGAGCAGGTGGAAGGAAACCACTGCCATATTGTCACATGACAACACATGTGACAAAGTCGTCCACATTCTTCCTGTAAATCAACTTGTCGCCTTTGACGCTACATTCAGCTCCTGCAGTCATTTGTAAAAATTGGAAGACGGCAGTAGCTTGTGTAGAGGGTGAAGATGAGGGAACAAATACTGTTCCCTGTGGAGCTCCCGTGTTGCTAACCACTCTGTCGGACACACAGAGCTGCAACATGCTGTGGTCCACCAGTCAAGTCCGGGGGCTCATATGTTGAGTTTGAAATTGAGAACCCACAGTGTTATTTTTTATACCTTATTTCGCTCATGTCAGTAGTATACTGTAGATGGCCTATTGGGAGAGAGTTCATCTTAATTCTTTTTTTTTTTTGGACCTCTATCAAATATGCAACTGATGATGAACTTGATTTGCCTTTTTATCGGAGGTTGTTGTTGTGTTTTTATTAACTTTAAATTACTTTTTAGCAACTGGGCTTACGATAACATATTTCTGAAGTACTGTCATATACTGAATTTTAGTAATATTTTGTAGTTCTCTCGATACGGTTCTCCTGGGTCATAATAATTTATTTAACAAGTTTCCAGTAAACATTAAACACACCGACATGCACATTTTATCAAAGCGGAAAGAGTTGACTGGCTCCTGTATTTCCCTAGTGCCACAGTTATAGCGTCCCTTTTGATATATCTCTGTAATGATGTTTTTTAATACCCTATTTTATGTGCATTTTCTCAGCAACTTTTTTTGTTTAAACTGCAGATGTATGTCTAGCCTAAAAGTTGTAGCTGTTTCATGTCAATGAAGCTAGCGGCATTTAAACACAACACTTGCATTGCGTTGATAGGACATCTGGCTAACTCTATAATCAAACGGCAGCTCTTCTTGTTTGTGCATGTGGGTTGTTCTTAACTTCACATAATAGTC
>NC_024309.1:1445847-1459823 GCF_000523025.1 Cynoglossus semilaevis | reverse complement strand
TGTTGCTAATGAATTGGTCAGAGAGTGGAAATTGCACCAAAGATCCATACGTGTAGCAAAACGAACCAATAGGGAAGAATCTCATTAGGGTGAAGAATTAAAACATCCCTCAGATTGTCAAGAAGTCTGATTGCATTCCCTGTCTTTTTGAAAAATCAAAATAAATTCTTTGAAACTTTAATACTTTGTTGTTACATTGTTTGCTGTCAATACATCATACGCATTCTCAACTGTCTTTTTATGTAATTTAAAAGGGTATATGACCTACGTCTTGCTGACCTTTGTCAGTCCCATCTCACTTTTGTCTACTTGGCAAATGATCCGCCTCGCTCATTGTTTTTCTATCTTTTGACCATGTGTGTGACAACGAATTTGTCCTCTCCGTATCACCAACTAGTTCTCGTGCAAACAAGTTGGTGAGTTTCAGCACCATAAATTGTAGTGACGGAACAAGACTTTCTAAATTTTATGGGATATACTGTATATCCAGCAGTTCCCCAAGATACGAACAACATTTGTATATACGAACAACCACTGACTGATGTCCATAAATGTTCGTAAAATGCTGTATTGCATTTGTAAGTTCCTTATTTTGAACCATGCGCCACATACGACTAGTTCCCCTTTCTGCCGCAACCCACGCTGAGCAGCACCGCTCCATACGCACCTCTCCAACACTCATCTCTCTCATCTCTGTGAGCATCCCTGCGTGTTAGGCTTCGTACCACATTGGATACTTTACCGTTTCCTTACAAGTTAACCTGATGACAACTTGATGTCTATATATACATATATATATTTCCTTTTTGACTTGACTGCATTTGACTCCTAACTAATGATCAGCACTTATATTCTACAATAGTTTGTTCAACATAGCTTTTTAAACCCTAAATATCAACTCACCGATTTGCTCTACGCTCGAGCAAAGTAAGTCAACAAAATATGAAATCGCTGTAAATTAAGAAAATAAATGAAACTGGTCAAAGGTTGGCAGCAGGATAGAAAATTATAAAAGCATAAAGATGCATCTTGTTAGCAGAAAGGTCTAGGAGTCCTGGTGTGTAAACACCATGGGGATAAATATTGTTTGCCTTCCATAAAGCTTTAGGTGTGATACACTGGAATGGCCCATATTTTATAACCCAAGCGTGCACTGCGTACATTAAGAAATTAATTCCCTGCAGGAAAAAAAAGATAGTGGCTTTCTAACTTCCAGCCTGACTCATTTAGTTTTACAAGATAAATTATATCAGTTATGACAAAACATACAACCTACACATCATTTGTGCAGTGCCTGCAGCTGTTTTATCACTCTTTATGGCTAATTTAGGCAGAGTGGAGTACAGAAAATAAATCACTGCATACTGCAAACATTCACATACATTACTAAGGTGATTTTATTTTGTATTCTGACATGGTAGTGCTCGGCTTATGTTTTAGATAAATTCACTACACACTGCAGGTGTCATACTTTCTCCTTGCGGGTTTTTCTTGCCATTGTGATTTCTCTCTCGCCATAGTTCTGGTGTTGGCCTCATGGTCTACTTTCACATCTCATAGCTGAACGGTGTGTGTGTGTGAGAGTGTGTGTGGGACTGAATGGTGTGTGTGTGTGAGAGTGTGTGTGGGTTTTTAATGACTATTCACGTAGCCTGTGCTCCAGGGTATACAACATAATTCATAAAAAAAGATAAGAAAGAAAAAACCAGGAAGGCTGTGCAGAGGACAGAAATGTTGTCATATGTTGTTAATAACCAGACATGATTAGGTTCAATCGTTGAGTGACCTCCATGCAAATTATCAAACCTTGATCGGCAAAATTAAAATGACATTGACAGAACATAGCCTTTATATCAGTTGTATCATTTGGTGCGATTTCTGGAAGGATTGTGGCAAACAGGTGGGTTTTAAATCTGGAACAAATCTGTGGATCAAACTGCCAGCAGCTTCCCCATGTTGGTTCCTGGTTCTGGGGACACAAAGCAGACCCGACCCAGATGATCTCAGCTGTTTGGGTGGTTCATAATAAGCCAGCAAGTCAGAAATATACTTTGGCCGTAAATCATTCAGAGCTTTATAGACCAAAAGCAGTCAATTCTGCGAGAAGCCAGTGTAGGGACCTAAGAACTGGAGTTATGTACTCCACGTTTTTGGTCTTAGTGAAGACACTGGCAACAGCGTTCAGGATCATCTCGGCTCTCTAATAGATTTTCTGGGAGGCCGTTATCAGCCGTTACTGCGGACCAGTAATTCTGGACCATAGTTTACAGATCATTCAGTTTTTCAAAATAAAACATCTTTTAGACTTTATTCTGTTACTACTGGAGTCTGAATGGCCATTTGTTTTGAATGTAAAGGGATATGACTGGATTCTTTTTGAATGAAGTAAATTAGTAAAACTGAAGTACATGTTTTCACTGTGTCCCACTGCAGCCCAATACCAAATGACCTATGAACCGACACCAGTCCCCAGACTGGGGGTTGGGGTTCCCTGGTCTAAATGACAAAAGCATGGTTGAGGTTTTACATTGTGTTTAAGAGGTGCGGATCACCCATCTCCCCGAGATACAACAGGTAGTCAATAGGTGAACAAGGAACCTTTTCCAGGTAGGTGACGTGAAAGAGCTGTGTGGAGTGACGGATCCCAGATAACAGATGAGTTTGGTCCCAGTGAGTAAATGCAGCATATATAGTTGGCAGTGAAAGGTGAGTACCAGGTGACCCTTCCCAAATAGCGCAGTGATGAATCTTCAAGTTTCTGGAGACAAGGTATCATAAAGAAGAATTACTGGCGCATCAAAGTACTCAGTGACAGTGACAGTTTATCTCCAGCCTAAACTGTACCACATGGCAAGATGCTCTGGAGCTGAGTCCACATGGAGCTGGAGCTTACAACCTCCTCTTCTGACTGGGAGAACACACCTTCAAGTGTGAAGCTTGCCAGCGCAGCGGTGAAAGAAGACAGACAAGCAAAGACAAGATATAATTCATAGAAAACCCACAGCACTCAGAGGCAATTGTGTTTATGCATTTGCATGACGTTTTCGTTAGTGCAAGTAGCACACACTGCACAGTACTTTCTTACCACCATCATAGGTCACTCTGCTTGCAAATTCGTCCTATATACAGCAAATCCATACAATGCCACTAGCTCGTCCACTCATCTTGGCAAGTTTGCAAAACCCTCTACAACTGGTCACGGGCTACACAACCCAAGTTGCCCATGTGTATGAACCGAATGCTTTGGATTGTTAGTAGATTATAATATTAGTAGTTGGATAATGTTTCAATACAGAACATTTTGGGTTGGGTTGATGACTAAATTGATGAGTCAACTTATAAACGTACTCAAACAACAGAAAAGGAACATTTAAATAGACCAAGTTCCAGGGAACCTTGACCAGTAACAATTGTAAACAACGCATTTATAGCCCAGTAAACAGACCAATGCAGTAATAAAAACTCCAATTTGTACTACTGAAAACAGCAAGGCAAAAGAGGTGAAATATAGGCCATAACAGTTTGGTAACCTATAAGTGTTTTATAACAACAAAGCCCTGGGCCTATCAATACCTCTAAGGCATTTTTTTCACTTTTTGCCAGTTACTGAGACAAACTAGCCTATTTACATTTTCAGAGCTTGAGGCTGTCCTTTTATTTGGAATTATGTTTTATGCAAGTGAAAGAGCCCTCTCACAGGGGACAGGAGTGGAAGAGTTTGCCAGATATTTTTGGGCTAGCACACACAGCTGGATGCGGTACTGCTCGAGTTGGCCACCACAGCAGTGACGCCATTCTGTCTATTTAATGATGGGGTCAGCTCTGTAGAGGGTCAGGTCACAGTTAGAGCCCACTTTATCGTCAGAATCTGAGTTAGCACCTCAAGCCTAGTCCATAACTCTTCCAGCTCTCTTCTTGGCATACACCTTGAATAATTAAGTTGTGGGTTGAGGGCTGTAGCCATTTTGGGCTGTAGCCATTTTGAGCCATTTTTAGCAGTAATACCTCTATATGGTAAACTAGGGGTCCCCAATCCTGGTCCTTAGTTCCGGGCCACAGCGGGACACAGTGAAAAAATGTACTAAATGTGCGTAGATTTCATTGTGAAAAAGGGAAAAAATCCAGAAACTGTCGTATGTACGGAAAAATTCTGATGTATGAAAGTGTGCCCATGCTAAGTACGTTTATTTTGTAAATCCCCACGTGGCATTGAGTGCACATGAGGAATTACCACACCCCTACCTACGTATGCAACTATATTTAAAGAGGCCGTGAATCCGATGACCTGCAGGTGAATTCATTATGAAGAAGTGAAAAAAAGTATTATACTAAAACCAAACTATATATCCTAGTCAGAGAGGTGGAGAAGTGGCGGGGTGTGTTTTTTGGTGACTTGGTAGTGTGTGTGTGAGGCTGTAAATGCCGTTAGTAGGGGCAGTGCACACACATGAAGGTAAAAAAAGAAATGGTCCAGTAACACTGGCCTTGGTAAATGAAACCGCCTCATCAGCCAATAACCATCGTTCTCCAGTAAATCCTCATGCTCCCTAATTATACACACTCCCGTCTTATTGCGAGATGTTCTAACAACACTACCGCTGCATTTGTTAATAACATTTGCATTCTTTCACGTCCACCCATATAACTGCAAACACGTTTGTGAGTTAATCTTTATAAGTGTATCTCTGATGTGCACATCACTCTGATGACTACTAAAAGTTTTTTTTTTTTACATTTTTAGTAGTTTCCCAGCATCAGTGCCAAGTGTCACCAAAGGTACATACGACAGTTTCTGGATTTTTGCGTACCGCCCTTTTTCACGATAAAATCTACGCACGTTTAGTACATCAGGCCCCAGTTTTACTAATTTACTTCATTCAAAAAGAATCCAGTCATATCCCTTTACCTTTTCCATTAAAAGATAATCTGGCAAGACTCTGATACTAACAGAATAAAAGTCTAAAAGATGTTTTATTTTGAAAGTTTAATAGTCCTTCAACAATCGTGTGGTATCACCGGTCGGCAGTAAAGGCTGATACAAGCCGGCCGGTCCTTGGTACAAAAAAAGGTTAGGCAATGCGAATAAAAACAATATAACAACATGAATTTAAATGTGTCTGTATTCTTCTCAAAGAGAAATCCCTCAATCTATTGTTGTAAAAAAAAGAGTAAAGAGTAAAGAGTTGTAATATTTCTATTGTAAGGGTGGGACTGTTACAGTATTTAGTGCCCCTTCAAGTTTCACAAATCTGTTTTCCATCTGTGTCGGCTGTGCCAGCATGGTTTTTAATGATACATTACTCTGCCGAACAGCCGAGCTCAGTAACTTGAGTTTTTTTAAAATCCAGACTTTCTACGCTGTCATTAACAGCCAAAAAAACAAAACAAAAGCATAATGGTTATTACGGTGACTCTGCAGTGCCTGAGCACAGCACGGTAAGAAAGCTGTGCCATTAGGCTCCGAGAAACCAAAGGAATTAATGCTCTTAATTGACGAAGGGTAAAATGATGTTGTGGGATTTATTTCCTTCCGAGGACGCTCTTTCTCTACTCTCAAAAATGCCTCAATGCCTCCTGCAATCCATTGGCTTTCAAACAACATTGTCTCCTCCTGAGTGTCGAGGCCAATATTGTGTCAGCAGCTCAGTGTTTGACAAGAAACTTTTAATTCTCTAACAAAAAAAAATAAATAAATGAAAGGACTAAGCGATTAAATACCCAAGTGAAGATAGTCTGTACATATTCCAGCAGGGAAAGGTTGAAGAGTCAGGAAGACATTGACTTTACCATCGGAGGTCAAACTGCAAACAGCAGGGCCTCTTAAGAAGCTCTCCAACTAGAGAGTGGCTGTCTAAGTGTGGGAATTAGTGGCTGGCAATTATGCTCTTCAGCATGCACACAAGGAAAGGTTTCCCCCTGCTTGACATATGAAAACACAGTGGAGACAAGCAGGCGTAGTCCCAAATACAAAATGAGTAAAGAGCCCGAAACATTCGGTGACACATGACTTCACCTTGCTACTTTGGGATCCTGAATGGGCCAAAAGAGCCATTCAGAGGCAGAAGAGGGGGGAGAAGGGGGAGGGACAGGTCAGAGTGACCTTGTCAGCTTCATCAGGTCGAATAAAATGAATGACAGAAAGGTGAACATCAATCCTTGGGGCCATGGCAGGTTTAGGAGTGATCATTTTCCACTTCTTACCCAGGTCTGTATGCACAGACGGATGCTTGGCGTCCTTTTGTTACGAGCCCAGCAATCAGTAAGATACTTTTGCAGCGAAGACAGAGATTTTTAAGTGTTCTCAAATGCAGCAGACGCAGAAAAGTCATCTTGCAAAGTAAGGGGTAATAAGCTAGATCGACCTCGGGAATACAAGAGGGTGGACAAAAGGGGAAAATTCAAGGGTAAGGTTGATTGACAACATTGCAAAAAGTAGATTATAAAAGATCATGTTTAAAAGAGCAATAATTATAACTTTTTCTTTTTTGGCTGGCCATGGAAAGCATATGCTCTCCAGTCAGAGCTATTTCCCGCTATGAAACCAATTTTCTGCAAAACAACATTTTTCAAACAATTCACCAAAATCGAACAGCATTGTTTATTTTATTTCAACGCTTAATTGCTGCCGTTTCCTGACGTTCCTTGTGTGTATCTCTTGGGGGGGAGGGAATTGTCTTTTGTCTGATTTTTCACTAGACTATTATCAGTTTTGCTAGAGATAATCTAACAGAATCAGACAGGTAGCTGAGCTGGGAGATAGCATATTTATCTCTGAGCTGTACTGAATATGATTAAAAGTGTCAGTTAGGAAGGTGACGTTTTAACGTGCACAAGTAGATTCGATTCGATTAGCTTGAACTGACTGATGTGATTACATTTCTGACTATTTCTTTTTGATTAAGCATTTACTTAGCATTAAGACTGCACAGTGTGTGTGTGTGCATGGGCTTGAATGTGTGAAGAATTATTTAAAAAGCTTCAATTATTTTATTTTATGCACATGGCAGCACATAAATTATATTTAAAAATATATGTTAATTGCAAAAAAATTACCAGCCCAATTTAACCAATGTCCAATACATAAAAAAATATTAGCATGAAAAAAAAATGAAATAATTTGTACTGAGGTCGAACTTACACTTGAATTAATGTTTCAGTTAATACAGAGTTAATACATTAAATGTTTCAGTTAATACAGAGTTAATACAAAGTGCTTGGCGCGCCCCCTGGAGAGGCGAAGTGCGATTACGGTAGTAAGACATCGATTGGACTTTGACCCAAAGACTGAACAATTGTAGTAAACAGTGGATACTGCAGTGTTTGCCACATATACATTTAATTAGACATATAAAACACACTAAAGCTTTGAAAGCCTTACTCCTCTTCTGCAATTGCAGCTTGAATTGAATTGTGTTTCCCACTGAGAATGTGCTTACCATACTAGATTTTTTTCTTCCCCCTCTTTCTGTACTGACACATTTCTCAAACTCGGCTCACTCAATGTTCTCTTTTCTATATATGCCATGCCATTAAAGCACCCTCAGATAGTGCAGTAAAACGCTTCCTCGTTTTAATCCTGGCACAAGAAAGAGTTGGAATATAAAAGGCATTTGAGGAAGATACTTAGAGCGGCAACTTCTGAGTCACTGCGTCTGATGATGCAATTATCCCTTTGTAAGGCTGTTCACCTTCCCTGTTTTTCTACATTAGCAGAAGTGGGACATCTGGTCAGAGGTCAGAATGAATATAAAGAGAGAAGAGAGAAACTTGCAACATTTAAAAATAACTGGATAAAAAGATTTAACCCAGTTTAATTTAGGTTTTTTGGACAGTCTCATTTTATTAAGAGTGGACATGTAAAACACTGCTGGGAAAACAGAACTTTCTCACCTATAATAATAGCAATAGAAATTTCGCCTCACAATGGGGAAATTTACACAGTCTGCCACAGGAGGTGCCATTAAGTATGTGGTTCCTCTGGGACTCCAACCCATGATGTTCTGCATGTAAAGCAGATGTGTAAAAAAGTGTAAAAAAGTGTTAAAAAAAAACCCAAAACGTGTAGCTTGGTGGTTAAGGAAGCAGACTTGGGTCTGGAAGGTTTCAGGTTTGAGTCCACCATCTGCCGAGTTACCACTGGTCAAGGTCATGGGTAAAAAGCAGAGGTCACATTCTGCTGTGTCACAACGACCAGTTGTTTCATTCACTTTCCTTCCTTTCCTTAAGGCAGGCGTAATAATCGCTACACTATGGAACCATGATCAATGTGTGGTTAGATAGGACTGTGCCTAAGTGATAAAAAAAAACCAAAACATAATTGAATTTATTTTGTATTTTGTAAAAAACACTCATTTTCAAACAAACTTCCTAAAGGCTTTAAAGAAGTTTGGGTGATAAAACAAAGAGAAAAAAAACCCTAACATCTTAGCTGGAAAAAAAAAAAAAATCTTGTACGTGCCGGTGCACATAAGGGACAAATGCTTTGTATGTCTTCACACATTTTAGGTAATTCTCTCGACATACGCCTGACTCAATTTAAATGATGAGCTGAGACGATTAAATGTAGGCATTTAAATGCAAGCGATGACAGCGTGCTCCCACGCACGTGTGCACGGTGGCTTCTCCTACTCACACCAGCCATCTCCCCCACAGCCTAATACCCTCGTGTCTTCTTATCACACACTCGCCCCCTCTCCTTCCCCTCTTTTCTCTTTTTGCTCCATTCCTCCTCCTTCTAAGTCTCTGCTTCTCTTTTCCACCCCCCTCACTCCATCTTCTTCCCTGGTTGTTTCATTTGCATAATGCAGCCTTTGCCTGACAGTGAAGGGGAATGCATCCAGCCCACACTTCCTGCCGTTCTTATGTGCCAGTTGTGGCCGCGTACGCTGTCGAAAACAACTGCACCACGACAGCAGCAGCAAACTCCCGCACTTCACATATTGCTTGGTTCTGGCAGGACTGTAATTAGGGGGAAACTGCGGGGCCTGTGGTGCACTTGCAACAAGTTAACTTTGTAAAAGCTGCTTTCAGTAATTAATTTCACTCCCTGGCTTAAACATCAGGCCTAATTTGCATTGACTCAAGAAAAGCAAACACTGGAAAAGAAAATCATTTAAAAGGAGAGGTAGTGCATTCAAAGAAAACACTTGTGTATTAAGTGTATTATATAGAAATACACACAATGTAATGTTGTATACATATGTTTATATATAGGTACGGTGGAACCTCGAGATACAAGCGTCTCGACATACGAGTACTTTTGAGATACGAGCAAGCCTTCGGGCAAATTTTTGCTTCGAGATGCGAGTAAGGATTTGAGATAACAGCGTGCTTTACAGGCACCGACGCTAAGGGGTCAAGCACATCTCCCGTGGGTCGTCTGTATTTATTTCCGTTATGTACCTGATTTACTCTCTATTTTGTGCATTGTTCTTTGTAATAGTGATGATTCCTAAGAAAGTGAGTGGTAAGGATGGTAGTCAGACGAAGAAACCCATAATGACCATGGAAATAAAGCATGAAATTGTTGATACATTTTATCATGGTGCCTGCTAAGGAAGGAATACAAATCGAAAAAAAAAAAAAAAAATCAAATGTCTACGTACCTTCCAGTGGACTCACCACCCACAGGAAGGTTTAGGGGGGTTGGTACGGTGCGATGTGATATGGGTGGAGACTGCTGCCCCCGCGACCCGGTAACGGACAAGCGGATGAAAATGCGGATGAAAATGGATGGATGGATGGATGGATGGATGGATGTCTATGGATGTCTACGTACGGGCCAACTCTCTTCCCTCTCTCCCTCTCTCTTCCGCACATCCTGCCATTAGCCCCTACTGTATCGTTTGTCTCGAAGGTAAGAACTCAATTAAAATCGCATTTTATTTTATATCACAGGAATCTTTATATACTATATGTATATATATATTAGCACTAATAAGGGAGGGCCGGAACAAAATACATTTATTTCTGTTATTTCATATGGGAAACAATGATTCGAGATACGAGCGCGGTCCTGGAATGGATTATGCTCGTATCTTGAGGTTCCACTCTCTCTCTCTCTCTCTCTCTATATATATATATATTTTCAAATAAGGGGCAGTCTTCAAATTTGTCTTAGGTCAAGTATAATATATAAACATATACACTAAGACAATACATATATATGTATATGTATTAATTGAGCGGGGCAAGTTTGTCTTTTATCAACTCCTTTAATATAATTTTAGTAATTCCATATGACATTAATGTATTTTAGTTTAAGGTTAATTTCTTACTAACAACGGATACAAGTTTTTGGTCGGTCCCAAACTACATGCTCTTTGAAGTGAATGATTGGAGCCAGCTTCTGGCTGAGAGACGCAGCTGAAGCCGTAACTGGAGGAAAGCAGGAGCAAGAGAAAAAAACAACTGCTACTCAGTGCACACTGAAACACCATGCTGCCATAAAAATACCACAGTTTTGAATGCATTTCAAATAAGTACCAAGGCAGAGTGTAAAGAATGTACAGTAAAATTAAACTTTCTTAAGGGTCTACTGATAAACTGCAAAGACACATAAAAACTGTCCAACCATTAGTGCAGTTAGTGGAGGACGAAGAAGGGAACCTGCTACTGCTGAAAATCAACATATTTACTGCAGCTGATGATACAGTGACTTCAGCATCTTCTACTGTACTACTGTACCACAACTCTCTAGTGCTATACACTGAGTCAATCTTTCTGCATCCGTGATGGATTCCTTTTGTATTTTTTATGTACTTTGTGAGTATTATAATCCACTGTTACCTGTTGATAACCCTAATACATATAGAAGTAAACTATTATGATTCACAATTATATAAAATATATAATTTTACATTATCAATTGAAAAACAAACAATTAAAGGTTCCTTTTTTAGGAACCTAAACTATTTTTGGTGGAATTTGTCTTAGGTTTTGTAAAATATATAACAGGTAGATTAGTATATATTTCATATATACTAAATATATACCAACACATATTCAAGCTTTTACAACGGCAATATTTGTGAATGACACTGAGGTAGTCATGTGCAATGGGATTTTTGATTCAATACGATAATTATTTTTTGGGGGCAATACTGGTTTTGATATCAATACATTGTAACTTTTGTAACCCAGTAACACACATGACAAATACGGGCCATATACAAACTTAAATATGTATTTTACATAACATACTAGTCATCACAAATTACATTACTTTATTTTTACATAATGTAACCTAAACAGTTTAATTGCGACCATTAAGGGACAAAGATGTCTAGTGGACTGGAACACATTGAGTCACTGCTCTCTTCTGGTCAGTGGTCACATGACATGAATGGATGAGTTCAATTTTATATTGGGGGGTAAGTTACCCTAAAGGAAGTGGAAGTGACATATGCACTTTTACCATTAATTAATTAGTATTTATACTTTATGAGAGTAATAGATACTCAATCGATACTCATGTGAGTATCGCTAAATCGATTACTTTGTGGCTAACTTTACTCTCTATGTCGCTTAACACACAGGATCGGGATTCAAGCTCCGGGGAGAGACACATGTTTGGGAGAGATTGTTTGGAGTCACCACATTTGCACCGGAGCACCTCTTCACCGTTTACGTTGTCACAGATTCAATCACTGCACCTTGTGTAAATAAACTGTGTTGATTGATTGAAGATCGTTTCCTGCAATTGGTTCCCACTTACCTTTATGTTTTGTATCCTTTTCAGAAATGTACTGAATTCATCACAGACAGTAACACGAATCATAAGAGGGATGTGAGACAGTCACACACCCAAGTCTTATTTTGTAGTTTTCGTGGGTAATTCTGCGCTAAGACATATTGCTGATCAAAGCAATGTGTGGTCGGAAGGTGAAGTGCAAGGAAAGTAAACATTTATACTGTGAAGTTGGTCATGGTAGGAGCACACAGATAGGATAATCCTTTATTTAAGCAGCCAAACGACTTTGCTGGTCTCTGAGGTATTGTTATCAAATGTGGCTTTATTTCAGGGAGAAGGACATTTTATGCCTGGCTAAGGTGAAAAATGGCCAGAAAATTAACATGTTCTAATGTCCTGAGAGAGACCTTAACCGTGAGGTCAGCATGGTTAACAAGATTAACATGCTTGGCTTGAGCAGCAGCTGAGCAATAATGTTGTTGAAACACTGTGAATAAAAGATCAGATCACAGCTCTACACGGGTCAAGGTTACTGTTTACAGCTGGAGCTTAAAATGAGTCTGTGGGTCTTTATCAATCACCATAACAGCAAAGCTGTGGTATTTGGATATATGGAGTTTAGACACTGTTTGTGAAGTTGGCACAATATATACCGAACACCAGGGGTCCCCACGCCCTAGTTTCTGTAGCGTTCCATGGGACATTTGGTACCGGGCTGCAGTGGGTCGCAGCAATTTAAAGATAATCTGGTGATATTTCAAAAAATCATCTTTACATCTTTCAGATTCCAACGCAAACAGGATACCAGTCAGCAGTACTCTCCAGGGTGATGGTCCTTAATATACAAAAAAGGTTGGGCACCACTGTAGATATACTGGCAGCTAAAAGTCATATTTAATTCCTTTTTGCCAAAGCTTTAGGGTTATTTATGGTTGCAGCAGCAGTTTGCCAAGAAACTAGAAGATGATGGGTTCAAACGCATGGGTTCAAATGCATTGCTTAAGCACAGAATTTTAAAATCTGATTAAAAAAAAAAGGCAATACGATTAAGCTTACTGCTATGCACCAGCTAAAGACGTTATATATTGCATCAGAATAGTTTGTATTTTCTTAAGGCACTGTTTGCAATTGGTGAATTTTTCCGAAGATTCCTGATAGTTTCCCATGCTGGCTTCACTAAGCAACTAAAGTTATAATAGATCGAAACAAGAAAATGCGAAAAGGAAAACATTTCAAATCCACAAATTTGCTTGTGAAATTCTGCACTATGCAAGACTCAGGGTCGGTGTCGGTCCGATATTGATCAAGTTTTCAGAATCAGTTATTGACAACCCAGTCTGATCCCTAAGCCCAAATGATCAACCTTACCTTACTTTGCGCTACATGGCATAAACAGGCAGGGGCACTGATTTATGTTCATTCTGGTGGGATGCTCGCTGTGCGTGTGTGCTTGGCGGTCTCCATGGTTGCTGGGTAATCTCTTGTGGGTGCTTCGAGGTCAGCGGAAATGTAAACAGGGACATTATCGCCTCAGCAACAACAGCCCACGGCATGCTGAAGGTAAGGTGTCGGCATCGGAAATGAATATTCCATTTGAATTAGTCTTAACTAAAAAGACTATTTAACCTTCTGTTGTAGGAATGCAGAAAAAAAGTTCTTATCATATTCAGAGAATTATCCAAAAACTACCTGTGATTATTCAGATAAAAAAATGTAATTGTTGGACAGCTGTATATATGAAACATTGCATATATTACATAATACTCCATTCAGCTAAAAGATTACACTAAAATATCCAAATACGACATGATATGACAACGCATGGAACATAAAAAAGTGTCAGAGTTCAACGTGAATTCAAACCACTTTCAGTGTGCTTAAATTGTTCGCATAAAGGTGCAATTATTAGGCTGTGCAACGTTGAATGTTGTAGGATCCCCTGGCTGATTTTATACTTAGCAAAAGAAGGACCAAAAGTAACGTCAATTTTGCCTTAAAGGCACACATCGAGTGGGAACCAGCTTTTTGAAGTTTGGCTTTAATCTGCGCTGTGCCCACTCACAAAGTCCAAGAGTTGAGAACAGCAACTTAAGTTCACTGGGATAAAAAGCAGCAGTGGAGAGTTTGCCCAAACTTTACTCCAGTCATAAGCTGTGTTGTTAGCGGGGAAACAGCGAGTTCATTGTCGGCTCTCGGGGGAGATCATTTAGGACTGAGCTTTATGAAAGGGAGAGACCGAAGTTGTATCTCCGGGGACACAATGAAGACAACTAAGAGAATCAGA
>NC_024309.1:1398300-1445820 GCF_000523025.1 Cynoglossus semilaevis | reverse complement strand
AAACTTGCAGAATCATCTGCGAACGCTCTCTCAGTAGTCAGAGTTCTTGATAATGGTCAATGGAATGTCATGAAAAAATGAGCCATGAAAAAAAAGATGAAAAAAAAAGACACAATGTTTGATTTATTTTCAAGCCTTGGAAAAGATTTTCTGTTTTCCATGTGTTTACTGTCCTTTTCTGTCTTCCATTGTTCCCCAGTCTGGAATAGCAAATAAGCCTAAGCTCCATTTGGCGCAGGACTGTGTACATGGTGTACAGTATAAAACAGAAGAAGACTGGACATAGCAGGACAAATAGGACCTAATTTGGTCTCTGTTGACTGAATGAGAAATTGTGCTGCAAAACTAGAAACACAAATGCATGTGCAGCAGGTAGTCTAGTGTGGCGGACAGCTGGGATTAAGTAAGTGGGACAAATCATGAAGAACATCAGCTAAATAATACTAAATAATGTGTTTAAATGACCGTGGTCAATTATCAAAAACACATGCACTCCACTGCACACAATGAATCCAACAAGGCCAACAGTGATGACTGTTCTTTTATCGGACAAAATTATCGGATGAATTGGATGAACATCGGTATCGGCCAATGTTCACCTCTTAACTGGCATCAGGAAATTGATACCAGTGGTGAACTATTTTAAAAAAAAACTGGATATATTTGCATCTAAAGGGTCACAAATATTGTAGCGTCGCTCGTAAAAAATGATGATACTGCCAAGTCCTTTTGACTCAAGGTTTATTCAGCCCGGAGTACACAGGCTACTGTGGGACATAGACAACAAAACAACTTGTAATATTCACTGCGGATTACTCTCTCTTGCTCTGGCTCCACAGAGACATACAGACACACACTTACCCACCTTCCTTCAACCAAACCATTGTCATGGGAACCACGTGATGGAGAGCTTTCTCAGCCAGTTAATGTCAACACCTTCAGTGGCAAAAATCTAGGAAAACATAGTAGGCTACTTTTACATTTATTTATTTCCCAACTGTTTTTACATCTACACCTGATGTAGTTTTATTTTTCACAAAAACAAGTTTTATTTGGCAACCAGTTTATTCCTAAAGTACTCGGGCAGTAACCAAGCTCTTTGTGGAGTGTACAATATGTGTACTTGGAAAATTCTAAGTTGTGCTTTTGTCGTGGAGAAACTGCATAATCCTGTCACTGTTGAAAATGAGGATGAGGAGAGAAAATGGCAGATTGTTGTCCTGAATACACAGGGTTATTTCTGAAAGCATCGAAACACAACAACAGTGTAGATTGCATTTTTGCACAGAGTTCGTCCTCACATATGTAGCTTGGGAAAATGTAGATGTTGAATATTTAATATATCACAAAGAGTTATTAGCAGAATCGTATTAGAACCATGGGTACTAGACAGTACCATAGTAATAACAGTTCTTTATTATTAAAGCTTGTGTCAACCCTGAAACACTAAACACTATCTTGGGCACTAGCAGCTATCAGTGTGAAAATAATGAACATGTAAATTTTCAGTGGTACAGGAGTAAGAGATACAAGTACATAAGCCTAGAGTGCTCTTTCGTGGCTGTCAATGTGAAAATAACGTGAAATTATATTTTTTGATATATAAGGCGCACCTGAGTATAAGTCGTAAACCAAACCAAAGGATGAAAAAAATGTGTGACTTATAGTCCGGAAAATACAATAAGTAGTTTTCGGTTTCTGGTATAAGGATATGTGTAAATTCACTACTAATGTGGTGTTACCTTTTCAAATACTGTATATGCACAGATATACGCAGAGCTGATGTACTTGTTATCCCCCTTGATCTTGGCCTCAAGCCATTTCTCTTATTATCTTCAAGGTCAGTTGCATTGTAATTGGGTCTTACTGTAGTTACCATTCTCATGGTGGAGGATAATGATGCGTACCCTTTGACCTGTTGTCCTAGCCTCTCCCTGCTATTGGCTCTGTATTGGACTTCATTACTCATCACTCTCCAGCTCTTCAAAGCCCACGGTTTATTTTATATTTAAAAAGTGCGTTATTTATTTAAACTTGCTCTTAAAACTGTTTTTTTTTTGTTTGCACTTGTGATGTCTAAATTATCATCTATTCTGCTTGACTGGGCTCAGCCTGGACTTTAACATTATGTTATGTGTGATCTTAATTGTTTATCTGCTAGTTTAAAATACAAGAGAAAAAGCCCTTTGTGTGCACACACTATCTCCCGTAAATTTAGTAAGAAGGTATTTTTCCATCAGTTGAGCGGACGAATACTTTGTCACACAGCTCTATATATGGAAGACAACTCTGTTGTACATTCGCTTTCTTTTGTTTGTATTATTTTTTCGGGGACGTTTTTGCCCTTCACTGTGGTTCTCAAGCGTAAGTCAGACTCTTCTGATTTCATATGACCTAGATCAGGGGTGCCCAATATGTAGATCGGGATCTACCCATTGATCGCAGAGGGAGTTTTAGTAGTGACAGTACATTGTAGGAATTGATTCATTTGTGCCAAAGAGCTTCATGTATTTTATCAGTGCCCTGGTGTATAAGATATGTATAAGATAAGTATATAAAGTAAGTTATACGTTACATGAGTGAATATACATATTTGATGTTTTCAATGTAGGTAGATTACCTTAGCCTGGTTATTTGAATAGTAGCTCCTGTGCCAAAAAGGGTGGACTAGATTATGATGATGTTACCACCGTGTTATTGTAGGTTATTGACATAGGTAATTATGTACAGTACATGAGCTTGGACTTACAAAATTGAAAACTGAATTATGTTGCACCGTAGGAACAGAATTCTATTGTATCCTTGATATTATGTATTATAACACATTTGTCCATGCATGTATCAGGAGAACTAAACTAAACTCCATGCCATACAAGACAGAAACTAAAATATTTTATTTCACTAATTAAGTTGCTTTAAAAGTCATATATATATGTCAAGTAAATTTGACAATTTTGTTAAAAAAAAGTGTCGTTTTAAAAAATCTCAGTGAGAGGTGGGAAGTTTAGTGTCAATTATCTTTCCATCTTCAGTGTGCTGTGCATGTCTGACTGTGTGCGTGGTATCAACAAAAAATGAAAATGCCGCGGTGAATTGACACAATGCCCAGTGTTCTGTGGATGACTCATGTTTTATTTTTAAAAATGTGAACTTGTTTTCTCATTCTTGTTTGAAAAAACACAAATCCTAATAGAAGTAGACGAGACACGACATAATAGGTCATCAGAAATTAAACCCTTGTGAAATACTAAATGTTTTATTAGTATTCAGGGACCTGAGGTGGCAGGAATTAATCAATTATTCAATAAAATAACTTTAGCTTTTACCCCTAAATTACCCCTAAATACTTTTATTATAAAAAAAACTCCATACAGACCGGAGAGTGAACAAGCATGGTTTTGTTTTGTTTTTTGTAAGAAAACTTCTGCCACAGTGTGACCCTAGCATTAATTAAATGAAATACATCTATTTTGAACTGGGTCTCAGGGTTAACATCCTCCATTATTCTCACAAAGTAGTCTCTGTGCACATAATGGGTTCAGCGGACTTACTGTCTGACTCTTCACCTCAGGATCAGGAATGAAAGAAAGAACTAGGCGCAGGCTGTAGAAGCCAGTGTCCTGTTCTGTGCTGAGCAACTTAACTGTGACCATAGTACTAGTACCGTGTTACCACAACATAATCATTTCAAGAGATTAGCATTGATTGCCTTAGTGAAATATATAAATAAGTGAAGGAGGGGTAGCACAACTACTCTAAGCGAACTTTGCATTAACTCGTGTATTTAAGTAACGAATGGGGGCAAATACCTTTACAGCCATATATATATGTGTGTCTAGTACACATAACAATAAATTAAGTATAATAATAATTTTATTTTTCACTTATATAATTGGAGAAAACACACATATATATTGATGGGTAAAAAGCAGAGGCTCAATTTCGTTGTATCCCTGTGTTACAATGACAATAAAAGACTATATTAATAATAATAATAATAATAATAATAATAATAATCGGTTTTGTTCAACAAGATAAGACAATTTGATTCAGCCTGGCACCCACTGAGCCCACCCGTTGATGCTGTTTTATTTACATAAGTTGCATGCAAGAATTGCACTGTTTCATTCAGGAACGGCTACAAACCCCTCCTCCGCCCGGCCTTTGATAAGTCTGACCATAGTGCAATCCTGCTGCTGCCCGCATACAAACAAAGGCTCAAACTGGAAAAACCGGTTTCCAGGCAGGTTCACAGATGGAGCAGAACGTCTGACGAGGTCTTACAGGACTGCTTCGAAACAACCGACTGGCAGATGTTTGCACATGCAGCGGATGGTGACATCAACGCATATACAGACTCTGTCGTAGGCTACATAGGGAAGTGCATTGAGGACACGGTGCCCCAAACCACCATCTGCACCTACCCCAACCAGAAACCCTGGGCTGGACCAGAGCTGCGGGCTAAACGGGCTAAACTCAAAGCTGCCTTCAACTCAGGAGACCCTGATGCCTACAAAGCAGCCAAGTATGACGTCAGGAGGACCATCAGGGCTTCCCAGTGGAAATACAAGGAGAAAGTGGAGTCTGCCCAACAGAGCCACGACTCCAGACGCGTGTGGCATGGACTACGCTGCATCACCGACTACGGGGGGAGGAGCAGGCCAATAGAACTGTCCAGCTCATCCTTCCCTGACGAGCTCAACACCTTCTATGCCCGGTTTGATGCAGACAACACCACGCCCGCCACCAGACCACTTGTGGACAGTGAGGATGCTGTGCTCTGTCTGAACACAGCCATGGTGAGACAGGCGCTGAAGAAGGTAAACCTCCAGGTAAAGCTCCAGGCCCAGACGGCGTCCCCGGCCGGGTGCTGAGAGTCTGTGCAGACCAACTTGCAGAGGTGTTCACCGACATCTTCAACCTGTCCCTGAGCCAGTCCACAGTGCCCACCATTTTCAAAACATCCACCATCGTCCCCATCCCCAAGACCCCCACAGCCTCCTGTCCTAATGACGACAAGCCCCAGACAATCACATCGGTCGTCATGAAGTGCTTTGAGTGGATCATTAGGAGACACATCTGTGGGTCCCTCCCGAACAACCTGGACCCCCTACAGTTCGCATACAGAGCAAAAAGGTCCACAGACGACGCCATTGCTCTCGCAACCCACACCGCTCTCAGCCACCTGGAGAAGGGAAACACTTGAGGACGCTCAACACGTGAGGATGCTCTTCGTTGATTACAGCTCGGCTTTCAACACCGTAATCCCCTCCAAACTGGTTTCAAAGCTCACCGCCCTCGGCCTGGAGAAATCAATCTGCAGCTGGATTTGGGACTTCCTCTCCAACAGACCCCAGGCAGTGAGAATTGGAAATCACCTCTCCTCCACAGTGGTCCTCAGCACTGGCACTCCCCAGGGCTGTGTCCTCAGTCCACTCCTCTACTCTCTGTTCACCCACGACTGTTCCAACAAGCACAACCCCAACCTCATCCTGAAGTTTGCTGACGACACCACCATCATCGGCCTCATCACCAACAACGATGAGAGCGCCTACAGGGATGAGGTGACATCACTGACCAGCTGGTGCCAGGAGAACAACCTCTCTCTCAACGTCAGTAAGACCAAAGAGATGATTGTGGACTTCAGGCGCCAGCGGGTGGACCAGCATCTCCCCCTCCACATAAACAGCACTGTAGTGGAGCAGGTCAGCAGCTTTAGGTTCCTCGGTGTACACATCACTGAGGACCTGTCCTGGACACAACATGCGGACTCTGTGGTGAAGAAAGCCCGGCAGAGACTCTACTTCCTGAGAAGGCTGAGGAAGTTCAGTATGAACACCAACACCCTCACCAACTTCTACAGGTGCACCATCGAGAGCCTGTTGACTGGCAGCATCACAGTGTGGTACGGGAACTGCACCGCTCACAGTCGAAAAGCACTGCAGAGGGTAGTGCGAACGGCTGAGGACATCACGGGCAGCAGTCTCCCCAGCATCCAGGACATCTACCACAGCAGGTGTCTGCGTAAGGCACACAGCATCACCAAGGCCCACCCTCCCCCGGCCCATGGACTCTTCCGTCTGCTGCCCTCTGGCAGACGATACAGAAGTCTGCCCGCACGGACTAAAAGACTAAAAGACAGCTACTACCCCCAAGCTGTGAGGTCACTAAACTCCGAAATGACACCTGTGCAATAACAACCATGCTCTATTTCTCTGTGCAATAACTCTAACCACGACAACATGTGCAATAACCACGTCAATATGTGCAATAACCTATGTCCCTGTGTGTGCGTATGTTCCAATCCCGTGTTATGTTTTGCCCCGGTGTTTCTACAAGTTCTTACTCCGTGTGTTAATGCTCTTATCTGTGCTGTACTTAGATGTCCCTATCTTGTACTTAGATGTCCTTATCTTGTGTCGCACTACTCCTGCACTGCCTGCACTGCACTGTTCTATTCCCCCTTTCTCCCTCTATTTCTTACCTTATTCCCTGTAGTAGTATCGCATGCTGCTAGCACTGTGTGTTCTATGTTACCCTAGCGAGTCTACGGTCCCCCCATCCCAAGCATTTCATTGCATTGTAGACCATGTGTTGAAAGTGCATATGACAAATAAACCCGATCTTGAATCTTGAATCTTGTTGCCACTGTTTCCTACACTTATCCAATCTGCAGTGTACCAGATAAACTTTTGAGAACATTAAAGCCACATCTACAAGTGTAGTCTGGCTTCTTCAAACGTCTGGTCTTGAATAACAAAATTAACATCTAATCTCAAACAGAAAATCTCTGTGTTCCTTTTCATCTCTGTACAAAGCGAACCTAACCTCAAAGACCACCACCAGACTTTTAGTTAATGATTTCCCTTTCAGCTTAAAATTAAAAAACAGAGTATTGGATACAGTTCTCACAGCTGGTGACTCTAAATGAAGCCCAAAAGTTCACAGCTTCAAAAACCGTTTGAAATGTTTGAAATCTACTACTCGCTGTGCAGGTGAGAAGGCAGGGGTAATTAAACTACAGCACTGACAACTGCAGACTAATGGTACAGGTTAGAATTTTTGTTTTTGTTTTATGTGTTAGAACTAAAGCTGTGTTGTTATAATTTTTTCTGACCTTTAAAAACAACAAATTGCTTGATAGATAGATAGCTAGATAGATAGATAGATACCAAGCTGGAAAATTACAATTTGTTTTGGTGCAATACATAGAGTATAGAAAGTAATAATTATGGAATTAATAAACTGCTTTTAAAAAGCTATAATTATTATACTTCATTGGGACTACATACTGACTCATCAAATTTGACACCATAATAATAATGCGGCACAGAAAAACTTTGATTAGCAAAGTCAGTACTTGACAGAGACTCCGACTCTATGCCAGTGTGTCTGTACAATCTGGCTGAATGGATTGACCTTTGCCATGCATATTGAAAAAAAGCACTGGAAGAATGAGAAACTGTGAAATGTCCAATTTCATAATTTCATATACTAATACTTTCCTTTTTGTGCTGACCAGGAATT
Organism: Cynoglossus semilaevis; assembly: GCF_000523025.1. Classification (NCBI taxonomy): domain Eukaryota; kingdom Metazoa; phylum Chordata; class Actinopteri; order Pleuronectiformes; family Cynoglossidae; genus Cynoglossus; species Cynoglossus semilaevis. Next base: position 1,438,293 of record NC_024309.1, on the reverse strand, counting down.
ACGTCAAGGAGCCTCCTTATTGTATTTGCTAAAGTGTTTACGAGTGTACAGGATGCCCTCGACGTAACATGTCCTTGACTTACAGCTCTTTGTGAATAAATAGCCATCACCAATGCATTTTATTACGAAAGTCTTCTCCCATTATTTCCATGTATGCCATTAAAACTCGCCAGCTAGTTTACGGTGGTAGTTGGCGAGCTGATGGAAATATACTTCGTCATGTGAGATCTTTTTGGTCTTCATAATCACTCTCAAGTGTAATAATTGAAATGTATTGATCCCACACATGGGATATATATGTGAATAAATATAAAGGTACTTATAAGTATGTGAGCGCTGACTTATCTGCAAAAATCAAGCTGCGTTGCACCATAGAAACAGAACTCAGACTCAAGTCTAGGACCCTCTGTACTTGACACTAACCAACACGATTGAGGTTTCTGAACCTTGCTCAAAAAACAAGGCAGGAAGAGATTCAGGTTCATCCACAAAGTACAACCGAAAAGTTTGGTGTCATTATAGAGTACTTACTACTGACATTTGAGTGATATTCTGTTTGTTGCACATACAGCAATGTAAGATCAGCTAGCAAAAAAATGCCATTTATCTCTTAACTGGTCTCCACAGCACGCCCGAAAGCATCCAGGGTCTGAGGACTGACAGGCAAAGCGGAGACTTTGGTGACAACCGATACTTATGTATCACCTTTTTTTAGATCAGATGACTGTCCAAAGCACTTTAGACTGTGGGTGTTGCGATCTGCCTAGTGGGAAAAAAGCAGCTAGTGATGCAGTGTTTGGACAAGTAGAGTCTGAAATCAAACCTTCAACCACCCTGCTTATAGGACTTCGTACAAAAGAAAAGAAAAAAAAAATGCTATGCTATAAAAAAATAAACCAAAAAAACTGTATGCCATGACTTCTGGGTGCTGCTGAAAGACCATCCGATCCATGTTGACTTATCATAGGACATAGTGTGTCTCACTGCTATGGCTAGAAAGACTGATAAAAGACCTAAAGCAGGGGTGTCAAACTTATTTTCACCGGGGGTCACATCAGCAATACAGTTCCCCTTGAAGGGCCGGTTGTAAATGGAAGACTGTATAGATCAAGTGTACCCAACCCCCGGTCAGCGGGCCAGTACCAGTCCAAAAGTCATTTTCTACCAGGCCACAGTGGGACACAGTGAAAAAATGTACTTAATTTTCAAAGAAAATCCAATCATATCCATTTGCTACCTTTATTTAAAGATAATCTGGTGATACTTTAAAATACCAGGTCATTCAGACTCTGATACTAACAGAACAGAGTCTAAGATAAGTTTTATTTTGAAAATTAAATGATCCTTCTACCAGTCCGTAATAACGGGTGGTACTGGCTGACCAGTCCTTGGAACAAAAAAGGTCAGGGACCACTGGTATAGATGTAACTACTCCATAACAGACTAATACATGTTCTTGCAGTTGATTAATATTTGATTGATTATAAAAACCTTTAATTTCTCAGGTTAAGAAACTCTGCTGCATGGACTTTACTAAATATTTTTTAAGCTCCTGCGGGCCACACAAAACGGCTTGGCGGGTCGCATTTGGCCCCCGGGCCTTGAGTTTGACATGTGTGACCTAAAGGAAAAAAGTGGCGGGACATTTTAGACCTGTATTCCTTCTTTAGTCCAGCACCGAACTTCCTCCCTTGCTAGGCTAGTCTGTGCTACACCACGCTAAGTTATGCTAGACTGCCTTTTACTAGAGAAACACCAGAAGTGCAATTGGTACAGTAGATGTCTCTGAAGATTCTCAGTAGAACTACATAGTGTTGTAGTTCTGATGCTTGATCTGATGATACCTTTGTATCATCTGGTGACTACAACTGTACCATTGAACTATTGACAAGGACCTTATTGGGTCTGTAAAGACAACATAGCCCACAGTGTGCCTCTTGTTTTTGAATACTGCAAAAAGTACACTCGTTCACTTCCTTCCTTTTTTGTCGCCGCACGTAAGATTAGCTAGCTAACATAGCTAACACGATTACAACGCTAGGTAAGAATTTTGTCAGTGGCATTCTATGTACTCATTTACTGACACATGTTGCAGCAGCTGCATCTCTGTTTATGACATGTAACACATGGGCAACTGTTATTGCAACACGTGTGATGGAGCATTTATGTGGTTGTTTGGGAGAATGGATCGGATCAGAGGGGTTTACCGTTACATACGTTTATAAAAACCGTCATGAAGCACCACCTCATTGTCAGTGAACAGAGTTGGTAGCATATGGCTATTATGTCAAATTTATCCTTATTTAAAACTAAACCTTAAACCAAGCTAAACCTTTAAGATAGAGACTATAAAATCTAGTGTTTTTGGCATTGGTGATGTCACTGTTGCTGTCATTTTGTCTTCGGAGTAGAGACGACTTCTTTGTATTAAGCAGGGGTCGCTCAATCTCTGGCACTCTTGCTGCTGTTGCTCTGGCGCCACACGGTGTTATTATAAATCAGACATTAATAAAGATTTTTGTTTCACGTGTGACTGGGTTTTTGGAGTTTGAGTGGCAGGGTGACCTCCTGCCCATATTCCCAGAAAACCATGCTTCGGGTGCAGTATCAATAGCAATAGCATCCCCTTTAAAGGCAATGTTATGGCATTCCAGCACACATAACACAATAGTTTGGTAGCTCTGTATTTTTGAAGGACCGTGCTGCGTACATGTTTTGAGAATGTCGTTTGACCAGGGTCAAGTATTAAGCGACATTTTGAGAGAAGACCTTTTAAGCTCAGGCAATCTCATATCTCTGTGGGGAGATTTTCTCACACATAGAAAACCTTCTCAGCACCACCTGCAGTCGTTCAACGACAGACCAATCTCGCGCATTTTTGCAACCTAAAGTGATTAACTACAAGCCCCCCCCCAAAAAAATCAGGGCTTAGCCAAGCAAAGCAGAACCAGGGATCACACTGACTGGTAGGCATCTGTTAATCGTCGCTTCACTTAAAAACATGCTGCTGTTTGTCCATGTTTTTTAAAATGTTGATGTTGCTCTTGCATTCCGATATAACACAGTTTTTCTGATGCGCTGTAGTGCCGGTTTTGGCATTTCCTCCCACTGCAATGTGTTTTAAATGATTTAAATGACTGAGAGCAGTGTTTTGAAATAGAATTCATGCATATTTTAAAGCCCCCTCTTATGATTTCAAAAACATATCTTTAAAATAAACACAAGTGTCTTAAAGTATATGGATGAAATAAAAAAAATAGGTCATTTGGAATAATTAAAAAAAAACCCTTATTTTTTTATTTCAATCACTATAATCAAGCAGTTCTTGTGAAATATTTTCAATCATACATGAAATGTAAAAAATATATATTTAATATAATTACTATAAATGAATAAACAAAAAATATATTCTATACACTCTTTAAGACAGTCCGACGTATACAGAAACTGATTGACACCCACAACGAAACAGAGGCTCAATTTGGTAAAATATATAGGAAATATAGGTAGATAGTGGTTTTATATGGAAGGAATAGCTTCTAGTCTAGTTTTTGCACTTCCTGCTAGAACGCCCCCTGGTGGCTGAAGAACAATCCATAGAAAAGCCGCATCTTTGTATAAGCCACATGGTTCAAAGCGTAAAAAGTAGGGAAAAAAGTAGCGGCTTATAGTCCAGAAAATAAGATACGTATAACACACATACATATATAGACATACATATGTATGTTTATACATATATAAATACACACATATATACATTTAAACAATATACACATATGCATATATAGATACATATACACCAAAAAAATGCTTTTTAAGAATGAAAATAATGGGGAAAAAAGTTATGTTTTGTTGACAGTGCCCACAGTATGGCATGGCACATCAAACTGTGAAAGTACCATCTCTTACCAGATCTTAAAGTCTTTGCTGCTCTGAACAAGATAAAATATGGAGACAGCTTTACAATTTTAGCAACAAGACAAACTACCGGGCCAGAAACTGCCAGAGCGTCGAGTAACTCATGGTTTCTCTACACAATGGGCTGCACAAACGACTATTAATCTTCCGTAACATCATTTTGTTTTAAACAATGGGCAAACTTACAGTGCAATTACTTTGTCACTTCAGTGATTCAGTCGCTTTTAATTACAACGCCTAATTATATGTTTAATGCTAGACACTGTTTGTGCTCTTTAAATCAAATATGTGTAATAATTTATAACGTAAAGGTTATATTCATCATTGTCCTTTTATCACAAGTTATTTGCCTTCATAGACTTTTCCTCCTTTAATTCCACCTAAAAATGCTACTTGGCCATAGCTCCAGCCTCGTGTTGCCATGGCAACACAACAGGAGGGTCTATATGCTTTGTATGTGTGTAATTGACATTTTTGGTGTGCCACACCGAAGGGAACAAAGGCACGAAAACTCATCAGTGAAGAGATAAACCTCGTCAATGTTTCACGGCCTGCATTCCTGTCACTCTACCTTCTCCACTTCACAGCTGGTCATTTGTAGGTTTTCCAAGTAAGTCATGATGGTGGATTAATGGAGACCTTGAGACTTCTTAAAGCCCTACAGCAGTGGTGAGAGTGCATTAATCTCTCAGCATTAAGACCTCCAGAGCTGGTTGGTGTTGATAAAATGCAGGGAGGAAGCAGGTGAAAAGGGGTGTAGAAACTTTTTCACCTAAGTTCACAACTTCTCCCATATTTGGATTTAGTACTCAAATGTTCACGTTTTATCTGGAAGAAAATTAAAGCGAGGGCAGCTGGAGTTTCAGTTTGGGGTTTAACTCTGACACAGGTCGGGCCTTTAAATATAATTCCTGCTAGAAATGACAAAATCTTAGTATATATATATATATATATATATATATGCCATTCAGAATATTAGTCCTTAATTACATTGGATGAACTTTGAATTTAAATTTAATAAAAAATTTAAGTTTTCAAGGCTGCCTCCAACTTGCATTTTGCCCAAACCGCCCCAACTTTGCTACACCGAAAATGAGTCAGTAAACTCGCAATTTGTGGGCCAAAATCAGTCCTCAGACGAACAAGTCCTGTCTCTTTCTAATCTGGGTGGACGCCTGCCACAACTGGCCAGGCCGTTCTTCATTAACCAAACGCACAGGGATTTACCCGCAACAGCCCGTACACAAGAAAAGGCTTAAGACAAAAGATGTAAAAACTAGACAAGGGCTCTCAGTAGAGTGCGTATAAAGATATATCTGCTCTATCTATCTTAGTTCAGATCTCCACAAGGCATGTAAAGGTAGAGCGGAACTGAGAGTGGAACCGAAACACCAGTGCAATAAGGTCGATGCCTAATAGAAAGGCACTAAAGATAAAAATAAATAACTTATCTTTAATGTTTAACGTGCCAGTTTCTTTTCACTAGGGACTGCTCAATACAACTTTTTCAAGTCCTATTCCGACACTGCAATTTGGAGTATTTGATATTGACAACCTCATTGACTTATTGATCCCTTCTTACTCCTACATTATGCCACGGGTTCCCGCTGCTGAGGCAAAAGCATCCCTGTTTATGGCATGTCACGCAAAGTTAAGACGAGACATTTGGGCTTAGGTATTGGATCGGTCCATAATTCTTTTTTCAATGTTCACTACTGAAATTTGGACCAATATTTAGATTGAGCCATCCCTAGTTTTCACAGAACAGATAACTGAAGTGTTTGTTCACTGTAAGATCGATTGATTGGGACTTCACTAATTAGTTTATGGACAGGGTGGGTTCTAGATCCAACAAAAATCATTAGTTTCACTTCAATTCAATGTATCTAAAATATAAAGTACCACCATGTAATTAGCATAAGAACAAGGTACATGGGGTGATTAGAACTGGAATGCACGGATTATCTGCGCAACAGAGTCATTTTCTTAAAGAAAGAGATGAGGATGGACTTTGTTGTTGCTTTTTGATGTATATTATGTCACAGCCATGGCTCGGGTGTACTTTGTGGTTTGTTTGTGTTTTTTTTTTTTATTTAGTAATGGTGTTATTATGGCTACATGAGTTATCTAGGATAACGACTTATACTACATTTCTGCATAATATTGAGGTTATTGAAGTAGACATAATGATGTTTTTAAGATGTGGATTTGTTCAGGCAGGATGACACCAAAGGCCTATGTGCTTATCCAGAACTAAATACATCAGCTACACAAAGCAAGATTCTAATATTTTCCATTGGCATTTCACCTAGTCTTCCTTACATCACACATCAAGGCCGTGATGAAACTTGTGTAACAAAAACACATTTAAAAGCACATTTAAAAAAATATTGAAAACAAACATCAACAAGCCTAAAAGTGCTTCTTAAGTGATAATTACATTTTCGATTTTCTTGAAGGCCACTTTCAAAATGTCACATCTATCAAAACTCTCAGGTTGGCGCATCCATCTGAACAGATGGTGGGAAGTTATTGAATTCATTTAATTCAAATATTAAGCAATAATCATTTTACTAATATTAATTCACCAAGAGAATCCTATCCAAACTTGAGGGGGGTTCATCAATGAATCCCTTGTTTACTTGCTGAAAGCCAGGAGCACTTACCACTCCGCCACCGTGTGGCTTGTAAAACAGATTTTACGCGAGAAAATGTACTAGTCGTATCTGGAGATGTTTCTACTTTCCATGTAAAGATAAAAAAAACAACATATCTTTGAAAATCTTCACTCCTCTTTACAGTCACCTTCAGAAGCTTTGTGAAGTATCCCCGCTGGTATATTTGAAGGAGACCCTGAGCTACATGATAAAGTATCCAAGAGACTTTGTAATCAAGAGACTTTGTAAGTGCATTAGAGATTCACTGAGTGGGTTGTTGTCCTTAAAAAAAAAGTTTGATGATTTTATAAAAACACGTTATATATAAATATCATTTAGATAGTGATGGGCGATACAGATACCAATAACGATATGATGTTTTAATCCAATAAAACACATGACGTAAACTTCCCATTTAACTTTAATATGTATTATCATAACATATTAGTCATAACAAATTACTGTAATCTAGTTTAATTACCAAATACTATTAAGTGTCTAGTGGACTTGACCACATAGAGTCAATGCTCTCTTCTGGTCAGTGGTCACATGACATGTATGACATGACTGTATGAATGTAATTAGTAAGTTACCCTAAAAGATGAATTAGTGAAATTATACTTTATGTGACCAATCAATACTGTATCTATATATCAATACCACACAATTGATTCCCCACATTAAGAGAACTCCAATTGGCTTGATGGAAGAATGAATGGATGGATGGATGGACAGAGGACCTCAACAGCAAATGTAAATATCCATAAACCACATTTTTTTCTGACTTAAAAGCTAGAATGTTTCTTCAATATTCTATTTTCATTTAACCGAAACCACATTCAGATGTATTTTTTTCTGCACAGCATTTAATATAATGTATTGTCAGCATAATTATGTGAACCTACATGACATTATTTTTCTTTTTTATTGCTTCTCCACATTTATGTAAATTCAAAGTTGTTTATATCCCCCCATCTCCTTTGCTTTTATTGTGCAATGCATTATACAGTATATTCATAAACTTTGGACTTCCTGCCAGATAATCTGGACCATAGAGGTGGTTCTGGGCATGTTAAATTGTTGCCTCAGACACTGAGGTTGAGCCTGCACTGCTACAGAGAAAAAACACATGATGACTGACCTGTTACACTCATGTTAATCCTCAGAGGATGGTTGTTTTAAATTAGCATTTAAAGTACTGGCTTTAATGTTAAAAAAAAAAAAAACATCACTAAAATGGTGAGTGATTCAGCCTTTGCTCTTCCAAAATGAAATGTGGATAGGTCAGAATTTACAGCTGCTTATTAACAAAACAGAAATAGCAATACTTTAAACAGAAATAGCATTGTAACTAAGATAAAGAATACTGACCTAGTTATCAAACAAGGGCAGAGTCAGTCTCCAGAGGGAATCAGTCAAAAGTCTGATTCTTCAACATAAACATATAATAAACCACATTGACACAGATGTAGCAAACACCACAAAGCATGGGAAGATGATAAAAGAAAAACCCACAGATAACAGCTACGCGCTACATGCGGTCCTCGGAGCTAACAGGCGCTACTTCCGTTTTTTTTTTTACCTAATTCAAAATATGAGTACATATTTCAAAATAAATAAAACCCAGTTGCAATTAAAATTATTTCACTAAAAGTAACAATTTGGTGTTGCCACACATAAGGCTAAAACTTAACCAACTATGACGGTGGCTAATTTGTCCTTGCTTTAACTAATTGTGTACCCTCCGTATCCAGACATAAATGGACATCTATCATAAAGGATAAACGCAGTGTGTAAAATTAATTGGGAGAGTGGGATTGTTGAAACAAAGGGATAGTTATTAGCGGCATCACTTTTATCAATAAAGGATAACATTGGAGTCAATTTCTTATGTAATCATGTCTTCTGACCGAGCATGTGAATAAGCATTGATGAGTACAGGTTTAAGAAAAAAAAAAAACTTAAGTTAGAAATTAAACTTTTTATAAGTAATAATGTGGTTTAAGCTTGACTCATTAACTTGTATTAAATAATAATAATAAAAAAATTAGGTTCTTTGTTAAACTGTGATTCATTTTATTTATGCTAACCAGCTAGCCAAACAACAGCTGACAGGGTTGGGAGTAGCTACAACATAAAGTACATTTGACAAACAATTGCATATTTGATGAAACTGGAGCTTAATGTATTGGTACACACTGCATAAACAAATATTGTATGTGTACCGAACCCTGACAAAGTCGATTTGGGGTAATATTTCCCATTTAAAGTAACGATCTAAGCATTACCATTGCTGTGACAGAATAGCCAGTAAACACGAAGAGCGACAATTCCTTTCAAATTGGAAGAACCATTTACTCTGAAAGTGCAGCCCCTCGTGAAAAACACTTTTCACAGAGTCAGTCTTATGAAAATACTGTCAGTTGGCCAACGGACTTAAAGGGGAATTAGCAGCACAGTACTGGGCTATATTTGGGTGGTGTTTGGAAGTGAGCAGTAGGGTTCAGCAATCCCTCCTGCTGAGAATTTAATAGGACTGCGAGGAGAACGGCGGCACCAGCCTCTCCTCGATCTGACAAATCGCAGGCCTTTTCTTCTGCTGTCTGAAAATCTCAAATGCAATGCCTGGCAGCTATTCAGATGTTGTTAAATGCCTGTAGCTTGGCAGCTCTTTATACCATCACACTGATCTGAGAGCACAGTGGGGATTTTGAAGACCAAGGCGTACAGACGAGGATGTAGGAAGTGCATGGCATTGCTAATAGCAGACCGTTTAAGTTCACAGTGTAGGTCAGACACTAGGTCTGGACTGAAGCCCTATTTTTTTTAATCTATTTTTTCTAGTGGCTTAAATTATTTTCACCTGACAGCAACAAAAGCTGTTTTGTGGTAAATTATCACCAACTTGTTCCTGTCATTATGCAAGGCATTTGGAATATGCGAGTGTAGGTATTCAAGGTCCCAAAGTTCACCTCATATCTGTAGTGTGAATGCAATCAATTTAGACTAGACACGAATATTTTGACAGTTATGTTAAAAAGAAATGACTGTATGAATACCTTTCAACTAAACATAAACAATACATTCTGGGATACCCCAATCTGCAGCCTTATGTTTAAGACTTAAGTGGCATAACTTGTGGCATTGACTAATGGTGTGAGATTCAATGTGTGATAAGCCCAAAGGTCTATCTATCCATCTATCCATTTTCATCTGGTTATGCGTTACCGGGTCGCGGGGGCAGCAGTCTCCACGACCGCCACCCAAACCACACTGCACCGTACCAACCCCCATGAACCTTCCTGCGGGTGGTGAGTCCACTGGAAGGTAGCAACCGCCCTAACCGGGATTCAATTTTGCCCAGCAGGTGAACCCTGGGGTGCCGCACCAATGACAGAGACATTGCCTATGGGCCAAAGCGCCACTCTTAAAGGTCTAGTGCAGGGATATTCCATTAAAAGTCACTGAGGTCCAGTTATTAAAATTGGAACTGCCTTCCAACTTGCCCCTTATGGCTTACCCCATTTCTGTGAAGTATGTGTCATAACACTGATTTTATCGTACCGTATTGTATCGTGTGATACACTCAAAATAATACATTGCATTAATTAATAGTTGCTATCTTTGAGTATTGAGTCTATCAGGTGGAGACATTTTGTGAAATACAATTCAACTGTCATAATTAGGGATCCCCGATATTAACTTTTTGCCGATATCCATTATGCTGATATCAACTGATACCAATATAGGCCTGGTAATATTTATTTATTTATCTGAACAAACCACTGCATGAATGAGATTTATTTAAACCTCGTGCGGTCGTTCGGGTCTAGGTGACCACCGGGTCACTTAATTAGCTGCAATGCTGCCATCTAGTGACCTTCATCTTAATATACAGATGTTTATCCCCAAAACCTTTTTTTAGGGCACACATCATTTGACAAAACCCAGGCATTGCGTTATCGGATTTCCATTATCGGAGGAAAAGTCGACAACGATTCCTACAGATATTACATAATAAGCTAATATCAGGCCGTTAATATCGGTCGGTCAATTTTATTGGACATTCCTTATCATATCTATTCCCTTTATTGAAAAGCCTATAATCTCTCTTATTTTGGGGTATTTTAACGTGCACTTGGCTCCAGAGCCAATCCAAGGCATTATGGGGAAAAATAAAATGGAATATGGAAACAGAATCTTAGCAGCTTTTAGTGTTAGTTGCTTGTTTTGTCAGACAAGACAACATAATTTTATAAATGCTAGAGAAAAATATTTCTCTGTGTTTCCCCCCTGCTACTATTAGAATCATGGTATAATGAACCACAGACTGTATGACTGACACTAATTTAAAGTTTTCTGTTGCATGACTCTTAGGCTGAAGTTAGCAGCTTGACAGCTAATGCCTTTGTTTTACTATAAATAATTCTAGAAGGTTGGGCTACGTTGATGACCTTAGTATGTGAGCAGCTGCGGGTAAATACAGAAGTATTACAAAATATATTGAAGATAAGTATCTGCTACATTTTATGTCATCGACAGCGTACTTCGTCCAAACAATGGCACAGCAATTTAAGGTTAATGTTACGTAGCAGAATGATACAGCCAGGGAGGAGGAACCAAAGGGACTGAGGGAACAGGGGTAAGTAACAAGGATTATTTTACAGGTAAATGTGCAAATGTTTCTGTGAGAAAGAGGGTGGGAATAAGTGCACTGACTTCAGCTGGTAAAGGATCTCCAGGTGGTGAGTGGTGCTCTATTCAAAAGAGACAGTGGTGACACAAAAAAATCCCAGGTTCAAACAACAAAAACACACCACCAAAACAGTGATTTTTAAAGCTTTAAAATACAAGCAAAGAGATGTGAAGCATGTGTACAACAAATACAATGTAGCTGAGAAGTTACCACAAGCTGGGCAACAGGCACTGCCCATGAAGCCTTGTGGAGCTGGAGCTTAAATACTGCCTTTCTTCAAATAGAGGCCACGCCCCCTAGTCCTCCTGTCTCGTCAGCTCCAGATTCAGAGCAGCTGTAGAGAGAAGACAACAGCAGTAAACCAACAGCCCAGAACAGGAAAAGCACACAACACAACAGTTAAGGTTACTTTATTGTCACTTGAAAATCCATGCGAACTAGTTGGCGAGCAGAGAGGACAAATACATTGTTATACGCAGAGGACGACTTTGTTTACATTCGTCTGTTGTCTTCTGATGCTTTATGTCCTAGAATATGTGTTAGCCTATGTGAGTGACACAGGTACTAATGTACAGTATGTGAGTACCAATTTACGATGAAAATTGAGTTTACAGTAGGAATGGAACTTTGTAGGTCAAGGACGCCCTGTATTGGTAAAAATAATACATAAAGAAGTAGCTTTAAAATTACCGGCTTCTTTGTCCAATAAAGAGTGGGTTGAGACTTTTGCAGCTAAATCTTTTGTACACTGGTCTAGATCTGTGGCCATGTCTCTGAGCTCAGCGGGCAGCTCTTTTGACCGCCTGACTTGCTTTATGCTTTAATCTGCATTGCTGGCTGTAAGACCTTATGTAGTCCACAGCCTGCTGTTGTAAAAAAAAAAAAAAAAAAGTATCTGTATATTTTTGTTTGTGTGTGGTGCAGTCCGGGGGTTAGCTGGAGGGCATAAAGTGTCTCATGGTGATATTTTTGAAAATAAGGCAGTGGCTTCACTAAACAAAAAAAATCTATTAAAAGAACAGGGTTCAATCTGTGAGGTCAAATATTTAAAACAAAAGCTTTAGAATTTGGTAATCTATTCTGACGTTTGGCTCGGAAAAAACACAAAAAATAAATTATTGTTAATGACAGCAGTGTCAGGTCTGGATCAAGTCAAGTTACACAAACCAATGTGGAATAAAATGAGAGGAAAACGAGGCTATGCACAAAGGTAAAATAACAATGTCCAGGATACAGCACATACTGTATTTGAGGTAGCAAGGTGTGACCTAGTCTGAGTCGCCCGTCATTGCTTAATTGGTTGGGCTCACAGAATCACCGATGGGAACATGAAAAACAGTTGCGCTACGTATTTCTCGGCCGCCAAACAACAGCTGATGAAGTTTTATGAAGAGGTTAAACACATCCGAACCAGAAGAAGAAATACTAATGTAATAATCATGCAATAAGAGAAAGGATGGCAGACAATAGCGGACCGGCTTAAAAAAATATACAATTAAAAAACACTGTTTCATTGCAACTGTCATAACTAGGCTACAATTATAAAACTAAATTATATATATATATAAATATATAAAAAAAAGCAAAACGTTTTCCAGTGTCTGTCATTTCATCCGTTTTTCCCATCTTACATTTTTTTTGTCCATTTTATCTATATACCCTTCCTAACAAACAAACTTTTCTGGGCAGAAATAAAATAATTCGGTATTAAAAATGTGAACATTTTTTTAGCCTGCTATGTGACTTTAGGGTTCATAACAATGAACATATTGGATGTATGTATGATTGCAACAGAAGAAAAGCCCATAACACTGGCACAGGAGACAGCCCAAGGATTTGACCCCAACAGAGGAGCTGGTGCTTCATTTAAATAAAGGGAGGCCAGTGTTGGAGGGAATCCAAGGACGACAGTTGCAGTCTATGTACCAGCCTTAGAAACTGTCTTATGCAAGGTACATATTGCAGTAATACCGCCCTTGGAACACAATCAAATAAACATATTATACTTTCTGACTTTGGATTTTCTTGTGTCGGGAACACAAATTTTTCGAGCTGACTGGTGATGATCCCATTAGTACATTTTATTGAAATCATAGGGTTGGCATGGCCTGTCAAATCTGAATTCAAGTTCTCTTAATGCATGTATGTATATGGCAGGAGGAACGCACCTCTGCAGATAAGGAGACTGTGTTACTGGACTACAGACGGCTTGAGATATCACGTCAGTTTTGTGGAGATATCCTGCTTATGTAATCCGTAAAGGATATGAAGTCAGTGATGTGGTGCTAATAGAAACGTGAAACAAGACCCAGATGATGTACAGTCTCATTAGCAGTCTGGTGACATTGTGAATATTGGGTAAAGTACATCTACATTATGCTAATAACCTGCTGTGCAAATTACAATTCACAAAATGTCATGAAGACTGTACATTAAGCATCTTGACATACAGGTAGAGCTGGCAGATGTAAAAGTCAAACTCAAGAAATTGAACTTGACCTTGAAATGAAACGCCTTAGCCTCAAGAGACTACAAAGAGAAGTGAGTATTTTAGTGCACACAGTTACAATAATCGCAATCCAAATTCTAAGCCCACAAATTAGGGCTGTCACATTATGATAGAGATACCATAGAGGCGATGTGGTATTGTGTAGTATTTTAGTATATAGAGTTCTAATGTAATTAAATAACAAAGATTGCAATAACAACACCACAAACGCCAACGATAACCATTAACTCTATCTATCTATCTATCTAAGATATTTGTTGTGACCTCCCTTTTTCATATATGTCAAGTAGAATTTCTTAGCTACCTATCACTGCTACACGGAATGCACATACACAGCAAAAAGTATTGTATTTAGTATAAGTCGCACCAGCCAAAAAAGCATGATGAAGACGAAAAACACGTATATGTTGCTCCAGAGTCCCACCAGCGCCCTTTAGTGACTATCTGTGTGAAACCCAGTCCTGCACTGCTAGCATGGCTTCATGCCGTCTGGTGTTGTATTTTCCCACCAAGCAAATTAATTATTAGGAATTAGACATACTGTATATATACTACAGTGTATTGCCCTCGTCACAGAACTCATTGAAACCACCTTGTGTAACTTCATCAGCCATGATTTGTAACCCTGATTACTGCAATGAAAAACATATTCATGAAACCTCTGACAGCAATTTGACAAGCAGTCTTCATTAGCATGGCAATAAACTAGGCCTGAATAATATATATATATATAAAAATCCTACTTGAATCAGTATAAAAGACTGTTGAAATTGCAAGCAGTCAAGAGACTTAAATGAAATGACAAATGATAATATATGTAATATTTTAATGCAGGGTGATTAAATGATGCAATGTTTTTAGGACCACTGACGTGGTGTATAATGATAATAATAATTATTATTATATAATACATTATAATAATATGTTATACATAAATAATAGCACATTATTTGCTCACAAGATTAACAGTAAAAATACAGATGCCTGGCTAGCTGCAGAGAATAAATCACCATAGTATTATGGCCAGGTTAGTTGTGTCCTGCTTTGGTACAACCGACTTCAAAATAAGTCGCAGTAACAGGATAAGCAACGTATCACGACTCAATCCTTTATCATGGTTTGGTGGATTACCTCTCTGGTTATTTTATGCCAGTAATCAATTTGTAGGGTTTTGTTAAAGAGTGGGGGATAGAGCATGTTCAGGGCACCATTGGAGTTCCCCCAGCAGTCTAGGCCTACAGCAGCACAGTTGAGGCATACCACAGGTTCACCTGAGCCAAATATACATATGAGCTTCAGCAAAAAAGAAGGTTTGAGGTGTAACTTTGAGGTTATGCCTGGTAGCAAAAAGGGCTGTGTAAGTTGAGGATATGCAGACAGGACTAAAAATGCTCCAGCTCCCAGGAGACAGGGATCACAATTTTTAATAATAAAATCCAAAACTCAGAAGATAAGACAGGAACAGAAAAAGACAGATTTAGTTTTTTATGCTGCAAATGTTCTGGACAGTCATCAGCCTGCAGGTTATTTCAGTTGAGTCTTACTTTGACCTCAGTAACCTTAGCTTAATTTTGAAATGTCACTTGTTCTTCCACCAGTTCTGGCTAATGGGGAAATCTGGGGAGCTATTTGGGAGCTAAACGAGCCAAATCATTTTAGGGAGCCGAGCCAAAAGTTTGGCTAAAACATAACAGATTGCGTATGCTTCTTTTTAATTAGTATGTTATAACAGCTGGGAGCTGAGTAAAAACTATGAAAGTAATGTATGGATTAATTGATCATTTTTGGACGTGTGCGTTTGTGCAGTTCCTCCTCCGTCAATGTGATGACGTCATTAAATCACTCATTGACTCGATTTCGATTTTGTTGTCAAATTAGTCGATGTGAAAAAAAAAAACAAAAAAAAAAAACAGAGTCCGTCAATGCCCTGTTAAGAACCCCATCTGTGTGTAATGAGACACAGTGTTGTGTGAAAGGTGAAAGGTACAATCGTTTGAGTTTAATGGTGCAAAAATGTGGTGCACTCCAATTTCTCTGCTAAAGTGAGTGAGGCATTGGCTTCTGTTCAGTGTGCACTTTCTGACAGACGTTGACAGGTCCCGTTGGGCTCTTTTACTGTGCTGACTGCTGACAGGAACATTGTGGAAACGAAACGAAAACGTTCCCCCCATAGCTCCCCATGTGATTTCTACTCCGTCTTTACCCAAACCTGACCGGGGAGCAACCCGCACCGCTATCAAACATGCTTCCGGTGATTGACTGATCTCCGCTGCCAGACGGGGCTTCAACGTTCCGTTCTGAAGGCAGCTATTAAAAACTCAAAGAAAATATGCTCCAGTAACTTCTCAGTGAACATATTGTTGTTATTGGAAATGCAAAGCAGTCAGATTTTCTTGTATGATTTTAATGATCTTGTTAGCAAAAATATTAAACTGCTGTGGGCAAAATAGTCTATTTTCCAGAAAACACGTTGACAAATTACACCTAGTGATCTCGTAAATAGCAGATCTTGACTGGTATTAAGATACCGTTAAACATCAAAGAGATCGCTTTCACTGCATGTAACGATGACCATGTTAACTTCATGTCTAGAGCTGACATTTCTAATAGTCATAATGTCTAAGATGAACTAGTGTCTGATTTTAAGTGAAAATGTGTGAAGACTAGAGAAACATTAACCGTTCAAACCTAATTAAAAGAAAACCCGGATAATGTACTGCAGTTTTGCAACAATAACTTCAATTTCATTTCACTTGTCTGGCCCCCGAGACTAAATAAACATTATAAACCAGATTTTAGTCCCATAAGTAGGCTTGTGAAAGATGGAATTTTAGAGTGAAGGGATGCTTTGATAGAAACATGGCTTACAGGTGTATTAAAGGTAAATAAAGGATAGGTAGAAAATAGCTTTCTTAGATAATTACGTTTTACTTTTTCACGGTCAAGAAAAGAGAACTATTGATTTTACGTTTTCTTTATCCATTTGTCCTCTACTAAATCTCTCGTAAAAATTAACTGTAGTTAAATCTTATGCAATAAAGCCACAACCCCCTCTGGTTAAGTTTTTTTTGACATTTTTTGACAAGGTTATCTCCATATCATATGCATTTTGAGATTAACATTGTGTTTCACTCTGATAGGGATTTGTACGTCAATGTCACATTTAACACTCCCCAGAACCTAATATGTATTCCCTCGGTTGATTAGGTTGTGATAAAGGTTGGCATGGCAACGAGATCAATAGGTGATGATCCCCATTTAATGGGCGCCAATAAAAAGAACATCTTAGCTTCCAGCTTCGCAGCTCAAATTGATAAATTGGAGTAAAATGGTAAACATTCCTAATGAGATTTTAAAGCAGTTTTTTTTCTCACTTTCCTATTGAAGATGTTTCCTGCTTCCTCATAGCGAGTGTAGTATTTGCATGTAACCTAAGGCAAGGTCCTTTACACAAAGTACTTTTGTTCCTGCTCAGTTTTAGTTCAGAATTGTTTTCATTCACATTCAGAAAGGTACCGTGTTCACGCTTCTTTGCAGTGCGAACATAAACATCACCATGTTTATGTTCTGGTTTTGCTGTGCAGTATAACACATTAAGTGCCATAATTAGGAAACCCCAGAGATAAAGGGGTTAGCTGTCAATTTGAGAAAAAAAAATTACAAATACGTTTAAAAAAACTAAAATAAAAAAAACATTGGCTTCTTAAAAACAGATTAGAATGTATAAATGAAAATTAGAATAAGAAAAATGACCTAAAACCAATACTGATTTGTTGATAACAGAGCAGACCACACTAATCTTTCAGAATAAGAATCTGTAAACACCACCATGGCAGACATTCAAAAAACAGTGACGTGTGAAAATCCTGACAGCAGCAGGCCTTGGAATGGTCCAAGTCTAAGGGTTCAAAAACACTGACTGTCCTTCTTGAACTCTTGGCTGCACAAGTCAAGCAAGAGTTGACAGATGGAACCCAACCAGGGAAGCTCATACAAGGACAAACAATGAAGGACTTGGATGCCATAAAAGTCTAGCACGTAGCGACAGAATGCAAAAATCGCTTGCCATATCGGCATTCTTGGAACACACTACCGTAGGGCTGGGGGTGAACAGGAACATCAGCGTCAGGTTGTACCTGAAAGCCCCAAGGTCAGATGAGAAAGAAACTTCCAAAGTCACCAATGAGCACAGAGCTATGTTTCTGCTGACTTATAAACTGGTGAAAAAAACTGATACATAACGAACATTACATTATGTAGACAACCAAATAAATTCAGCAACTTTGGAAAACGTCAAAAGAAAAAGCTAAAAGAAATAACAAACTTTGTCAGAATAGGTAAAGAATTGTGTATACAGCACTTGTGCACAGTGAACCACCAGTGCAGCAGGTAGCTCCAAGAGAAAAGCCTTTTCTTCTGAGTACCAAAACTACTGACTTGTGTTTGAGTATATTTATTATGAATATTTATAAAATTCTGCCATATATTCAGTTCTAATCTTTTCATAGCTTTTCTACTGGTTGTGCTGCTTCCAGTCATGTATATTTATATATTTATTTATACTAAATTTTCAGAATCAGTGGTGTGGGTGCCTGGAGCCTACAATAAATGGCAATGGAATTGTTTCAAATACTCAGAGGTATTGACGAGTACAAATATATTTTGTCCTTGTAATAATATTTTATTTATATTATGTCATCATTGATGCTTTTTTTTTAATGTACATTATGTCGCAGCCATGGTTAAACTGTGTTATGCGGGTTCAATACTTCAATACTTTGTGTTATTATAGCTATAGAGTTATCTCGGATATAACGGCTCCTTATACTACATTCCTGCATAATATTGAAGGTTTCTATAGACGTAATGATTTAATTAAAATATGGCTTTTATTTTATACCACCACTACCAAAGGCCTCGGTGTGAAATCTACAGCACACCACTCAATTTTGAAATATATACATTCATATAAAGATGAATTGTCGTTTATAGACGTAAAGACCTGGTTTAAATGCCATCCATTTTCGTAAGGAAACTGGAGCAAATCCCAGCAGTCAATAGTTCTGGACGAGGTTAAACATGGTAGAGATGGATCGATCCGACACTCAGGATTGGTCCGATATTGGTCAATATTTCAGTGTCGCACATCATAAAAACAGCTATAGCCTATCCAATCAAGCCCAAATATTCAACTTAACTTTGCGCAATCTGCCATTTGACACTCAAGCCCAAATACTCAACTTAACTTTGCGCAATCTGCCATTAACAGGGACATTGTCGCATCAGTAACGGCACCCTGCGGCCTGCTGAAGGCAAAAAAAAAAGTATCGGGATTGATATTAGTTTCGGTAGATACACCCTCTGGAGGCAGCATCGGTAGCAGACATGAATACATTTTATTGATTCATCTCTAGAACATGGACAGTTTGCTAGTCAGTTGCAGGGTAACGTAGAGCAACAACCATTCTTTCATTCTCACACTCGGGTCACTAATAGGGGATTGAAACAGGGATCTATGTGCTGTTGGTGCAAATATGCTAACCACATTTGCCACTGTGAGGTTTTAACTACAATCTTATAAACTGTTATAACTCAAATGCTGCTTATGCTGTGGTGTGGCTTTTTTATGCTACAAATACAATAGTTTGCATATATCTGCAAAACAAATAAATAAGGAATGACACATTCATGCACACATACATTTTCCTCATTCCCAATGACTCCATGCCATTTTCTTACCAGCATGCTGCCTGTTTTAATGTGCCTGTTTAATTTGTTGTATGAGCAGAGGGTTATGGCTGTTTTGTTTTTTGTTTTTTGTTTTAATTATTTTTATCTTTTACATTATTTTTATCTGATTCTCTCTACAAAAACACAGCTGCTCAGAGTATCACACAAAATGTAGCTTCTCAAGCATAGTTACTGATGATTCTATGCTAAGCAGAAAAACAAACAAAAAAAGCAAGATAAATAATAATGGAGAATATAATACCGGATGAAAAGTTATGCAAGGAAAGTAAGGTTTGAGTAAGTTTAAATGTTGTACGTCAAGCCGAAACACAAAAACAAATCTTGATGTGAAACTCAACTAAAAACACAAATTACAATTTTATTAATGGCCAGTATTTGTCGGTATTTGTTGTTATTTGGCCAAAGAATCTCACAAAGTATAGATATAAGTATCATCGGAGTTAAGTGCCATGAGGTTAGGGATGTGAGCCTACAATAGTTTGGGTTTATGCTAGCCTCTAGCTTAGGGCTCACCAACCTTTTAGAAACTGAGAGCTACTTCAAGGTCACTTAGGTATACAAAGAGCTACTTGTTTGATACTTGTTTGAAAGCACAGGAACAGTTCAATCTTTGACCCTGTTGTTGACTAGTTTTATCTTTAGCCCATACACCGTGGGCACCTTAGGTAGTCCACGGGGGCTACCAGGTGTGACTCTTATTCCTAGATATTCTAAGATGCAGTAGGCCATTGTTTCCCAAAGACTGGGTCGCAAGAGATTTTTTTTGGGGTCGTCTCGCATCATGTTTCCCAGGAGTTTACGAATAATGTCTATTGACTTGGGTCGTGAAGGTTTGTGACTTTAAAAAAAATGGGTTCCCAGAAAAAAGTTTGGAAAAAACTGCAATAGGCAAATGAATACTTAATGTATACTTTGAATCCAGGCTCTAGATTTAAAATACTACGGTCGGAGTTGTAGCCAATGCTATACATGCAGAAGCTGCCAAAATTCATAGAATGAAAATTGTGTGTATTTACTGCATGTGTGCGTACATATATATGTATGTATATATATATTGTGTGGGTATATATATGTATGTATATATATATATATATATATATATATACACACACAATTTTATTATTTATTATTTTATTTTATAAGTTGTTAAATGGCTTTATTCAAATAGATTCCAAGTCGATGACATTCGCCTGCTGCTTATGGTATGATGTTTACTCTGTATTCTATGTTTTGTGATGGTGTTTTCAGCGTTGTTTCACGTAACAACACTTTTTAAAGAAATGTCTGCTCTCGCTTTTGAAAGCCTCGTGAAAGCAGTCACCTAACTAAGAGGTTCATTTCTCTGATGGACAGGGTGGCTAAGTGCAAACTCGATGTCCTGAATATGAGAAAAGTTCGGGACGGAGGGGGCGAGAGGCTCATCTAACTGACAGACAGCACAGATGTGTCAGTAAACCAAAAGCACATTAAAGAACTCATCAGACTGAATGACACTTACCTCCAGCTCTCTTTCACGGGAGCCGCAATGAAAGGCGACCCCTTGTTTTCCTTTCGAAAAATGACAACAGCAGAATATCAAACGCCAATTAAAGAGGAGACAGGCAGGACTGGAGGTGTGGCATCTAATTCCCGTCAATGTGATTGGTACGGAGGGTTAGAGAAAGAGCTGAGGAAAGGGTCATTTGAGAGGGCGATCCCTCCATCCTGCTGTGCTGAGATATTAAGAGAGAAAGGCAGTGCACAGGTGCTAACAGACGCAACATTAAAGCCTGCGGGACTAAAATGAGAAGTGAAACGTGCCCGGAAAGTGGATGCAGAAATGGGTGAGGTCAGATGCATGTCTTGTTGTGCCAGCTTACATAAAATTCTGTTAAGATTGAAGAGTTAAAGGATCAGATTGTAAACTTCACAATTAGATACATGTATTTGTTAACCTGAAGTAAATCAATTTTGCTTTTGTTAAATACCATCACATTTGTTTAGAAAAATCTACTTTGTGGTTTTTACGCCTCCTTCTAAAAAAAAAAAAAAGAATTCATAATCTTTTTAATTGAAATTCAATTTTTATATTTCCTCCAATTTAATCTTTCCTCCATTATTTTAAGATCATATAGAAAGGTAGATTGGTTGCCGAGCAACAACGTACAACGTACTGTACATCTCAATTCGGTACATTGTTTAGCTTTTAAGATTAGATGTGTGGCTCACTGGGGTGAGATACACAAATACTTTTCTTTTTGGATAATTAAGTAGGGAAGAAAAAAAAATTCTTGCACAATTCTTTAACTCTAGAAAGAAGAAAAAAAAAATATTCTTGCACAATTCTTTAACTCTAGAAATGAAATGTTTTGAAATAATAATTTCTCCTTAGAAAAACTAATGTAATGTAAAATCATGGAAAAATTGATGAGAAAAATTAAATTTAAGAAAAGTCTCGACTAATAAAATTAGTATTTTTTGAGGTTGCAGGTCAGCAACCAAAGCAGAGAAGCTGGTCATGTATTCCAAACACTCGGCTCGCTGACCTCTTTGGCCCATTCACCACCAACGTCAAGCATGCATGTAGATGTCTGTTATAATGTAATCTAACCCTTGGTGATATTTTTGAACTATCCAATGAGATGACACGCGCAACAGTGCCCGACAACTCAGACTACTTAAAATATTACTTTTTCAAAAACTTTATATTGATACTGGCATTGAATTCATACAGCAGTTTTTCTATGCTATATGATAAATATTTGATATACATATAAAGCCAAACATATTTATATTTAATTATGTGAAAATTGCTCACTAAGAAATAGAAAACACCTAGCATATACCTGTCATTCACGTCATATTAAAGAATCACACGCAAGACAACCAGCAACCAGGAAATCCAAAATCGCTGAATCAGACAATTATTTTAAAAAATGGCCAAATTAAAGCAATATTTGGTAGCGAGCCTTTTCAGAGAATTATTTTAAAAAATGGCCAAAATAAAGCAAGCAGAATTTCTCACTAAATGCAATATTTGGTAGCGAGCCTTTTCAGATTTTTTGTTTTTCCAGGCTGGAATGTCCTTAGTAGTCGTTTTTCTCAGAGGATGATAATGCTCAGCTTGAGGACTGCAGAAGCAGGGGTCAGCAATTTTGTGTATAATTTCTATGTAATAATTATTATTTCCCCACAATGGGGAAAATAGTCCAACTAGGGAGTCATAATGATATATGATATACATATACAGCATATGTGGCATAATCTGTCCGTATGTGTCGTTGCATGAGCCCTTAAGGTGAATTCTTTCTCCATTTTAAATTTGCATAGTGCTGTAACTTCTAATTCTGAGAACTGTTCCAGCAGGGCTATTTGGACAAGTACTCAAACCTAGTAAAACATAAATGATTTCACACTGCAGGCTGGTTGCAGGGAAAATCGTGGTTAATCATTGACCTGATTAGCCACTGGCCCAAAGGTCTATAGCTCATCATGGAAAAATTATAACATGATAGAATATGAATGTAGATGTGCATCAACCCGCCCATCCTCCCTACCCCCATCCATAACTGTAAAGCGAACATGAATCACATTGCGTTGAAGTGGTTTGAAGTAGCTCAAGGCCACTGCAGGAATATGAGTTTATCTGTCGACCCCAGTCGGAGCCAAAACTCTGCCACCGGCTTTCCTACAGTTAGAATAAGAACACAGATCAGGTCGACTCTTGGTCTCACATAAATACCAACATTCACTGCTGTCTAATACGAATTAAGAACAACAACAACAGCTTTCTAGTGTTGTGATATTTTGTGACGGGGTATCATCAATGTGCGTCTAGGCAGTGTAAGCAGCTTGAATCAAAACGTGATAAGCAAAATGATGAGCAAAAATTTTCAAAAAGTCCAAACTTTTTTTTTTCCATGTGTTGTAACGCACTTGTTATCTCTCTCTTTTTGGTAAGCAGCTTGAATCAAAACGTGATTGGCAAAAATTTTCGAAAAGTCCAACCATTTTTTTTCCATGTGTGGTAACGCACTTGTTATCTCTCTCTTTTTTTTTAATCAGTGATTTATCCAAAAGATGTAATCACTTCATAAAATGTGCAGTAATGTTAATCTCAAGGAAGGAACATTTACACAAGAACACACCAAGTTACCCATCATTGGTAACAGATGCTCAGGAGAAAACACACGAGGGGCTACGCGATTAAAGGATCATCGCGCAGTCCGTCCTGGAGGATTAAACTGCCACAAAGACAAGAGTAAAAGGGGGATACAAACATCTGACTGGGAGCTGACAGAACAACCGATTGCTGTGTTATCGTCATTGGCTATGAAGCTACGGAAGCAATGAATGGAGAGTTGCATGATCATTGTTAGAAGTGTGTGTCTGTGTAGTTCCTCCTC
This sequence comes from Cynoglossus semilaevis, assembly GCF_000523025.1. Classification (NCBI taxonomy): domain Eukaryota; kingdom Metazoa; phylum Chordata; class Actinopteri; order Pleuronectiformes; family Cynoglossidae; genus Cynoglossus; species Cynoglossus semilaevis. The sequence continues at coordinate 1,414,377 of NC_024309.1, read as the reverse complement.
CTCTGTTAACGTGTTGATACCATTAAATGACTGGTCGACTGGATTTAGACTTTATTGTCAGATTAGTCGCTGAAGTCTGAAGTCATCAATCCCCTACTGCAAACACACTCAGATGAAAAGTTATACTTGGTGAAAAACATGACAATTCTTTCAATGTCAAATTTTTATTTCATTTCACAATCGGATACGGATGGTAAGCCTTTTTAATCTGGCCTGCCAAATTATATTCTACTTCAGTCATTTTGCCTTTTCTCTGCAATGCCCACATTTCCCTAATGAGGTGTAGCACTCTCTACTTTACTGTTTTAATCCTTTGTTTGATCTTCCGACCCTTCGGTAAAAATGAACGGGTCAAAGAAAAGAAAAGTAGACAGTGAGTATTACGCGTTTACAAGAGGTAGAGAACAACTTTTTTCTCACTGAAGTCAGATCAACGGCTGTACGTCTGATGTGCCAAGAAACTGTTGCGGTTTTCATAGAATACAATATCAGACGTCACTTCGCCATTTATTTGTCATTTATCCTACTTCACACCAACACTGCATCTATCTGCGCTTGGCCCGGCCCCCTGTAAAATGTTAGAACCCATGGTGGCCCAAAATATTTTATTACCTAACCGATTCAGATGCACTTCTGTTGTATGCAATGCACAAAGGGTTTGATAGAATTGTTAAGTAGTGAATATATCGCCCATCCAAAATAATACATAATCAATACAAGTCATAATGGTCAAAATATATTTTCTAAATACTGTAATAACTAATAACTGTTACTTCAGTTAGTGCTGCAAGCGACTGACTGATATGGAGAAAAATATATAAGCTGCTTTTCAAAAACACCATAAAAACAATAAGTGAATCCCTACAAAAGCAAAGTCAGATCATCGTACTTAGTAATGTTTCACTGTGCAGTCGAATGAATTGAAATAGACAAGAATGACCAGGGACGGACACTAATAAAGAGACAAAGAATGATTTGCTTTGTTAAATGTGTTTAGCGTTGAAGGCATCTCAACAAGGCAAACCCATTAGCCGGAGAAAAAAACAAAACAATGATCAGCTACATAATGCGCAAGTTGAAAATTTTCAGAAAAGTTTTGGGACAGCGGAAATGACGGCGAATAATTGGACAAGACATGAAACACGGGAGTAAAACAGAACTACAAGAAAACCCAGTCAAGCTTCATTACCAACAAAGAAAGGAAGAGATGGCTGCTCTCTGAAAATAATTGAACCAAGCAATATTCATGCTGGTGGAGGGGATGGGTGGGGGGTCAAAAATTAAATGCGAAATATGATTGCATTAGCTGCGGGGCAGAATATCAATTGCCTTGGACTATAATTTAATAAGTCACTAATTGAGTTACTGTCCAACTTTTTGGAGCCCACTTTCTCTGACTGACTCACCAGGGGGTTTGTTACAGTCTCCGTAGACTCTCCAGTCCCCCCGCAACCATCCGCCCACCTCCACCCCTCATGATGACAGAGGCAGCGCTGTGGAGATAAGAGGAGTGGGAGCACTCACACTGGACCGCTTGTCATCTCCCACAGTGGTCTGCTGCAGGGTAGGCTGCGTCTATCACAGTTTACTCCCTCCCGCCCATTGAGACTAATGAACCACCGTGCGCTAGAAACAGATCATTAAAAGTGAACGGGTGTCTGATCGTCAGACATCATACAGGGATAGAAGGAGTATCAGGGATAGAAGGAGTATACAAACACTCATGTATTGTCTTTACTTGCACTGACTTGGGTCCTTGTGTTTCACAATAAAGTTAGAAATGTCCGATATTAGCTTTTTGCCCATTTCAATCTGCCGATATTGTCCACCTAATCTCCGAGATTAAGTCGTTTTTCCCTAAAACAATTTTTAGTTCACATCACATATCTCTTGTCATGGACCTTACATAACAACATTTTTTAGCCAGATTCCAGCATACCTAGCAAACCCAGGCATTGCTTTATATAACTATTCTAACCGATATTACATTATAATGCTAATATTGGGCCAATGATATTGTTCGGCCTTGAAATAAAATCGAATAAAAAAAAATATAACTATACACAGTACAACCTTGAGGCACGAGTACCTCGAGATACGAGCAAGCATTCGAGTCAATTGTTGCTTCGAGATACGGGTAAAGATTTGAAATATGAGCACATATAAATTTATATTATGTATTTACATACAAATACTTTATTTATATATACACACAATCAAAAACATTTATTGCCGATATACTGTATATAATGATGTATTTGTTCATAAATATGCTTAATAATCAACGACCTTTACATATGTAAATATACATATTTATATGTTTTTACATGTATACATATATTTATGAAATACAGTTATTTTTCTGTGCCTGGAGTTGGTAAGTGTACACTAATATACAGTAAGTTTCACTTCACTCTTTGTATTTAATTACATTTTAAGACTCAGGCACAACAATTGAATTGATTAAATTATAACAAATTGGCCAAAGTAAACTCACCTAATTTAATCATGAATATATGGCGCAAATATTGACTGTTGTCTGCTTGTCTGCTTTGTTTTTACTTGCAGAAGGTCCAGATCTCGCAGCTCGCTTGTTGCAGTAAACGGAACGTTAAATGACTGATGGTAATGAAACAGCAAAGCCGTGGCGCGCACCAACTGAACCTTTTACTTCGACTTAAATGTGACAGATAACAAACAAATACTGCGTTCAAAGTGGCACTAAAAACCTGCATTTGTTAATCCACTTTATTTATCCCATACGTCACGATAAACTCTAATAACGATCTTGCTGCACTATCGGAGCGCCAAGATGGTGCGTATTGATCAACGCACGGCCTTTCTTCCAGAAGTTCCTATTTACAGTAAATGACTGTGTCCTTTTTATTCCGTGCACAAATTCCCCTAGCTGTCGCTGTAAAAGCCGATGAGCTGTGCTTTAAGGACCATACCAAGAATATTGTACATAATCCTTGGGAAACAAAAGCAGCTGCTGAGAGGGGAGATAGCCGGCTTATTTCATTTACTTATTTACAGCTGCCTGCAGCAGCTGTGTATTATTGAGCAGAACTGAGCACAGGCGACAGTGTTATGATTCCAGTCGCGGCTACGGTGGCATCCACACTCATCTTCTAGAGAAATGTTTCCAGCTGAACGTTCTAACTGTTAAGCAGAGAGAAGTGATGCACTAAAGAAAAGTGAGAGCCTAGTGTGGAATGGTTAGAAATAATGTTTGCAGATTGCATGTGAAAAGAGCCTCTCTAATTGATCGAAGTACAGCGGTCCTTGACTTAGGTTGGAATTCTGTTCCTATGCAATCTTTGCTGTATGTCGGAGCTCACATACATATACAGTACCTTGGGTCCTGACCATCCCTATTCACGAACAAACCAGACTACGACCACTATTTTCCAATACATTTTGCTTAATTTCTTAAACAATGCTTCAATTCAGAATGCGCACACACGTAAGTAGTACAAATTCTTCCCACTACTAACACTGCTCACCGGAGTGCATGACACTGCATTAGACGGCCAGCCACTTACTCAGCAGCATACCAGTTCTCCGACATCTAGTGTCCGGACAACAAATGGTTAGCGTAACTCTAACATTGTCCATTGACAGCATCATCATTGACGAGTGTTGGTAGTTTTGTTTTGTCGTGATTTCGTTAAATGTATCAAAGAATGAATTAACTGGATACACATTAATTGCAAAGGGGTGAAAATTGATTCAGGTCACGAACATAGTCAAAGAACAAAATAAGTTTGTGACCCATGGTATCTGTACTGTACTTAAGTACCTACGTGGCTCACCTACGCTAACACGAGGGTAACAGCATAATCTAGGACATAAAAACATCGGAAGCCTCACTTCCACTTGGGAGCCACATACTTATAGGGCACTCCTAATGCAAATATAGTTTCATTTTCAGTTTTCTGCAGCCTTACCATAAGCCCCTTGGTGGTATATGGTATCAAAAATCTGCTGTCAAATACTGCAGTAATGTAACAACAGATTAGACCGAGCATCTGTTAGCTATAAACAGGAATGAGCCATTCCAAAAAAAAAAAGGGTTACATTCCACACAAATGTTAGAGTGAAAATGACAGGTATGACAGTAAAAAAAAAAAAAAGAAATACACTGGACCTGACTGTAAGGGATGTGATGCTGCTTCAGGTACTTACTGTTGAACACTACTGCAGTGGACTGTATGGAGATGGCACCTGGAAATATGGGGAGGACAGGCATCAATTTCCACTCAGCATTTAGACTTAATTAACTCTATTTAATTATCTTAAAAGCAGTCATCCTGGCTCCACTTTAGTAGAATGGTTGTTAATTACAAAAGGTAATAAATTGTTAGGACGGGAACAAAAGAGTGAGAGTGTAAGGCTGTTATTAAACTTTAGTGCGCCACTGGATTTAACTAGAACAAAAAACACATTTAAAGTTGTGCGTACGCAGGTAGGGGGTCACTTCAGGTTCTCAGGTATACAGTACATGTAAAACTCAAGGCCTGCGGGCCAATTGCAGCCCACCAAGCCATTTTTGTGTGGCCTTTAAAAGCATTTAGTAAAGTTCATGCAGCAGAGTTTCTTAACCTATAAAATTAAAAGTTGTTTTTTTTTTATTACACAGCAATGAGTATTGAGTACAGTATTTGTAGCCTGAATAGACAATAATCAATTACAGATTAGTATTAGTCTGTTATTGAGTAGTTCCATCTATACGAGCGGTCCCCAACCTTTTTTGTTGCAAGGACTGGTCAGCCAGTACCACCTGTTACCCGTGAGCTATTATTTTAAAATATTGTCAGTTTATCTTTAAATAAAGAACGTAAATGGATATGTAAAAAGTACATTAGTAAAAATTAAGCACATCATTTTACTGTGTCCCACTGCGACCCGGTACCAAATGACCTGTGAACTGGTACTGGTCCACGGACCGGGGTTTGGGGACCCTTGATCTATACAGTCTTCCAGTTACAACCGGCCCTTCAAAAGGAACTGTATTGCTGATGTGGCTTCCGGTGAAAATGAGTTTGACACTGTACTGTATTACTGTACTGTATTACATTGACTGAACTGTATTAAGGTGACAACATTAAGGCCCAGTGCATATATTTAGAAGAAGTGGATGTAACTCTAGTTTGTCATGCTAATGAAGTGCTTCACAGTGATACGTGTCATAATTATTTTCATTAGGGAAGTACGATAATATCGGCCAATATTAGCATCATTATGTAATATCTGTAAAAATGTCTATTTGATTTTTATCCAATAATGAATACCTGACCTAAAAATAGTTTTGAAGTGGAAGTGAAAATTAATTATTGTCATTGCAAAACAGCACACCACTGCACACAATGAAAAGTGTCCTTTGCCTTTAAGCCAAACGGCTGCATATATCGGTATCGGTTGATAAAGGAATCGGAAGATGGAGAATATCAGCATATGAAATATCAGCAACAAGTTAATATCGGATATGACTAATTTTCATGGATAAATTATAGCCATAATATAACATGGATAAATGCAGTATAGAAATACAACTTCCAAAGAGTGGGAACCCTGATACTTCTAACTGTATACTTGCTAGCCAATACTACTTTTACTACATACGATGATATCATCTGCAAAGGTCAGAGAATCGTACCATATTTTTTTCCTGTCAATAAATATTGCAAACACTAAAGTCTCAGACCTACAGTTGTTCTGTTACTGTTTCTCACAAACCTGTACAACTGTCTCAATAAATATGCAGTGAATTGAAAGGCACTGTTATGTAAATAGTTGGCACAGCTCTGTGGGGAAAGATGTTTACATGAAGCGTGTGTGTGTGTGTGGGAGAGCTCAACCAGAACCACAGTGGAGAAACTAAGCCTGAAAAGGCATACAGCCAGTACATCTTAATACATCTCAGTCTAAACCAATGAAAACGTTTTCCTTAGAAACTGACAATGTCGTCATAATAGATACTACGATTAAAATGTGAATAAAATGGAAAATTACAAAATAACACTTGTTGCATAATTAACTTAGCTTTTACATTGAAATTCACAGTTCAAGCAAAAACACTGGCACAGTTTTGCAGTCCACCTAAACTCTGCAGTACTGACCGTAACTGACAATGCTAATGTATTGCACTCACGTTCACAGTTTCCTGCTACAGTTGCCTACAGTGTCTCAGAGAGTTTATACTTACAAGTATCTGACAATAAGATAAAAGTACATTTAAAATCTCTAGGCTGGATTGCTTATATTATTATAGCACAGGCACCATGGTAAAAATCCCTTTGGGAACGGTACTAATTACTGTGTTTGCAAAACCTTTACCTCAGATACCGAAGCACTTTTTCGACATAAGTATCAGTGCTTCGGAAAGCCTCATTCGGCCATTACTACGGACCAGGCAGGTACAAAGTAGAAACTAGGAGCGACACACTGTAACTGACCACAAGCAAGAAACAGGTGTAAACCACAACACATCATTGCCCACACAAGTCACAAACACACACTCACCAATGACCCCGAAGACTACGGCAGAGAGGTGTATATATACCCAGGACACCAGGTGAGCTGAGTGAGACTAACGAACAGGTAAAGAGTGGACACAGCTGAGTGTGATGATACTGATTACCACAGGCAAGAAGAAGAGCAGCCGACAGACCTGACACTGATCATTATGGATGTTCAAGGGAACTAGACTAAGGACTCAAGTCTAGAACTCTAGGTTCTAGACCAGGGGTGTCAAACTCATTTCGGTTATAAGTATATTAGAAAATATACGTTTTCAAGAAATAAAATTGGACAAAACGTCATGAACATGAAGTGTTTATGAATTTGTTTCACTTTCAAAATTCATCAAGTGAGCTGTATTGAATCTCCTAGCAGGCTAGTTTTGGTTCGACACTAAGTTCTAAAATTTAATTTTTAAATTAAATAGCCAGTATTTCATGTTACTTTGTCAGTTTAAGCACTTTTCTTATTTTCTACTTATTTAAATTTTACTTTTTTTTCCATTAACTCAAGTGCCTCATTTTTAAACTGCTCCAGAATCAAAATCGCAAATTAAAAATACCATTTTGATCATTTTTTTAAATTTAAGTAATTGTTGTCTATTAAGGATTATAACAGTTGTTAATGAATGTTTACTCATCTAAAATATACAATATACAGTAATATCTACGAGAAAAAAAGTTCACTACTGTTTGGAAGTAACAGTGTTTTCAACCTTGGGGTTGCAACCCCATGGTGGTTCACTTGGATTTCGAATGGAGGGACCTGAAAGGTCTAGTAATCAGTGTTAACAGTGTTTTCAACCTTGGGCTTGCAACCCCATGGTGGTTCACTTAGATTTCAAATGGAGGGACCTGAAAGGTCTAGTAATTGATTAAAAAAATTAAGGACATTTTAAAAAAATATTATTAAACAACTGTATTTATTCACTTTCATGAATATAAACCAAGCTAAAAAAAATTGTCTGACCAAAAATGTCTGGCCAGGCTGATCTGGATTAACGGTTGCGATCATGTGATTGAAAAAAACAAACCAAAAAAGCTTGGGAACCACTGCAGTAGAAACTACTACATTTTAACAAACGAGATATCAAATAAACCCTAAAGCGTGAGTGTCAAACATACGGCCCGCGGGCCAAAACCGTCCCACTAAGGGGTTCAATCTGGTCCACTTGATACATTTTTAAGGGAAAAAAAAAAGAAAAATTGCTTCATGGTCATGATGTTTTGTCAACTAATATGTCATTAGTTATAAATATTTTCTAGTATACTTGTACATATTTGTAGGAAAACAAGAGGGGAATAAACTTGTACCTATTGGTATTTAAAGTAATTATATTTTGATTCTACTGGTCTGGCCCACTTCACAGTTAATTAGGCCGTATGTGGTCCTTGAAACAAAATGAGTTTTACAGCCCTGCCCTAAAGCAAGCATTTAAAAAAAAAACAACATTTTTGTAGTGTCTAGATAGTTTTTTTTTTCTGTTAAATTTGAGATTGAATAAACACACAAAAACATGGACGGAGAAATCTTGGCACTTCCAAAAGCACTGAGGATATTTTCAAATTGCGCAGATTGTCGAGTTAAAGTTCATGTAAACAAATAAAACAAACTGCTAGAGCAGTATGATTTACAGCCTAGCTCAGAATGATGCTGCAGCTCTTCTTCCAGACCAGGCAGTGATGCAAACAAATCTTTATCAAATTACAGTTTTCCTTGAAAAGTCAGAGCCCAGCAGTTTCCTCCTGGGGGAAAAAAATGTTCAGCGGTCTGTGAAACCATTCTCTCATTTTGCACGTAAACAAAGAGAGTGACCTGAGATCGTGAACCACGTTGCCTCCTTTGGGCAATGGTTTAAGATGACAACTTGTAGCCAGCAATAGTCCTTTATACAGCTTTTAATGGACATTGGAATACTTACTGTAGAGGAAATAATTGGTACTAATGTTTTTGTCAGCACTATAATGAGCTTTAGTAAATATTTTTTCTCTCTCTGTGTGTGTTTGCACCATAGAGCGAACTAGAGAGAGAGAGAGAGAGAGAGAGAGAGAGTGTGTTCCTGTCACATCTGGAATTAATGTGTGGTGGAAACAGTTTGCCAGATTGTTGGTAAGCACCTATTAGAAGGTGTTTTCAAGGACACAAACACCTATACAAATGAGATCAACACACACACACACGCACATTTTCTTCCACATGCTAAAACCAGGACCAAACCGCAATGTAGTCATTCAGGCCACATGCTAAAACCTGGACCAAACCGCAATGTAGTCATTCAGGCAAGCATACAGAAGAAAAAAAAAAAAAAATTAAACTTTTGCTGTTTTCATAACTGAAAAGCTATTTCTTAAAGGTGAATCGACTGTACAGTGGAACCTCAAGATAAGACTCGAGGTGTTCATATCTCAAATATTTTTTTTTTCCCATAAGAAATAACAGAAAGAAAATAATCTGTTCATTAATAGAGACATAAACACATACAAAAAATTACAGTATATAAGGATTCCTGTAGTGGCTAATGGCGACATGTGGAGGAGGAGAAGGGAGAAAGGAAAGACGGAATGGGATGCTCGAGTGCTCGGCCAACAAGGGTCTGTAAGCGTGGTCGTATCTCAAATATTCAGTTGTATCTCAAAGCAAAAATTTGCTCGAAAGCTTCCTCGTATCTCGGAGTTACTCGTATCTAGGGGTATTACTGCATTAGTTAATGCAGTATTTGATTGAGTGCAGCAAATTTGATACAGAATTCACTGCGCACTAAATACCTGGTTCACATTCTGGAGTGGATCGATCTAAACTGGCACACACACGTCATGTGATCAGAGCAACTAGAATTAATGAGATATCCGGGAATTTTCATTGAGAATTGCAGGACTGATTAAAAGTTTGAGGTTTTTGTTCACAAACATTTAGGAGTACCCTTAGTAGTTTTTACTCTTTGTCTACTCTTTGGTGGACAAAGATCTGCTGGTGGGTTAGTGAATGTGCATTAGTTCAGGAACAAGTGCGCATTACTTTGCATTATGTCGCAAAAATCGCAATCGAGTGCCAGAGCCAGGGCTTCAGAATTATCTCAAACCATATATAGATTTTAAAAAAGTCAAGCTTGGAGTTAATGCATGTTAAATATCACTTTATTTTCATTAGAGAAAGTGGAATAGTAATTAAGTTTTTTTTTTCTTTTTTTTTTCCTGAGGAAGGATTAATCATAAGTACTGCAATTACATTTTTGATTAATTAGCCCAAACATAGATTTAATTAGAACATATTTTAATCGCATGTTCACTCATATTCAAGAACAGTCCTTTTTTAATGTTGTAATTAAGCTACGATATTTTTAATTAGAATTCTATTTATCTGTGTTTTTAATTTTTGAGTTTAACAAAAAACAAAAACATTTTTAACAGATGACGGGACATTCGCTGAAATAACTGACCCCCTGTCAAAATTAACAGAGTGTGCTTTTGTATATTTCTTTAAATACTCTAAAATACAAATAAGTACAATTAATGGATGAACACACAAAACAATTTAAAATACATTAATAACATCTAGCTAGGGACCATATTTGGAGGAGTCCATGGGCTACTTCTGGTCTGCATGCAATATGCTAGCATAAGTGAGTGTATTTGAGTTACGACACGCGGTGAAAATTGAGTTACGTCGCACTGTAGAAACAGAACCCCTGTATAACTTCGCCAAGTTTAATTTTTCTCATTCTGATCTACTTAAGGCTAACGCTGTGCTTTTTTCTGGTCTCCTCCAAAACACATAACTTAACGACAGTTTTCTCCTAACATTGCAACTTTGATGTCATTAATTGAGAATTTTATTGTTGTAATTTTATTTTTTTTTGTATTTTTTTACTTTTTCTGATTCTGCGGTTTCCAAGTGTTTTTTTCATGCGGTAAAAGTCCGTCATGCACGTCTATCCTGCTCTGAAATGATCCTATTGAAAAGAAATGAGTTGGAACGCAGTGCCCCCACTCTCTGTGTTAGAAGTCAGTCTATTTGTGTAGTCCACTGCTCTTGAGTCTAATATCCTCAGTCTTCGGCTGTGGTCTTTTCAGCCCCTGCTCTCCTTTGGTATGAATTAGCATAAACTCTGTCATCTGCTGCTGATCCTCGCTCAGCAGCATCTCGGAAATTTGACTTTGGCTGCGGCCTCCAGGTCCTGAGTCTTATCCGGCTCTGCAGCCCTACACCGCTGCCAATTCTCTTCTGTCTTTCCTTCAGCAGCTGAAGACTTTGACTTTATCGCAACTTGTTACAATTTTTTTTTTAATCACAACTAACACATTCTTGATGTTTGTGTTCTTTGTACCCAAGGACCAATCTATTGTGTTTATTGTTTAGCAGAAATACAAGACATAGAATTATGTTTATTGTCGTTGCAAAGGAACAAGGTATAAAAAGAAATATTTTTCAACTTTTTTTAAAAAAATTATGATAGAAAACATGCCACACACTTTGTGCACTAATCTGTCTACACAAACAAAAAAAAGTTTCTGGGCCAGAATTTCTTGTACCAAGAAATTTGTGAAAAAGTAAAAAAAAAAAAACTAACAAAAAAACCCCAAAATTAAGAATATCAACTAAGTCTAAAAGTAAAACCACTCGGCATAAGGAGTAGCACAACTAGGACTAACATAGTAGAGATGACAATTGAGTTCAAACAGCAAACAGTACTGATTATAGTCAATGTTTACATTCCTTGATTTGTTTTGAATATATTTGATATATATACCGTAATTTCCGCTACTTTTTTCACACGTCTTGAACCCTGTAATATTTATGGATTTTTACGGGCTAACCAAGTTCATACCGCTAGCGATCACTCACTTTTCTGGTAGTCTACTGTGTGTTATACTTGTAGCGTATGTCTGTCTATGAATGGCTTCAAATATATGAAGTATATATAAATATATATGATATAACATATAAATATTATAATAAATATATGTGTCTAATAGCAAGCTTGAGCTTTTCAGGTTCTGAAATACAACATGTATGATGATCATCTATTTTTGCGCTTTTAGCAGGAAATGTATTGATAAAAAATTTAACCAAAAGAAAGTGATGAATGGCAGTACAAATGCATAATGCATATGTGCTAATGTATTTCATGGAAGGGCAGCAAGGGCTTGAAATCTGACGTTACAAAAATATGCTGAAAATCCAATTGTGATTTACACTATGGTGAGAGCCATAGTCCAACGACGTTTGCATGGTAACATGGGTAACTAGAAGAGGAAGCTTAATAATCGTCACAGTGTGCACTCCCTCTTTCTGCCTACATGATGGTACAGTTTGTCCCTGTTCCACATTTATGTCTTATTTTGGTATTGTATACTAGTTTATGGATTAAAGTTGTGTGAAGATTAAAGTCTAAAGTTTTTATACGTTTGTGTAATAACCATACCTGGTGATTGGAGTGCAGTGATATTTTTCTTTTTATGCATTTTTTTGTTGTTGTTGTTTTTGTTGGTACCAATGCAATATGTTTTGTTCAATGCATTCCAAAATGCGTTTAGTAGCAAATTATTATTCATGTGTGGTAGGATTCTTTCCTCTTATGTTTTTACAGTGCTGGGCAGTAATGCGTCGCCACCTTACTGCCACTGTATCACACGGATCGCTGCTGACAGAATATGTGCCCTACATTAAAGCGAGCGCTCTTTCCATACCACTGCCTGATATACCAGCTACAGCAAAGGTCTTCCTTTGAAGCAATAACCTTTATTCACGTCTATGACTTATGCAGTTTTAAAATAAAAGTTACTATTTTTTTTGACAACCATTGGAAATTATATTTCATGATAATACTTCCATTGTTTCATATATTATTTATTTTCCATTAATTCTTTGTATTTTAGTGGAGAGGTGAGGGGTTAGGGCTGAGACATACTGTACAATAGTATCGATTCCATGGTATCGATATAGTGATACTGAAGAGTATCGAGTGAGTATGTATTACTCTCATAAAGTATCATAGTAATCAATTGTAGTGAGTTTGTCTGTGAACCAGTGGTTCTTAATTTTTTTCTGTCACGCCCCCCCTCCCCCTCCCCTTGGGGACAGAAATGTTTTGACTTCCCCCCTGTACTCCCCAACCCACACCCCAGTGAATTGAAATACTATTGAGAACCTAATAACGTATATTTCTTTTCTGTACAAACCACTGTATGAGTTGCTGCCACCTAGTGACTGGAGGCTTGTTATCATGACATATTTCATTGGAATCCCCCCCCCCCATAGACCTGTGGTTCTACGGTATAGCGGTTATCATGCTTACCTTACAAACAGAAAGTCCTGGGTTTGAGCCCCAGAGGCACCACCTACATAACTGGCGCCTCCCATGGCAGCTTATGTGGGGTGCAAAGATTTATGACTTTATATCTGGATGAACAGTGATAGAGTTACGCTAATCATGTAATGCTAATCACTTGATGCCCAATAACTGAGATGCTGCTGGGTGAGTGGCTGGGCGTCTCGTGCGCTCTTGGTGAGCAAAGTTAGTTGTGGCGATAAGTCTTCCCACTCACGTGTGTGTGTTTAGGAATCGAAGCATCGTTTGTGAAATGTAAAAAAAAATGATCAAAAATAGTGTTGGTAGTCTGTTTTGTTTGTGAATAGGGATGTTAATTTATCAAAAATAGTGTTGGTAGTCTGATTTGTTTGTGAATAGGGATGTTAATTTATTTTGTGGCATTTTTTTCCTCAATTCCATATAGATTTCCCATTTGAAAACATAATTCAAATAATTTTGTGGGTGTTGCTTGTTCTCCATGCAGCTTCATTTATGTGAAATACAGAACAATCATAAATATAATTTACAAGTTTAGCGATGATATGCTGGTGATGTAGACCTCAGCTGAGCCTGGTGGACTGCTGACCTATGGGCTGCCTCTTTCGTGAACCATAAATGGTCAGCTCCCTTCCAGGTAACGTGCATGAATCATCATTTCTCATTTAGTGCAACATATGAAAAATGTAAGTCAGTCCCTCAAACTGCATCACGGGAGCAGCTCTCATAAAGCTTCATTTCGCAATAAACAATAAACGCCGTAACAGTTTCCAATTAAATTATTTTCTTTGTTGACTTGGAGATGCCACATTTAAAGTGCGTTATGGGGGAAAATTGATTAGGATGCATGGGGGGGAGGGTTCGAGAGATGCCTCTCTCTGTGGTGTGCTGTGAACATAAGACAATGCATCCTCTCTGCTGAAATTGATAGATGAATAGCAAAGGAAACAATGGAGGGGATGGACGGAGAGAGGGTAGGAAGAGAGCGAGAGTGATGCATGACCCTCACTTTCTCAAGGCTGTGTAATAAAAGGCTGCAGTGTGGTGTTCTCTGTCTCTGTCACATTAAAAGTAAATAAGACTAATAGCATGATGCCAAAAAACTCTACAGGGCTCTCTAGAACGGCCTAGAGTTAATGTGCGTGTGTTCCAGATTTTACTGTTATACAATGCCTCTTATCCAAATGGCACTGCTCTCATTGTGTATTCATGCTCTGGCAGGAATATGAAGGACCTGAATGTCCTTCATGGTGCGGTCGCCAAAGTGGAGGATGTTTGAGGATTTTTAGGGGAAGCCGATCGATCACCTTGGACAGCTGACGATAGCTCACTCGCTGCAATATTTTTAACAAACTTATGTGAAAGATAAATGTTTCCAGCAGATGTTTGTGCAGCGTCCAGCACACAAAAAACACTACCTTTACAAACGGTGTTTACCAGATTTGTATATAACCTACAGGAGTGCATTTGTTAACAATAAGCACGTTATTGTCGTGACCCAAAGATCCAAAGACCATTTTGTTGGGTTACAACCTTGTTCCTGCGCAGGGACAATAAACCACATGACAAATACTGGCCTTTTTAACAACGTCAATACATATTTTTCATGACAAACATATTAATCATAACAAATAACATTACATTTTTTATACACTATCTAGTCAATGCTCTCCTCAGGGGTCCTTTGACATGGATGGAATGGATCTGCCCAAATCTTTATTTGTGTGAGAATCGATATATCCATAACATGGAATCAATGCTCCAATTACTGCACATGTTTTTGGATATTGTATGAAGTAAACAGAATGCCAAACACTATATAAAAAACAACAACGGGTTGAATGTTGCTTTTGTCCTTCATGTTAAATATTGAGCAGTTTCCCTCGCTCTTTCAATACTTGCAAAATGTAGGAGAAAATTCTCCTGAGGTTTGGATACGTGTCATGCCAAAGTGTGACTCGCTCTTTCAATTCTCCTGAAGTTTGGATACGTGTCATGCCAAAGTGTGAAATGTTTTAATTGTTGTGCATTGGTGGCACTAGTGTAAACAGGAGCAGGATGCCTCGCCAGAAGAAGCCTGTGACTGTCTCTCACTTAGGGCACTGGCTTCCCCAATGTGCCATCCTGCTGGGTCTACTAAGGCTTAGTAAACCCAGCAGGAAATGGGTCTGGTTTTCTTGCTCTCCAGGGCTCCCTGGGTGAGGGAAATCATTCAAAGTCTTACCTTTTTTGCCTCTCCCGATCTCAGTTGTGTCAGTTTGAATTTTATTTCTTTTTAAAAATTTTAAATTTAAGCAACATGTAATGGGGCAGAAACGGACTATCCAAAACCATTGTGCTTCAAGAAAGTCACTGATGAATTTGTTGCCGAATGTCACAGCTTCATAATGACACGTTGTTATTGTCTGCCAGCTTTAATTTTCGTTTTTTTTTTAGAATTAAAGGTTTTTTTAGATTTATTTTGAGATGTATTTATTTATTATTTACACACCTTTTCATCGAGTTGTTTCACTCCTGTAGCCTTTTGACCAATTACGCTTTGGAAGCAAATAAGCCAAAACAATCACTGTTTTAATGAGAAGAATACTACACATACATATTTTATCACAGTTAAATAAAAAAATCATTTGTTGAACGATAAATGAAAAAAGAAAACTAGGAGAATCTTAATTAATATTTGTATCTTTTCATTTTAAACTACCACCACTGTACTACTCCATGGAGCCAAACTTCATTATGCAGGCTACAATAAACTGGTATCTTAAATCAAACGTAGAAAAACAATTACGGCCCGAGTTTTACTAGCTACCGATTTGTAACAGAAAGGATTAAAGGTAAACCTGTTCCTCTAACATCTCTTTTATGATAGGGCTTTAGCAGAGCCGCCAACTGCAGCAGCAGTTGAAAGGCCTCTTGGGAGTATTAAAGTTCTAACTGTAAGTCCAGGGACTTTAAAGACTGCTCGGGTTCAAGGTATTGATGCCTTCTGGCTGTGCATGCTGATCGTGGATGATTTCACCAGACAAGCAAATGCAAGGGTTTTCTCCTTTAGTATAAACACGGAGCATAGGTTTTCTTGCAGATTTAATTGGGGTGCATTGTTCTATGAAATGCAGTGCAGCAGACTATAAACCAGGGAAAGGAATATTTGTTTAATATCAAGAGTCATGGTGCCGATTTGTTTTTAGTTCTCCCTCCTTACCATTTTTCCATCATCCAAGGTGATTTCTTTTGTTGTAAAACCACCA